>NC_088922.1:8187500-8397500 GCF_038396675.1 Hydra vulgaris
GAACAACCAAACTTTAAATAAAATGATTTAGTCTCCCCAATCACAAGATTTCTCTCCTATCGGATTTTTATGGGTGGAATTAAAAGTTGTCAAAAACTAATGCCTAAAGATGCATTAGATGTGGACGAAACTCTTTAGTTAGTGGCATAAAATTGACTTCCGCAAAATGGATAAGTTGTTAAGTAGAATGCCAAGAATATGTATCGCAATTAATGTTGATAAAAGTGATTAAAAGGTTTTAAATTATAAATTACTCTAATCAGACTTTTATTAATTTTTTTGTAAACCTAATAAAAAGGAAGATAACATTTAATTAAGGTAGTCTTAGTTTACAGTTTCTTTCCCAATAGTAAGTAAAACTTTGACATTTTATTTCGAAAAGTACGACCATTCCAAAAACTATGGACGGTAGTACATATATATGTCTATATATATATATATATATATATATATATATATATATATATATATATATATATATATATATATATATATATATATATATATATATATATATATATTTATATACATATACATTATCTTTAAAAGGCATTTCTTGTTAAACGGTATGTTTATAAATATATAAATTGATTTTAATAAAAAAGGCAACGTATTTTAGATATACTAATATCTTAACAATATTATGTTGAATTATTGTGGTCAGCGTCATTACGTAATGAAAAATTTTACAAAACAACTGAAAACCAACCGTTAAAAAAAGAAGACATTAAAAAGCCTAAAACATAACAACTAATCAAATAATATAATAGTGTTTTTGTTTTCACATTATCCCCGTCATCCCCTATTTAGAACAGCTTGCCCAATAACTATATCTCGTGTCGAATTCTTGCTTTATTTATCTCCAGGGATTCGCTAACTTTTCTTATCCTGCATTCTGGAATGATTGCCAAGGTTTTGGGATTCAGCCAATCAAAAGTACGACGGGGTGTTCTAGAATGTTACGTGGTTCCTGAACTCGATCATTTTTTGTTTTTACAGGCTCTTTGGTGTTCTGCACCTCTTAAAATGATTTTCTTTTTGGTCTCACCAATATATATATACATCTGCATGAGCATTTTAGCTCGTAAACACCCGATTTCGAGTTAGGTGGTAGTTTTATTTTGTTGTTGAATAGTATGTTATTTAAATAGTGTGTTCATCAAAAAATATAATTCCAAATTCGTTTCGAATACAAAGTGCATTGCGTACGAAAAAAGCTGAAAACATAATGAAAGAATAGAGAAAAAAATTATTAGTTCATGTTCGAAACGAATCAAAAGAAAGACTATATTTAAGTAAGAAATTAATTGATGAATTAAATTTATATCTTTAATCATAGATAAGATCTATTGATTATGAGTTAACTAATAATATAACGAGCAAGTCTAAGAATTACCATTATTTAAAAAAACAAACTGAAATGAAAGAAAAGTACTATAAATTGCAAAATAATATCAATTATAAAATCAATTTTGAAAAAAATTTCCTATTCGAATTTTAAAACCAGCACCAGCAACCAGGATAAAGCAACTACTGAACTACTTAATCTTGGTCCAAAGTTTGTCCCATCTCAAAAGAATATTCCTTATATAGACATCATCACTAGTATTGAAACTTGCGCCTTAGCACATGAACAACAAAATAAACAAACGTAGGCAGAGATTCTTCGACAAAACTGTTCGAAAATCCTAACTAGTTCTTTAAAATTAAAAGATAATTTTAACAAAACAACAACGCTTTTCTTTACAAAACCTAAAAAAGCATTCACATCTAAATATATATCCATTTGAAAAAGGAACAGGTTTTGCTTTATTAAACGAAAATGAAGCAAAAGATAAATTACGAGAACAAATAAAAAATAGTAAAGTTATTGATTACAACCCAACACCCACATTCACCACTAAATTTCAAAAACTGTTTGTAAACTAAGGAAATAGGGTAAGTTAGACAATTGAATGATTTAAACAGATACTCTGATGTGATCAATAATCAGATTGCGTTCCACCTAGAATCTATGGAATGGTTAAGGCTCACAAACCAGTAAAAAACTACCCAATGCGTCCTTTTGTTTCCAATATTAACACACCACCTTATGGAACATCAGAGTATCTTTTTAAAATCATTCAACCAACATAAAATAAAAATACAACTCGACTACTTAATTCAAGTAGTTTTGTCAACGATGCTAAAGAATGGAAGATAGACCCTAATGAAATTCAAGTTTCATTTGATGTAGTAAATTTATATCCATCTGTACCGATCAATGAAGCAATACCGTTTATTATTAGCATATTGAACGATGATTTAGAGGATTTAAAAACTAGGACTAAATTAACTCTTTTAAATATACACAAGTTAATTAAACTTTCACTAAGCAGAGTTTTACCTAATTCAGGTCCAATTGGGTTATCGTTGATGGTAGTTATGGCTGAAGCATTTTTGCAAAATATAGAAAAAAGAGCCCTTAGTATAGCCTTTGTAAAATCATTCCAACCAATAACTTACAAAAGATATGTAGATGATATAATATAATATACTGTTAATCTTAAAAACGGATAAAAACAACTTAACTTTTTAGATATATCTATTACAAATAAAATGAACGGATTTTATGAATTTCAAATACACCGTAAGGATGCGATAACCAATGTTCAAATAAAACCAAACATTATCCTATGCATAATTACTGGTCTCTTTAAAGATTTCTTTGTAGAACAAAACAAATCAACTCCCAAAACCACCTCTCACAAGAAATTGATTTCCTCTTAAATACATTTTTAGAAAACGGCTATAACAAAAGTAATCTTATTAAAATAACCAAAAACTATTTAGACCACGTTTCAAAAAATACTACATCTAAACAATTAAACCAACAATTTGTTAAACTACCTCGGATACCTATTATTGACCCTAAACTCCAAAGAGAATTTAGAAAACAAAAAATTCGAGTTATATTTACTTCAGCTCCTAATTTAAATAACATACTGTGCAACAACAAAACAAAACTACCACCGAACTCGAACCCGGGTATTTTTGAGCTCAAATGCTCATGCGGAAGTATATATATTGGTGAGACCAAAAGAAAATTATTTCAAGAAGCGCAGAACCCCAACGAGCCTGTAAAAGCTATAATTGGTCGAATTCAGGGGCCACGTAATATTATAAAACATCCCGTCATACTTTTTGTACCGTGGTACTGAATCCAAAAACTTTGGCAGTCATTCCAGAATACAGGATAAGAAAGGTTAGCAAATCCCTGGAGATAAAAAAGCAAGAATTCGACACGAGATAGGTATTGGGCAAACTGTTCTAAATAGGGGATGACGGGGATAGTGTGAAAGCAAAATCTTGGTGACAATTTTGACGAAAATTTAACTGACGCCACTATTATATTATTTGATTGGTTTTTATATTTTACGCTTTTTAATGTCTTCTTTGTTAAACGGTTGATTTTATGTTGTTTTATAAAGTTTTTTCATTACCTGATGACGCTGACCACAATAGGTCAACGAAATATCGTTAAGATATTAGTATATCTAAAATATGCTGCCTTTTTTATTAAATCAATTTATATATATACATATATATATATATATATATATATATATATATATATATATATATATATATATATATATATATATATATACATAAATGTATTTTTTTAAATAATATTCAAATTTTTCAGAGTCTATTATACTAATGGCTGCATCAAATATTTTTCCTTTTGTTACAAGAAACTTTTTTTTATGAAAGTATTTATGTGGCACATCTTAAAATACTGCAGAGTTTCATTTTTAAAAAATATAAAATCTTAAGCAAAAACACAAATTTTCAATTTTTTTTGTTTTATAATTTGTTCGGTTAAATACATGCAATCAAAGCCGTACTTCTTTTTATTTTATTTGAAATATAAGCTTTTTATTATTACTATTTTCTTAAGGTCAGTTACTCTAACATAAATTTTTTTATGTTTAATATTTTAAACTTTATTTAAACCGTAGTGATTTGTTTCAGAGTTGGCAGATAAATCATTAAGTTATTACTTTTGTTGTTGAAATATGATTTTTAACGAAAACTTTTAAATCACAAGATAAACTTTTTTTCTTAAAATGTTCTATTTTTTAATCAGCTACATTATAATAAAACGAATTTTGTTTAGCTGGAAGTAGATTGTTTTGTTTTCATTATTTTATTAATCTGTTTATTAAGTTGATTTCTAGAGACCGGTAATTTTTTTAAACGAACATTTTTATTTACTTACCTTTAAATCTAAAGATGACATTTTTTTCTTGAATTGTTCTGTTTTTTAATCAGCTATATTATAATAAAACGAATTTTAGTTAAAAGTAGGTTTTTTTGGTTTCCGTCATTTTATTGATCTCTTTTAAAGTTGATTTTATCGGTGTAGCAAATAATATTGGCAAAATATTGTTGCAATATGTAAATTATACAAACAATATTGCGCCAATGTTTTTTGCTCTTCGGGTAGAAACGGGTTTTTTTAAAAGCACATTTTTTATTTGCCTTAACTTTTATTAACATAACTGCTATATTTTGATATCTTTTAAACATGGACCGTGCAACCAAGTTAAAACTAATTTGTATAATTTGTGGAGAAGATATAATAAAGGATCCAGTTAATGCGAACTACTCTTTCGAAAAAAATTGAAATTGTCTATTATATAAACACCAGCATTGACAATAAGAAAGTTTACCCACAAAAATGGGTAATAGATGCTATACTGTTATTCGGGGCAACTTCGTCAAGCAGTACAACTTCGTCAGCCGCTGTAAAATTAAATTTTTTTTTCAGTGTTTCTAAATTTAACAATCCAGTAAATGATAGCTTTAATCGCAAACTTATTGAGTGACAGTAATAGATTATTCTGTGCACGTAATAGATAATAGCCAAAAAGAAACAAAAATAATTATTAGTAACATTACATATTGATTGAATGACAATAATAGACTATTCTGTGCACGTAATAGATCATTTAGGTATTCAAAAACGAGGTAAACGTTGGTGTAAAATTGTTTTTTCCGGGTTATATCAAAATATCTACAAATAAATATCTCTCAATGCCTAAGATGAATAGAAAAGTAATCGGAGGACAGAATTACCAGCGTTACGATCCAAGTAAGGTTGAGAATACTCTTCGAGATATTTATAATGGAATGTCATTTGCATCTGCCAGCAAGAAACATTCAGTGCCACGTAGACAAGTTCATTGACAAGTTGCATTGGCGACATTATTAAACAGTGGGACATCCTACTACTCTGAACGCTACTGAAGAGAAAATTATTGTCGAGACGTTGGTTGAATTGATAAAGTGGTCCTATCAGTTGACAAAGATTGATATCCAGCTCATAATTCAAGGTTATTTGAATCGAATTTGCCGACAACATGCCTAGTGATATGCTTTATGAACAGTTTTATGTTACGTAACAATCTCACACAACGTTTAGCTACAACATCAGCAGTTCCAGAGCAGTAGCTTTTCCTTAAATAGTTAAAGAATTTTTGAAAACGCCAGGGAGAAGCTAGAAAACATGCCACCGGAAAAGATATTTAATTTTGACGAAATCAACATGACCGATGATCCAGGTATAAGGAAAGTTGTAGTTTTAAGAGTGACAAAACAAGTCGAACGTGTTATTGAACATTCAAAAGTAGCAATATCACTTATGTTTTGTATTTCTGCTTCTGGTCCATCCTTCCTCTCTTTGCGGTCTATAAAGCAGAAAACCTTTATAGAAATCGGAGCAATGGTGGACCAGCAGGTTCCAGATATGATGTAACAAAAACGGGGTGGTTTGATTCTCGTACGTCTGAATTGTAGTTTCGTCATATTTTCCTTCTTCATGTAGAAAACATTCCTGGAGAAAAAGTTTTGATAGCAGATAATCTTGCCTCTCATTTTACATCTACTGTTGTATCACTGTGCAGAGAAAACAACATTTATTTTACCACTATTCCCACAATTTCAACTCACCTGATGCAGCCATTAGACGCTGCCTTTTTCAAACCACATAAAAGTTACTGGCGAAGCATTTTAGAAACATGGAGAAAAAAGTCATGTTAGGGGAACAATTCCAAAATAACAATTTCCTATATTCTACTCACAAAGCTCTACTCAAATTTGCATGCAACTCGAAAGAATATCTCAAAATTGGGATTCAGAAAAACTGGTCTAAATCCATTTGATCCAGATCAGGTTCTACGAGTTATTCCAGGAGGTTCTTCTCAACAAGATGCTGAAAATATCGGTGGAAACCTTAATGTTACAATCGACATGTTAAAGGAACACAGAGGTCAAACGGAGCAAAATAAACGATCGAGAGGAAAGAAAATGAATCCTGTTAGTGCAATTTTGCCTGAAATACAACAACCTGGCTTATACGTAAATTTACTTAATCAATTATAAGGGAAGCTACTGGCAGCAAGAAATCTTTATCTCACACTTTACCAGATACAATTAGACATAATAATGATTTGATATATGATAAAAGGGAGATTGCGGAAGAATTTAATAAATACTTTGTGTTTGTTGGGCCTAATCTTGCCAAATTAATTCATAAACCTAACAATCCAATTACTAACTTATATTTCCCTTTAAATTCCTACCTAAACTACTTTGAATTATCTTTTAAAAAATTCAAAAATGCTTTTAAAATGTTAAAGTTAAACAAATCAGTAGGCCTTGATGGTGTCAACGGAAACATTATTATTAGTTCATTTGATGTTTTAAAAGATGTACTATTTACAAATTTTTTTAATTTCAATAAAACAAGGAATTTTTTTCAAAAAGCCTAAAGATAGCAAAAGTCATACCAATATTAAAAAACGGTGACTCTACCCACATTTTTTTTTTTTTTTTAGATTATTCACCTCCCCAAGGCCCAAGGGGGGCCACTACAGTCGAGGAGGCTACTCATTTTTTTTTTTGTGTGTGTGTGTGTTATTTTTTAGTTGTTATTCGTGGTGCAACCCTCTCTCAACTCTTTAACTCCGAAACACGATCCTTTCCGAGCAAGGCCGCTGCGCGGAGAAACTAAGTTGAGCGCGGTACTTCCAGGGACGTGGTGGGAGTCGAACTCCGAACCTCTCGCTTATGAAGCTAGCGCTTTTACCACTACACCACTACCGCATTATACATAATTATACATACACATAATATTATACATTATATACATATAATTTATATATTATATACATATATTATATACATATATTTATATATTATATATACACATATTATATACATATAATTATATATTATATATATTATATACATATAATTATACATTATGCATAAATAATTATCGTCCAATTTCAGTTCTTCCTGCGCTCTCTAAAGTTTTAGAAAGAATTTTGTACACCAAAATATATAATCGCCTTACTATAAACAACTTATTATACAAAAACCAATATGGCTTTCAAAAAAACAAATCCACTGAACACGCAATTGTTGAAGTTACTAGAAATATTTCTTACTCATTCGAAAATTCTCAATTTACTTTGGCTGTATTCATAGACCTAGCGAAAGTTTTTGATATTATTGATCACAAAATTCTTTGTAAAAAGTTAGAGTGGTACGGAATAACTGGTAATGTATTAGTTTTGCTGAAAAGTTACCTTTATAATAGAAAGCAATTTGTTTATGCAGATGAAAGAACATCATCTAGTTTGTTAAATGTAACATGCGGAGTTCCGCAAGAATCCATATTAGGACCTCTTTTATTTTTAATTTACATTAATGACCTATTTAAAGCTTCAAATCTAATTACAATTATGTTTGCTGATGATACCAACTTATTTCTCTCTCATAATAACATAATAACATTATTTAACAACATGAACATTGAACTAGCTAAACCTTCTAATTGGTTTAAATTAAACAAATTATCATTAAATATTGAAAAAACTAAATGGATTCTTTTCCATCCAGCTGGTAAAAATACCAACTTCCAAATAACATGCCAAGTCTTTTTATTGATGATATTCTTATTAAACGGGTTATAGTGACACAATTTTTAGGTGTGTATATTGATAAATGTCTTACTTGGACGAACCACATTGCAAATTTATGTAATAAAATTTCTATGAGTATAGGGATTTTATACAAAGCAAGAAGCGTTTAAACAAACATACATTAATTCAATTATAATATTCACTAATTCATTGCCATTTAAGTAATGCTAATATTGCTTATGGCAGTACACATAAAGGAAAACTCGAACCTCTTTATCGGCAACAGAAGCATGTTGCACGGCTTATAAATTTTAAAGGCCGTTTTGCTCATGCCAAACCTCTATTATATGAAATGAAAGTTCTTAATATATACGAACTAAATGTTTTTAATATTTTATGTTTCATGTTTCAATATAAAACAAACTTATCGTCTATTTCTTTTCATAATTTATATCTACAAAAAGACAGAAATAAATATATATTACGGAATAATAATTTAATTTGACAACCGTACTCTCAAACTAATTTTGAAAAAATTTGTATTTCTTTTTGCGGACCATTTTTATGGAACAATGTAATTTTAAATGCTCCAAATAATATTTCTCAAAATTGTACTTTAAACTCTTTTAAATTTAATCTTAAAAAACTAATTTTTTCAATTACAAATATATTGATTTACTTTTAAAATATTTTCAAGTTTATTTAATTATATTAATCTGTAGACTAATGTTTAATGTGAAAAAAACGTTATTTGTGTATATACTTTTTATATTATTTTAAATTCATAATAAGTGCTTTACTTCAGCGGTTCTCGGTGACAAGACCTGCCGGTCTTCTTAGAGTTTCCGCGTTCTTTATTATTTTTATTACAAAATCTTTTTATTGTAATTTCTTTCTTCTATTTACAATTTTTTTATTTATAAAAACTGTAAAATAAATTAATAAAAAGTTGTAATAGAGAAAAAAAAAAAAAAAAAATTTTTGTCATCTTTTGCTAGCTTAGCAGGTCTACCGCTTTTCTTTTTATTTTCAAGGGAGCCAGTTTATCTGATTTCTGTAGCAGTATTCTTCGAATGTTCTGTTTTGGATGTAGTTGTTATGACACATCGTTTTTATATATAAACAAACAAACCCCTCATGTTTCCTCATCAATTTTATATATTTATTAAAAATAGTATTTTCTTTCAACTTTTCTTATAAATTATTAAACTTAAGTACGCTTTAAAAAAACTACATAGGAAAAAAATTGTAAATACGTCTAGTTATACAAGTGGTCTAAAACCTATTCACAGTACTGTATTTTACCAGTTTGCGTGAGTTCTTAAGTAAATTATTATAGTCAATATAATCTTCGCAATCATCATTTATAAGTTCAAAATTGCTCCCTTCGTCAAAAGAATCATTTTTATTGTTATCGTCATCACAGGGGTCGCTTAAATCTTCAATATCATGTTTTTTCGTATAAAGTGTGTCACAAACTACGTATATCATGATTAAGACGAAATTGGCGAATAACATCTAAATTTCGAATATACTTCTTGTTTACAGATGCTCTATCGTAAGTAGATGCAGCCAAATCTTTTTCTGTCGATATACCCAACACTCTTAGATTTTGTTACATTATTTTAACCATATCAAGCGCCCTTCATGAACCCAAAATTCGAATTAATCCTGTTTATACGTGATGTTGTCAGTTTTATACTGAATAGTAACTCCAAAATATCTTCGTCCTCTTAAAGTATTAACCTAATCGACAGTCATGCTAAACTTCACTTTATTGGCTACTTTTAATTTTATGGTGTCCATCATTTTATTTTTGCTTTTCATCAAAATCTTTGCGTAAAAGTTTCATTACATCACTTTCGTTAGTGGTGAGTTTAAATCCATCTCGAGCTATTGACTGGCGAATGTATTTATTTCTGGTTGTAGCTCGAACTAAAATCCGTAGCCAAATCAGAAACAATACTTTGAATCATCCATAGCCAAATCAGAAACAATATTTTGAAGCTTTTTTTGCGCAAAGAAGTTGCCAACAGTTTTTTGTCTTTTCTCGCTTGCACTCTCATCTGCTGGTATGATTAAATCTGTTGCTTTATCTAAACAAAGGCTGTGACTTTTTAAGGTAGTTGTAGAATTTGCTGAGCATTTTATTATTTTGTTACAACGCTGACACTGTCCTTCCGACTCTTTTGTTATTGGATTTTTTCGTTTTGTTACGTATATCTAGACTGACATTACTAATAATATGTATAAAAAGTAAGGATGTTAAGTAGCCATTTTACCAACTGATCAAAACCAACTCATAACAAGTAACTATGCATTTATTTTTAAGTCATTGTAAATAAGAAAATAGTGCTAGTAGCCCTGTTTATAACTATAACGATGCTCTTGAGAAACCTTTAAGAAACTTTTAGTGCTAGATTAGTAAAAAAGAACTATTAAAATAGGAAACTTCTTAGTACTTGCCTGTGTGCTTAGTATTTTTTGTTAATAAAAATGATAACTGCTGAACTAGAGTTACTTATTAAAGTTTCTTATTACTCTATATTTTAAACTATTTATTAAATTGCTATTGAAAAATAAATCAAATAAATTACCATTCAAATTGCTTTAACAAACGTGTTGTTATATTGTTAATAAAGAAACTTTTCTCTTAGCAATTGTTAATTTTTAAATTATAAATAGTTAAACTTTTATCTGAATGTATTCGAATAAAAAATTCGAACATTTTCAGGTTTGAATGAAACTTTATGCAGTTAAAACTCATTATAATATTGAAATAGAATTTAGTCGTTTGCGAATGCATAAAAAAAGTTCCAGTTTTCAATTTTTGTCGCTTTAATTTCAATTAAAGAACAATTAAAAAGTCATTTAAAAAACAGCTGTTTGCCCTTTGTTTGTAAAAAAAAACAGTTGTTTTACTGATACTGTTAAACAGTGTTCAGAAACCCTACTCAAAACAGAAAATATGTGCATTAAATAAAAAGCAAAGAGAAGTAGCTAAATCATGGTCTGGAGAAGCTTGGGTAGTTTGTAATGCACTATTTGACTTTCCTTTAAAGGATTTTATTGATTCACTTAAAATAAAAAATGCTCCTTATGGATACGTTAAAGATTTTCCATCTTATATAAGAAACAAACTGAACTTGCTAAAAACAGTAAATTTTATATTATGTATATATATGTGCCAACCTAAAAGTGTCTGAGGTCAGCCATTTTTGACGACCCGGATTTTATCTTTTATGGTGAAGCCTTTGGGAAAAACTATTTGAAGAAATTGCTACAGCATTCCAATATAAAAAATGACGAAACTCACATTAAAATTGGCAATGATTATGGTGGTGGACCATTTAAGATGTGTTATTAAATTGTCAATGTTGATAAGCCGAATGCCAAGAGAAACTCAAGTTGAAGATTACAAAAATAATAAGAGTATTTATCTCTGGTGGCTACAAATTTTTATGTTTAGCATATGGAATTACTGGTGCAAATGGTATAAAATAAAATTATAAAATTCTGCAATACAATACAACGTTTTTAAAGGTATTTATTATATTTTATTTAGTTTTATTTTAAGACTTTTTACGTATATTCAAAATAATATTATTACATTGTTTTGTCATATAACTTGTGAAGAGATGAAAACGACTTATTCTCAAGAAAAACAGTTGTTCCAAACGTACTCTGGAAACACTTAATGCAGATTTTGATAAATATATTCGAAAAGGTTGAATACCAAAATTTGCAAAGTATTGTGGCAATGATATTGATTCACCACTTTTTAATATTCCTTTAACATAAGTATTACATGTTCTAATATACGGCATTTTTACTTTTAATAAATCTTTTTAAATATTTGTTTTTTGAGTTAAAGAATTTAGGTAAGCATTTCATAATTACGTATCTCATTAGGAACATATCCTAACTTTTTAAATATGGTAAAAGATGGCTGTTAGCTCAAAGATGAAAAAAATTGCATCTAAAATGTGTTATAAAAATAAACAACAAACTGTAAACAACGGAAATTTTGACGAATATATTGCACTTCAGTTAAAAATAAACAAAGGAGAAAAAGTTATTACTGAATATTGTAAAAAAAACTCTAATAATTTATAAAGTAATGGCAATATATATTTTCCTAAAAATAAAGAAATTATCTGTGAAATATTTCAGCCCAGAGTACCTCATTAAATGGAGAAAAAAAATGCTAAGGTTTAATGAGTTAATATTTAAAAAAATGATGTAAAATTTTTTATACTTCTGTTTATAAAATTTAATCAATTTAAGAGCACCCCTTATTTGTGTGTTATAATAACTTTTGAGTTTATTGATATATAATTTTTATATAAAACAATTGAAAAGTACACAGAACACTTTTGAAAAAACTTAATAAAGTTTTATGTGGCCTTAATGTTCAAAGAAAAGCTTATCATGGAAAACGTTTTATTGGAAATCATGTTCATAAAATGTTGAAGATTTTTCTATACAGATTTTATTACATTTTTTTTTAAAATCTTCTCAAATACATTAGTTCATATGTATGTAGAAGTTATTTTACATTAATTTTGAAAATGTGTTGTAAAATTAATTTTTTATTCATTAGCTAAACAGTATCGTAGATCTTTGTGTTTCGATACCTAAGATAGTAAGTGATTTTAGATTTATTGGTACAGAATTTCATAAAGAAGCAAATATCTTAAGTGAGAAATTAGTTGATTTGTTCTCCAAATGCGCGATATGCGACATTTATGAATTCAAGTAAAATAATCAATATAGTTCATTACCAGAATTAGGTAAAACTACATTTTTTAAATTATTTTATGTCATGAAACTTATTTTTGAATTTAAAGTTATTCTTGCAACGCTACTCATAGTTTTTTTATTTGTTTTTTAATTTTTTAGAGATAGAGCCATTAATGAATTAATGAGTTATTTTCTTAAAGAAAGGCCCAACGAGTCCATTACTTCAAAAATGCATTTGGTAAAAAGTCATTATGTTGATTTTAATAGAAATTGGAACTCGGGTCTTGATATTTATGGAGAGTAAGGCTTAGGAGGCATGGATGTCGAGATCACCAATATGAATAGCACATTTTTTCATACGAAAAGAAAGCAATGGCTAGGAAGTATTCTGTCCAATCACTATATCAAAAACTTTCCAGAAGCTTTAATAATTAAACCATCTATTGAAATAGAAAGCCTTATAAAAGAAAAGCTTCGTGAAATTTTATAGATGAATTTTATAATCAAACAATGTTTAAATTAATAGGTACCTCCATACTGGCTAAATGTAAAATGGTATTATTTTTAAATGTGGGTTTGTCGATATCGTTAGGAGTCAAGGGTGAACTAAAATCGTTTAAAACATTATAATGCACGCTAGCTTTATTTGTATTTTTAATTTCGCTAAATTATTACGTACTACAATCATATTTATTTACATCTAAAACATCGTCAAACGTTAAATTGTTCATTTTTTCTTTTTTTCTTGCAGTCTTTTCTTCAAAGGTTTTAAAAAAGTATTAACATATTCATTAAAGTTTTTATAATAAATGTCTTTATCTTCTTCGTTAATAGGTAATAAATCTTCTCGTTTTACTTTGAAAATCGTATTTAAATTGCCTACTATTCCAACTTTATAAATATAAACGGGTAAATAACCTTCTACTAAAGGGTTAGAGCGTTTAGAGATTTTGATAATAATAACTTTTTTGGTAGTGTCCCAATACGGTTGATTACGAGTAGTTGGTTTGCTAAAGGTGTCTTTGGGATCTATTTTATATTTTTTCAAATAACATTCAGTTCCAACGGAGAGAGATTTGTATATTTTTAATTTTTCGTTTTTGTATTCTTTTTCTACTCGATGTAACATGATGGAAGAAAAATGATGACCTCGTCTTTTGCCGTCGCGGTATTGATCGACTAAACGAAGAGCTTTACCTTTGGCTTCGTCAGCATCCAATTCTTCAGGAGCGATTCCACTAGTGACTCTTTGTTTTTCGTTGAGTTTTTGTTCCATGTCCTCAATATAAAAACTCCAATTGTTTTTTTGAAGTTTGCCTTGTTTTCTTAATTTTTGATAAAGTTGTTTTAAACGTCCAATTGTTGATTCGGCCAAGTAAGCTTTTCCATAATTTTTAGAACTAAAATGAACAATGTTTTGTTCATAACACCATTCTTCCATTTTATTGTAAATGAATTCTCCACCTTGATCGGTTTGCAAGTAGATAAAAGATTTATCGTCTCTTTTAATGTCTTTAAAAATATGTTTAAAACTGCTCAGCACTTTATCGGCAGTTTTTTTACTAATGACTCTTAAATACACTTTTTTAGATACTCCATCTACCATAACTAAACAAAATTCGGGTCGATGAGGAGCAAAATTTAAATTAAAACTGTTCACGTCGGCCAAATCAGCTTGAAAATATTGCCGAGGTCTATCATACAAATATTGATGCGTTTCGTAAACATAAGGTTTTCTAGGCGCTTGTTTTTTAACGTTGACATCTGTTGTTTTTTTAAAAAGTAAAGTGACGTGTGACCAAGCTGTTATAAGACCTTTCCATTTGGCATAAATGGAACTTTCTAAAAGCGTTCATAATTGTTCTCAAAATTTTAAATCGGTTGGATTTTTTTTTAAAATGTCCAATGGAAGCAAAACTTTTTTAATTTTGGGTACATCTGTTAAAGCAAACAAACTACTCGATAATTTAGTCAGTTGATCTTCTGCAAGGTTATCAATAGCATCTCTCAAAACGTTGTCCAATATTGAAAAAAAATTTGTTACAATGGCTTTCGTTCTTCTGTTTTTTTTTCTCATTGATCTCGTTTCCATTGGCTTTCCTCTTAATTCTAGTCGTTCTTTTGTAGTTATGGTAATTTTACTAGCATCAGTTGCACTAGCAGCTGTTGATTCTGGTAATGTAGTAGCACCTAATAATTCGGGAGCAGTTTCAGATTCAGAAGGTTTGGTTTTAGTTGTTTCGGTAGGTTCTTCTTCTTTTTTTAGTTTTTATTGGTGCTAAATAGGGATCGGATGCTCGTGTCCGTGGTTCTTTTTTGGGTGTAGGAATTTCTAACAAAGAAGACCTTGTTAACGGATGAGTCAATAAATTTCTTTTTTGTAAATTGGTATGTATTTTTAAAGCGTTGGCAAAACTTTTAATATTATTAGAATCCATTTCAAAATATTTTTTATAAGATATTAAAAACGAATTTAAACGACCAAGTCGAGAATTATACATTGTATCCATTATCATCAACATTTCGAGTAAACTTTTTTCTTTGATTGTATTTTCTGTACTGTAAAATTGATTTGAATTGGATTTAATATGTTGCAACAATCTCAACATACCTCCTTTAGCACAAGTTTGTTCTACATCTTCTTTTAATAGGACTACATCTACTACATCTCTAGAGGTAAAGAAGGTACAGGGTTGAAAAAAGTTTTAAATGTTAAATAGAGCATAGTTTCTCCGATGGGTCTGTTGGCTAACGCGTTTTCGTCATAGTTGTTTAACATTCGAACATAAATATCTTTATTGGCTAGTAAATAACTGTTCACTTGAATGTATTCTCTCAAAATTTTATGTTTGTAATCTTGAAACATTTCCCCATATTGTATACATCTTTGTTGAATCATGTCTTTTGTTTGTGATAATATTTCAAAAGCTCTCGTTCCACCAAAACTTTTATCGCTTATAGATTCGCTTTCTATAAAACTAGAAGTCATGACAGTGTAAGGATCTCGAGCTAGAGCGCCAGCATATACACCTTCGGATGTTAATTTAGTTTCGTTTTGGATGGGTATGTTGTATTTTTTAATAAAACTCCATAATTTGGCAAAAGTAAGTTGTCTTACTTGGTAATAATCGGCTGCTATTCTAATGTTAGCTACAGAATGAGAAGAAGTCAGTAAAGTTAAAAATTCGATAGCATAATAGGAATATTGTTTTGGATCGTTTATTTTTTCAAAGGCAAAGTAGGTGACGTTGTTAATAATACTAGCTATAGATTCTTCTACATCTACGACATTGGCTTGATATAAAATATAAACTTTAAAATTGTTTAGGGTGGCTTTTTCGCTTCTCGGTTTGTAAACGCGTAAAGAAATTTGATGAGATCCAAACCGATAATTGACATGATTTTTACACATGTCCACGAGATGTTTAGGTAAGTTGGAAATTTTTTTTAAAGATTTGTTTCTATAAAGCTGTTCTAGAATTTCGCTCGAATTGGCTGTTTCGTGAAAAATTAAAAAGTTTATTAGGAGGTGTCAAGTATAAATTTTTTTATGAGTTGATAGAATAATATTTAAAGTAGTAGAACGCGGTAAAGTGTTTAATGTAGATTGAATAGAGGTGGGTGGTGTAGAAGTAAGAGAGCTGTCTTGAATAGGAAATCTTTTTAAATTTCTCATCATTCTTAAGGATTCGCTTATGTTTCTTTGATCGATTTGATCATTGAATTCGCTTTATTTATTCAAACTTAAAATTGGTTTTAAAAGCGTAAGCGTCTCCTCCCACGTTGAGATATGTTTTCCATTTTTCTTCATCGCTGATTAAACTTGTAGCTATATCGCTGTTAAGCATAGTATCTAGAGGTAACAAAGCATTTAAATTTTGTTGAAAGCTCACTTCGCCAGCAATTTGATTTTCGAGATTGATGGGATCAGCATAATTAAGAGAAGGTAAATCGTATCTCCGGATAAGCTCAGACAAATCGGATCTGTTTGTTTCTTCAGATTCTAGGTTAACTTGTGCGTTTTCTTGCTCATCCATTTGTAATATTTTTTATTAAAAACATCCATGTTGTAGGCATTTCGGGCTTATACTTTTCCGTAAAGTTAATAAAGGAGACTCGTTATAAGGTCTATATCTATTCATGTTTCATAAAAATACAAATTATTTTGAAAATACAATTCTTTTTGACAATAATCAACGTCAAACTGTTGTCTTATTAAATCGATTACAGGTTTTGTAGGTTGTATAGTGTCGAATGAGATTAATTCATTAGCATAATAATTTATAATTTCGTGACAAAATGAGTAGAGTTTAAATATTCTTTTAAAACGTTGTAATTGTTATAAACAAAGTCTGAAAAGCTTGAATTTTTTCTTTCTTTTTCTCTTTTTTCACGATGACTTTTCCGTTTTCGTTAAATTTTGGATACGGATACAAATATTCTTTGACAAAGAGTTTTTTACATTTTTCTATGCAAACGTATTCTTGAAAAGCGTTTTTTATTTGTTGTCGTTCGTGATCCGATAAAAGTTCGCATTTTAACATTTTTACAGCATTAAAACGTGTCAAAATTTCTTTCATCCATATTTTAATTTCCTTTTCGTCAAAGTCTTTTCTTCTATTCATTTTGGGGATGAAAATTTGCCCTCGAACAGCCAACTTTTGCCTCATGGCTTGACGTTTACTCGCTTTGTTAGAAGGATTGCATAATTCGTAATTGTTTTGTAAATATCGTAAAAATTCTTGGCTTTCCCAATCACTCAGAATCAGAACTGGGTCCACCGTCTGAAGATTTTATATGTAATTTAAAGTAGAAATACAACGAAGCAAATGCCACCTCTTAAACAGAATAAAAAAAAAGAAATTGAATCAGAAAAATTAAGTCAGGAAAAAAGAAATACAAAAAAGTATTTAAGTCAACTAACAAAATGTAGTTGGTTGGATATTCTATTGAAGAATTAAAAACAAACTCTCTGCCCACTCTCAGAAATGTTAACAAAGTTTTTATGTTAAATTTGACACCATATAAAACCTGATTAACACTATTTAAGTTTTTAAAAGTTTATGTGAAGTTTTAATTTAAATTTTGCCTTGCATTTTAAGGTATCATTAGCAAGTTGTTGATAGTTCTTATGAAAAATTTGTTAAAGTAAGGGAGACATTAATACTTAATACATTACGAAATCTAAGATAGTTGTAATACTTATTACTAACTCCATCAAACCGTTCTGGGATAAGGCCGTTATTCCTTATAAGCAAGAGAAGTATATAAAATTACATGAGAAATAGAGGTTACCTGCGAAATCTTAAAATAAGCTTATAAATAAAAGGAATTTGCTTTAACGCAGTTTTACTCAATTGCTAGATGACAAATTCGGTTTGGATTTTCTTTGCCAAATTATGGCAAAGAAAATCCAAACCGAATTAAAAAAAAAGAAATTAAATTAGATTATTTGACATTTCACTGCGATATTAAAATTTTGAAACCGATCTTTGGCCAAACGTTTGAGTATTTAACTGTTTTTGTGAGTAGTTTTCCAAATTGTGTTCAAAAAAAAAATACTGTCAATGAAACTTATACAGTCCCTTACAGGACTTGCTATTTGAAAGAGAGTTTTGGAAGACTTCGAAGAAAGCGATTTCCAAACTGTTGATCATGTTTTTAATACGACTGCTTGTAACACAAGAATAAATAATAAAGCTGCAACACTTCTATAGGAATGCTAACCAATGAAAATATAATTTGGTGGGTTTGTAGCCATCTTATTTTTAAGTTTTTCCTGAGAGCAATAGAAGACAATCGTATAAAAAAAATACAAAACCTGTTGTTATTGTAGCTTTCAAAGATCTTCAAAAAAAAAAGGATTTGCTTCCACTTAGAAATCTAAATAGGTCTCTAGATCTTAAAAGTGTTTGCCTTAAAATAAACGCAGAGCAAACTCGTCTGTAAAACAATTAAAATGTAAACATTGACGCGATGAGTATAAGGATGCGGCAGAATTTACCTTTGCCAGATAACGACGCCATTATAACTACGCATTGCATTTTGAGATTGCGTGGGAGCAAACAAATTTATTAAATATATAACTTTATGCGAAAATCTAGCATTATTGCTTTAGCCTAGATTATTATTCTCATTTATTTGTTTGAAAATGGTTCTTACTTCAGTAGACTTGTCAAAGTGGAAAGTAGATGACTTAAAAACGTATTTATTATCAAGAGGAATTCCGCTTGGTTCAGGAAGTGCGCAAAAAACACTTTTGATAGAATAAGTATTATGGCAGAAGCTTTAAACTTACTATTGTTACCTACCACTGATAACCGTATTAATGAAATAAATAACAGTGAAAGAAAGAAGTTAGTTAATGGCGATATTCTAAATCTTCTATTTCCTGAAGATTTAAAAAGTAACTGGCAAAGTGGAAGTCTTTAGACTTTAGAAGTCATTAAATAATATGCTACTAATAGGAGTGCAATGAAGGGGTTTAGAGAAGGAAAAAACTGCAATATTCTGGAAATGTTAAAGATGTTACTTTTAATAACATTGTTGAGAGTATTTGATATTGTTACGTTAGAGCTACTGTTGTTCCACACACAAGAATAAACGAAAATCCATATTTAGTTTGGGTATATTTTTATGGTTCAGAGTTTGTTTTTACTGTTGACTGTTCGTGTATTGCAAGTTACAATTCATCCTGTAAGCATATAATTGCATTATATTGAGAATGAAGGCAGGTTAGGCCATAATAAAACATATACTGGCAAAAAACAACAATCGGATGTACGAATTGAAAAGCGCCGAAAAAATCACGAACCATGTGAGATAAAGTAGTTATGTTTAGACGACAACATCCTGAAAATGATGTTGAACCTGGTCCAAGTAGAAATTTTTATGGGCCTCGTTCACGAACAGACATTGATGTCACATACACAATTGAGGGCTGGGAGAATATTGCTAAGGCTACCAACGGTAATGCAGGTGTTTTGCAGTTTCAAAAAATACAAGTTTTTATAAAATAGATATTGATTTTACACATGCTACAGAATATCTTAAAAAAATTGATGAAATAGTTTGTATAATCTTTATGAATTTGTTTCACTATAACTAAAAAACCTATCGAACAAATTTTATTATCAAAAAATTTGCAATATAACAGACCAGTTAAATTCTGTTAATTGGTTTAAAAATAGAAATTTTGTTATTACATCATCAGTATACTATGAAGTAATTCAGAAGGTTAGTGATAGGCAAACAATAACAAATTTAACATCCTCTCTTAATTTATGTGTACAGATGTGTGAACAAATTGAAAATATTTCCAGTAGTGCACTATCATGGTGAATAAGCAATGAAGAACTTGCCGTCAAACGTTTACTTATTTTTTATTCATTTTTTTTTATATATGTATATATATATATATATATATATATATATATATATATATATATATAATATATATATATATATATATATGTATATATATATATATATATATATATATATATATAATAAACAAAAAAGAAAAAAAAATAGAAAAAATTATAAATAAAAATGTATTTAAAAAATAAATAAAAATTGACTATTTGAAAAAAAAAAAAGAACTTAAACTAAATAACTAAAGAAAATCAAGTTATACATTTATATGTTTGATTTTTTAAAATCTAATTAGCTCCCAACAAGGATGAAACCAGCCACTATTTAAGTTAAAAGATACAGAAAACAGAAAGTAAAGTTAAAGAGCCAGAAAACCG
Organism: Hydra vulgaris; assembly: GCF_038396675.1. NCBI lineage: Eukaryota > Metazoa > Cnidaria > Hydrozoa > Anthoathecata > Hydridae > Hydra > Hydra vulgaris. The sequence goes on from NC_088922.1 coordinate 8,207,971, forward strand.
TTGACTGAAGACTGTGAGAGGAAAAATATTTGACGAATAAAAGTTTTTGGAGCATGAAGGAATAGATACAATAAAATATCTGTTTACTGAAATGGGTCATGCTGCATAACACTACTTCTATATTTAAACCAGGGGTGTGGAGTCGTACTCTGAAAATTTTAACATTCGTTGAAATTTTAAGAGTACGACTCCAACTCCGACTCCAAAGCTAAACGAATATGGAATATATGAATATATGAAAAATTCTTTGAAGGTTAAATACTATGTACATGCAAGTGCAATATCAAAAAGTTTTACTATTGAAGGTATAGTATTGAATTGCGATATTGCTTAGCGACTCCGATTCCGCCACAAATTTTGAAACTCCGACTCCTACTCCACAGCCCTGATTTAACCAAGCGACTTTGCTGAATGAAAAGTCATGCATAATTAAAAAAAGGTTTGGTTAACGGAACAATAGTATTTGTAAAAAAGAGAAAGAGATGCATTATTATGATCATGGGACACAGGATTAAGCTTAGAAGCTAAAACAGGTTCAACAATATTTACAATACTTTTTGTGGTTTTTATTAAAAATAGAAAGGGTATCATTGGAAGAACTAGCCTAAATGGAACAACAGTATTTGATACAAAGATAATTAATAAATTTGTAGTAATCAAGAATAAGAAAATGGTGAGCACGTTAATGATTGGTCAACCTTAGCCGATGTTAATTTTGCAATTTTTTATTTATAAGGTTTCCACGAGAGGTGGGTACTATAAAATAATCCAAGAAGACGAAAAGTAGAAGACTTTGTAGGAGTGTTACCATTCATCATTATAGGAACAATAACAACATAGTGATAATTTTTATCAGTACACCACTATGTATAGTTTTTTATTTATTTTTAATGACAACTTATATCTGTGGTTGTTTTTTAAATTTAGTCATATCTGTGACTAACTTAGAATTAAGTTGGCACAATACTTTTACTTTTTTTTTTTTTATACAAACTTTGACATTGTTAAACTTTTATATACCCAGGCACTTTGTGACAATTTAATGTAATAATATGTAAAGTAATAATATCAAATGCAGGGTCTTCCGGATAAAGGAAACGTCAGGAAACTTGAAGTTTGGAAAAATCAGGGATATCTCAGAGTATATAGCTGCAAGCCGGCTAGACATATATCAGTTGTATATTTTTTACATAAAGTGGGCAGATTGTTTTATGACCTATATCTTTATTTACAATAGCAGGGAGTTTTTCTACAAGAAATCAAGTGCATTTTTTCTGAAGTTAAATTTTGGTAACTATAAATTAAGTCAAGGAAACAAGTCGAGTCAGGAAAATCAGACACTCTGACATCATATGCGCCACGGCACTATGCAAGTGAAATTGCACTGTGACATAAACTTTTAAGGGTCCCCTAAATATTAAAAAAACACTAGTAGTAGAAGCTAGAAGATGTTTTAGTGTTTGCGAGATTTTTAGTTATTGGGATAAATAGTGACAAATCCAGGGTATATAAGCCCTTAGGTAACTAATGGTGACCTATTTTTTGTTAAAAATTTCCTTTTTGATCAACATAACCACTTACCAAAATTTCATGCATTCGTCACTAAGTATAAATATAAGTTCTTGATACTAACTTTGTTGTTCGCGTCTATTCCAAGTAGATAACTGATAATAATAGATCAAATATTAATTTAATCGCACTAATGGAGCAATATTACGCAAAACTTGATTTTTTTTTACATTAATTTTTACTTCTATATTTATTTTCTGTTGTATAAAAAGAGCGTAATTATATTTGTTTAACCATTTCTTGCAACGATTATGCATTGTTTTATCAAATAATTTTTATACAAAAATTTAGGCACTTTTACGAAGACGGTGTAGCCGGATTTAAGCCCTCCAATGGCTACTGGTATAATAGTAGCACTATCATCACATCAAAGGACTTCGCTTTTTATTATTTTACAACTGTCTCCACTAATTTTTTAAAATTAGGTAACCAAAACGAAATCATAACTTTCTAGAAATTATGTAGAATACACATATGAAAGCCTAAATAAATTCGCGAAAGTCTAGAGAAAAAACGCCAAAGCTATTTGAAGACAAATGTTTCAAGTGGTTATTTTTTTTTAAATTCATATAAATAACGCTTCTATACCATTTTTAACCTATTAGAAAACAAAAAACAATTTTTCGGGGTAATAAAATGCAGCTAAATATGTTTTTTTTTAAAATTAAAATTATTTACTTCTTTTTAGACTTTAGATAATATTTGCATTAATTAAAAAACCATACACACACAAAAAAAAAATGTTGACAACCCTAATAAACCTGGCAATCACATTAACGTTCTTTAAAATGCGGAAACTTGTAAGTAAGATATTCAGAAAATAAACAAAATTAAAAAAAAAATAAATAGTAATGTTAGTTAATAACCATTTATTAAAATTATAATATTGAACATTGTATAGATGTCAAATGCTAAATTTAGCCTTTAATATTAACTGTCAATAATAGATGGTGAGAACAAGGGCAAAATTAGGTGTCAAATGCGGCATAAGATATTTGGCATTTAACATCTGATCTTGTTCTTATTCCCGCCATCTGGCATTTAACTTCTGATTTTGTCCTCGTCACTGGGCATTTTAAACCAATCCCTTTTAAAAAAATGCGTGGGATGTATTCTATCACATTTTATGCGCTTGCAATAATACACTTCATAGGAGAATGCTCTTGGGCATTTGACACCTCATTATGTTTGCACATTAGTTATCGAAGCGAACGAAAGTGTTTTTTTTCTACAGCGTGTTTAGATCATTATTCAAATATGGAAATTTCAATTAAAAACATAGAAAAAATAATTACTAACAAAATAGAAGAACAAGAAAAATCTATTTTGAAAGAAACAGAGAAGTTGTTAAAAGATCAAGAAAAAAGTTTTCCATCGATTATGAGTGCAAACTAAAAGATATTAACGGACAGAATTGAAAAGCTAGAAGTTTATGTAAACAATAACAAATCTAATGTGACGAATATTCAAAAACATATAAGTGACTTTAAAACAACTCTAAACTTCCAAGTAACAAACCTAATGGAAAAGATTGTACAAATTAAAAAGTGTTATGATTTAAATATTTTACACAAAAAAACAATCGATTTAGAAAACAGATCTCGTCGAAATAATCTACGAATAGATGGAATTGAAGAAAAACCTAACAGAGCATGGAGTGACTGTGAAAATACAGTTAAAAATATTTTCAAAAAACAACTTAAAATTGACAGCGAAGTGGTTGTGGAAAGATCGCATCGAGTGGGCAAATCAAGAGAAAGTAAACTACCAAAAACAATAGTTTTGAAGCTACTAAATTACCAAGACAACAACAAAATTATAAACGCCGTGAAAAACTTGCGTGGAACTGGTATATTTATTAAAGAAGATTTTGCAAAGGAAACTATTTGAGAGTCGTAAAAAGTTATGGGAGGAAGTGAAAAGACTACGCAGTGAAGGCAAGTATGCTATTATAAAATATGATAGAATTTTTTGCAGGGAATATAGAAAACCCAAACATTACGTTTTAAAAATAATTTTTTCTAAAAATAAATACCCCTTAAAAAAAAAAAAGCATGGTTGGGACTAGTGATTTTGAATCCATAAGTTTCAACTTTTCTAACATAAATGATAATAAAAATTTAAAATACGTTATGGATTGCTCACTATCAAAGCGAATTAGAAGGGTTTCCTTTTAAAAAAATTTGCGACAAAAATTTAAGTAAAATTAGAATTCTCTACGTAAACATTCGAAGCCTCAATAATAATTTTAAAAAACTTCTTAATCTGTTAGAGAAAACAAAAAAATTTTTAATATAACTTGTTTGACTGAAAACTGGATTTCGAATAATTTAAATAATACTCTAAACTTTTATTTTCCTCATTTTAAATCAATTTCTCTCAGAGACAAGTAAATAAACGCGGCGGAGGAGTTGTTATATATGTAAATGAAAACATTGTTTATCATGGAATCATGATATCTGATGAATCTGATGGCGATAGAGAAATTTTAACTATTGAAATTATAATCAATGAATCAAAAAACTTTTGAATAAGCTGTTGTTATTGACCACCTGACGGTGTGAGTGAGAACTTGGGCATTTTTTTTGAACAAAATATTTTTAAAAAAGGTATTGAAGAAAAAAAAAAGATTTTTATTATTGGGGAACTAAATATGAACTGTTTTCTATGCAATGAAAATAATAAAATTAAAAACTTTTACGATTCTTTTTTCGAAACTGGAACAATACCCTTGAATAATCGCCCAACAAGAGTAACAAAAAATATTGCATTTGTTTGATAATATTATTACAACAGATATATCCCACAATGATATCGAAACAGGTATCCTAAAATAGGATATGTCTGATCATTTTCCAATATTTTTGTTGCTTAACTCAAACTCTGAAAATATAACCAATTCAAATAAAAATAAAATACGCACTTTTAACGAAACCAATATAAAACAATTTAAAGACCAATTATCACTCCTACACTGTAAGCATATTAATTTTAATTATAATGCAGATAAAAAGAATGCAAATACCTATTTGAAAAAGTTCGTAAAAACTTGAAAAAATATTACCACTCAAGACTCATAGATAAGTTATTTTTAATAACTCAAAACGCACTTGGCAAATAATGAATGAAATTAGTGGTAGACAAAAAAGATGCTCAGGTTCCCTCCCCCAAACAATTGTAGTTGATAACAAACATATATGCGAATCAAGAGCTATAGCTCATAAATTTAATAAATTCTTTTTCAAACAAAATTCCTCATACAAATGCTACATTTAGAGATTTTTTAGTACAAGTGGATAATTGCACTAGTTCCAACGAATTATCTTCTCAACTATCTTTTTAAGAGTTTGAAAAAGCTTTCAAAACTCTTACAAAAAATAAAACAACCGGAGCAGATGACAGAAACGGTAATATAGCCATAGAACGTTTTGAATACTTAAAAGAAATCCTATTTAAGGTATATGGAGCATCTATACACCAAGGAGTTTTTCCTGAACAGCTTAAAATTGCTAAGGTTACTCCAATTTTAAAAGGTGATCAAACAAATATCAGTAATTATCGCCCTATCTCTGTCCTCTCCACATTTTTAAAAATACTAGAACGTGTTATGTACAATAGATTATACAATTATCTTCATTCTAATGATTTATTAATACAACTATCAATTCGGCTTTAAAAGATATAATTCCACAGAGCATGCAGTTATCCAAATTGTACGTGAAATCTCTAATTCTTTTGATAGGTCTAAATATACATTAGGTATTTTCATCGACCTTTCGAAAGCATTCGATACTGTCAATCATGAAATTTTACTACAAAAGCTAAAATATTATAGAATAAATTGCAAAGTTATAAAATGGTTCAAAAGTTATTTATCCAACCGTAAACAATTTGTTTTCAGCAATAATGATCATCCAAATAAATTTCTAAATATTTCATGTGGCGTTCCACAAGGTTCCATTTTGGGACCACGATTGTTCTTGATTTATATAAACGATCGAAATAAAGCTTCGAATTTAATGAGTATCATGTTTGCTGATGACACTAACTTATTCTTTTTCGATAATAACATTTACAAACTCTTTTATATACTATGAATGATGAACTTAAAAGTATATCCAAATGGTTTAAAAGCAACAAACTAACTCTTAACACTAAAATAACAAATTGGGTTCTTTTCCACCCAGTCTCTTAAAAAGCTTATTTACCCCAAAGTTTGCCTAAAATTTTTATTGATGATGTTGAAATAAAAAAACATAATGTAACAAAGTTTTTAGGTGTTTTTCTTGATGAAAACATCACATAGAAAACGCATATCGACTATATTAGTACAAAAATTTCTAAAAATATTGGAATTTTATATAAAACCAGAACAAATTTTTGTAAAAAAAGTCTTACTCAACTTTACTAATCATTAATTCATAGTTATTTAAATTATGCTAATGTTGCATGGTGAAGCACTGAAAAAAGTAAGTACTTTTTATTGAAATGAAAGTTCTCAATATTTATGAGCTTAATGTTTTTAATGTTTTGAGCTTTATGTATATGTGGAAAAATTATATATTTTTGCCCCTTTTTATAGATCTTCTTTGTTTGAAACCAATAAATAAACATACACTAAGAAATAATAATTTTATACATAAGCCCTTTTGTCGAACCAAGTATAATCAGTTTTGTGTTGCATATCATGCACCCTAACTTTGGAATAAAATTGTTTTGTCCAATTTCGACATGCATTTTACTTTTCCCATTTTCAAATATAAACTAAAAAATTTAATTATTTTTATGGATGATGTAGTCAGATTTTTTTAATTGTAACTGTAATTTTAAATTTTCTTAATAACTTTTATTGTTAATTATGTTTTATCTTTTGTTGATTATGTTTTGATGTAGTTTATATACACATCCTTGTAAAAGGTTGTGATAATAAGATCATTACGATCTTCTTTCAGAAACCTTGTTTGTGTTTGTGAAAGTAATTTATTTACTACGACAACGAATGCAAATTAAAAAGAAAAAAAAATTTTTGAATACCTATAACGACAATAGTAGATATAAAAATAAATCTGTGGCAATATAACCTGACAATATGAGCTGTGATTTTTGTGACAATATAACCTGAAGATAAAAGCTTATTTTGACTATAAAACTGCGGTTTTTCAAAATAAATGATATTTAATTGTGCAATCGAAGATATTGAAATGTAACTATACCAGTAACTATAAAACTATAACTATACCATGTAACTATAAAACTTAACAATAAAAACTAAAAATTAAAGAGGAAACAGAAAAGCCTGCAAAATCCAGATCAGAACTCGGCACCTCCGCACCATTTTCGGAACCCACCCGAGAGGAGCAAGGAACCACCGTTCCTTTTTTTAAAAAAAAAATTAAGAGTTGTTGGTTGCCTCTCTTAAATGGGTCTTGAAAAGGGTCAGGGGGTGCCGAGTGACGACCAGGATTTCGCAAGCTGAAAAGAGTTTAAAATGCGAATAAAAATAAAAAATTAACTATATTCTATGAATTAGCACAATAATAACCAAGAAATAAAGAGCAAACACAACAGCCTTCAAAATCCAGGTCAGAACTTAGCTACCTCGGACCGTTTCTGGAAACAGCCTGAGGGGAGCAACTAAACAATGTTCTTTTTTAAAAAAAAGAACAGTAATTGGTTGCCTCTCTCAAATGGGTCTTGAAAAGGGTCCGGAAAGTGCCAAGTGATGACCAAAATTTTGCAGGCTACAAAAATTTTATAATGCAAATATAACATAGAGCTAACCAAACTCCATAAAATAGCACAATAATAATCAAAAAATAAAGAGCAAACACAACAGCCTGCAAAACCTAGGTCAGAACTCGGCACCCCGGACTGTTTTTGGGACCCGCCCGAGGGAGACAACCAACCACAGTTCTTTTTTTCTAAAAAGATGAATAGTGGTTGATTGCCACTCTCGAACAGGTTTCTAAAAGGGTCCGGGAAGCTCCAAGTAACAACCAGAATTTAGCAGACTGCACACGGTACAACTAGTTCAAAAAACAGCTTTCAAAAATAACATCAAAGAAATCAAGGAATAACAATTTAAACTGCTGTTGCTTTTACTGGAGGTAGTTGCAGGTTATTAATGACAGCAGCAATTATCCATATGTCATCTATTAGTGAAACTAATGTAATAGGCAGAGTGTTTTTTAGAAGTCAAAATTCATTTAGCCTTCCAATGACACGTTCAATATATATTCTTGCACGTACTATGCGCTTGCAATGATACATTTAAGAGGGCGTATACTATCGCTTACTGCCTAAAAATGGAGGAATTGCAGTTTTTACCTGCCTCGGTAGAAATAAATCTGGAACATTTAAACTGTATCAAAAAGTGAAAGAAAACCTGGAGTGAATTTTCTTGCAAAATTGCAATCTTAAGTGATAAAACGATCTGAGGAAGGTTCATAGTAGCCTTAAGAAACAAAAAAGGTAGAACCGCCTTTAGTACAAAAAATAAGTTTATTATTGGGTTTCTACTTATATAAGAAATATATGTTTGATATGGAGCTTTAGTGTTGGCATATTTTTAAATAGTTTGTTTAATGCAGTCACCAATACCTTCAAAATAAGTAAAATCTCTAATATGAGGATGTGTAAATATTATTAGTTCAAGTTCTCGAGCTAATAAAGTCATAAATTTAGTTAAAATCCGAGACGCGCAACTTACTGAAATTTTAAAGCAAAATGCTGAATCTTGTAATGGTGAGTCCAATCGAATACGCATTTAGATAAGTAAAACTTCTTCGTCAACAAAAAGCTGTCGTGCTGGACCAGGTTTCCTACTACTTAAAGGTTTACTGGTTGAAATGATCCGTATTGTAAGAAACTTTAGCTTTGACACGGATAACAATATATAAAAAAACATTTTCAGTTGGACACCTGAAAATGTTTTTTCTACACCTTTTGGGTAAAGAACGCACTGCCTCCGATGTTAATCTTTTAATACGACTTTGTTTATTAAGTGTTATCGATGTTGGATAAGTTGTTGATGTGTTAGTAATTAAACTGAGTTGTTGTGGAGAAAGTTGCTGATCAAATGTTGTTGATGACAGACAAGGAGGAGGTATTGACAAAGAAGACTGTTGGGGAATGTTATCGTTATTGCTACCGCTACTAGTAGTGGTCAGGTACTTAAAGAATGTGTATTATTTTGTTTTCTAGGTGTATTTCGGTGTATTTCAAGGTAATAGGTGTATTTCGAGTAATAGGTGTATTTCGAGGTAATAGGTGTATTTCGAGTAATAGGTGTATTTCGAGGCATTAGTAACTTTCTTTTATTTTGAGGAGATACTTTGTATCCTTTCAAATATAACCTTGGATGAGGGTTAGCTCGGTTGGCTTCCCATATTTAAACTGATTTGCACATATTTTAATATTCGTATTTACAGTATATAGCTTTTTTTTTGTTATAGGGTCAACAATTTTTATGTTAATAATCATACCCCATGTGGAAAAATATTTCTCTTTACATTTTTAGCGAATTAAAAAAGTTTAATTTGCTGAAATTAAATGTCTTCCAAATACGATCTTTCAAAACATACTTTTCTTTGTATCGACAATCGCTGTTACAACAAAAAACTGCACAATGATCATTCTTACCCTTTACAAAAAAGTATTGCAAAAAAAAAATAAATAGTTGTAAACCAATAAAATAAAAATGGTCAACATCTAAAAAACTTATTAGATAACAGATATCTACGAATTTAATTTTTGTTTGCTTCCAGGCAATCCCAAAATGCAATGTGTGTTTATAATGACGTCGTTATCTGCCAAAAGATCTGTTAGCACTTTACCTCTTGAGTGGACAAAAACCACAAATATGAAAAAAAAGAGCAAATCATATGCGAGATGCATGGCTTATTTATTGTATGCACCAAAGATGTCTATATTTTAAAAAGATTTACTTGATTCCGATAAAGTAAAACTAAAAATCTTTTTGACTTTCAGCTCAGTTTTTTATGTTAAAGGTTGGTTAAAAGCAAAAAAAAGTTCTGATGCGCCAGTTAATGATATTCAGTTATACGAAGATGTAGGAGTTCTGGGAAAAATGTTAGATTGAAATATTACATATGCAAAATGTTTGACTAATATAAAGATAAGGCAGTGTGAAACGAAACTTTAGAAGAAATTAAAAATCATAAAAAAGCTGTTCATAATTTTAATAAAAAGCAACATTTTTTTGATTAAGCTCAATTCAAAAGTTGTTTTTTTCAATTATTTTAACTCCGCGCCAGGTGGCACTAGATCCTTTGTAATAGTAAGTTTATATTTTAAGGGTGAAATATATTTTTGATGATAAAAAGAATTCATATATTTTTGACGAAAAATGAAATTTAAGCTTAGGAAAAAATTAATTCTTTGATCACGTAAATTAAATTGGTAGGTTTCCTATGGATCACTTTTTATTAGAAAACGTCTTGACACCCGAATTTTCACACGTAGACATTATTAAAATTATATTAACTTCCTATAAAATAAATTTAAGCCGTTTTTATGTATTTGTCTCCTATAAAGAGCGCAGTGCCGAAACAATTCTAAAATAGAGTTTGTCTAAGCTTTTACTGTTTGAAATCTTTATTAGATTGTAGTCTGTTATTATTTAATTTGTTATTTAATTAAGTTATTCATAATTAATGTCAAATAGCTGAAAATAGACGTAAGTACAAAAGTAAACACACCAAAACAAATATTCTACCAGAGATCTTACTGGCGGTGTAGTTCCACTTATTTTTGCACAATGCAGAATTCAAGTGTTAAGTTTTAACAGCCAGTTGTTATAGGCCAGTTGTTACATATTATCGAATAAAAACTCCTTGGGAGAAAGAAGAAAATGTTGCATTAGGAAGAACTAAAGTAAAATTATTAGAAGAACTTATATTGAAGTTAGATAAACTTATAGACCTCACTAATGCCCTCATACAATACTTCAATGCAAGAACGATCTGTCTGGGTACTTCCCCGAAAAGTTGTAAAAATGATTACATTATAACCTTTTTAGTAAAAATAGTATTTTTACTAAAAAAGTTATAACGTTGGAGCTCAGAAGGTTATAAACTCAATGAAATAAAACAGGGGAAAAGTCTGACATGCTGAAAAAATTTAGAAAATAAAATATATAAAAAATCAAAAGATTTGTGTGTGTATATATGTGTGTATATATATATATATATATAAATATATATATATATATATATATATATATATACATATATATATATATATATATATATATATATATATATATATACACACATATATATACACACAAATATTTGTATATATATAATAACTATTTAAATTAGATGAAGAATATCAAGAAAATATTTGTCCTAGCTCTCTTTTAACAAAAACTATGATCCATTTAATGTTTTTTAATGACATTTTACTTTAAAACAAGGTAATAAATTTATATTGTTTGTTGAAAGGCTCCTAAAGAAAAAGTTATATATCTATGATTTTCTTGTAACAAGATTTTAAAAACAGCTATGGCTAGCATAAGACAATTATATACATTATTGTTTCATTGAGCAACAAATGTTCGGATGATTAGTTAATCAAAATAAACATTAACTAATTTTATTTTGAAGGTTTTGGATTTCACTGCAACTGCAGCTACTGCTACAAGTTATCTGCAAAATTTAATCGAAGCAGGATTTCTCATCCCTAGATCCTTTTGTGATCCTACTAAGTTGACGAGAGGGAGGAAAAAAGTCATGGTGGATGCAAAGAAAAATGATAATTCCAAACTTCCAAATGCAAATAATATTGATATTTACTTTAATGGAAGGAAAGTTTCAACAAGAGCAATGATAAACAATTCAAACACACAGATACACCCTATTATTATCAAACAGCAACACATTACCGCGACTTAAGAAGATGGCGCTCTATATGTTGGTCATTTTACCCCGAATGCACCTATTAAACCAGATAAGTTAGCTAAAAAGTTTGCTTAAGATGTTATATTTTGCTGAAACAACATAACCTTACTAAATCATGTTTATTACTTGAAGCAGATAGTATTTCAATTACCACCTGATGGAAATGTGCTATAGCGCATCTTGAAAAGCTGTTAAATCACAAGTGCCACTGTGTCATATGCATCCTTCATATAAGTTAGTTGTTTTTGTTTTACCTATTGGAAGGAATTGATGGACCAACATAATGTAGTACTAAATTTTGTAGGTCATGTGGGAAAAGTTTTTCCTGATGTTAATAAAATGGAATATAATTCTCAACTCAAGGCTCTTCTTAACAGAGAGAACTTTGTTGACATTCCAGAAACAATACAAAAATTATGTCAACAAATTAAAAACAATCCTAAAAGTTATGTAAAGCAGTTAAAATAGGTGTGCAGTCACCGAATTTAATAGAAACTTGATGTGGTCATGCCAGATAGCTCACTACTAGCATAAGAATAGTCTTTATGTGGACAAGGAAACATGATTAACTGAGCAGGATTTGAAAAACGTAGGGTTACTTGTCTTACTCTGTTTACAAAATTACTTTAAACTTAAAGACAAACATAAGAATGCTACCTATCACATTGTTTCTCAATTGAGAATTTTTATAAATCAATCTGATAGGGTAATAGAAGTGTGACTTCCTACATCCAGGGCCGACTCAACAGCGTGGCCAAGCACCACTTGGCCATAGGCGCCGCTTCATAGAGGGCAACAATAAAATAGAAAATTAAAAATTCAAAAACCAAAAAAAATAAAAAATTTATATAAATTAAAAATAAAAAAGTTTTTTGATTAAGATTTCAATTTTTTTAAAAATTTTTATAAAGAAAATTCTCCATAACTCTAAAAAACCAGTTTATACAGTACTACTGTATAATCCACATTGAACAAGTTTTTGCTTATGAAGCTAACTCAATTCAATGCATGTTTTATTTTTTACTTTTTACAAATTTAAGTGAACAAAAAAATATTTCAAAAGAGGATATAAAAACAACCATCATCTTTGGAAAGAAAAAATTATCAGGAGCTCAAAACCTAAAAAGAAAACAAGAAAAAGATGTTTCCCTGTCAAAATATAAGGGAAGTTTGGAGAAGTATTTCAAAACTTGCTCAGAAGTTATGTCAGTACTATATATTAATTCTAAAAGTATTCAAAACATTCAGGTAAGAAAATCAAACATTTAGCAATTTATCATATATTAAATTTGACTAGAAAATCATTAAAAATTTGAGTAATATTTAAAAATCTAATTAGTGTGAGCCATCAACTAGCCAAAATGATCTCAATTGTAGTCATTTTAAAGCAAGCAACCAAATGGACGCCGTCATTGAATCTACAACATGCGCAGTTGAACCAGAAATTTCCGATAATTACTTGGATGTTGGAAGCTGGCCTAAAAATACTGTGTCATTGACAGATCTACCGGTCAAAATTGGACCAATTCAAATAATGGATTTTGATTTTCCTTTCACAAACCTAGAAAGAAGAAAACGAAGATTTAATATAAGTCATTATTTTCGGAAGCTATCAAATGGGAAAAGTATAAACGTGAGCGGCTAGTTTATTCTAAAACAAAAGACAATGCCTTTTGTTTCCGTTGGAAGCTCTTTTCTAAAAAGATTACTGAGGTTTCTGGTAAGGGCGTATCAAAATGGAAAAACTTAAATAATAGATTGAATGGTCACGAGACAAATTTAGATCATTTTTAATTGTTATATGACCTGGCATGATCTTAAAAAAAGGTTAAAAGGATCATCTACAATTGATGCAGTTCAGCAGAGACAAAACTACAAAACACTGGCAGCATGTCTTAGAACAACTTTTTTCCATTATAAAATTGCATGGGTCGCAAAATGTAGCTTTGCGAGGGACTTCCGATAAACTTTATAATGACAATAATAGTTTCTTTTTAAAAATAGTGTAACTGCTTGCCAAGTTTGATCCTGCGATAAAAGAGCATATCAAGAGAATATAAAGCAAAGAAACTCACAGTCATTACTTGAGTAAAAATATTCAAAATGAAACTACTCAAATTTTATTTAAAGCAGTCAAAAAAAAAGTACTTGATTTGAAGGCAAGCAAATACTACTCAAATATTGTTGACTGTATTTCCCATACTAAACAGATGACAATAATTCCACGTTCTCCAAATGAAAAGGAAAGCTACGTTGATATAAGAGAGCATTTTTTAAGCTTTATTGACATTATTGATACTACTAGCACTGGAATGACTGAAAATTATTAAAAACTTCAGATTCTTATGGAATTACTTTGCAAGATTTAAGAGGCCAAGGGTATGATAATGGATCGAACATGCGAGGCAAACAAAACGGAGTTCAAGCCAAGATCCTTCATCGTAATTTACGAGCCTTTTATGTTCCTTGCTCATCTCATTCACTGAATTTAGCTGTCAATTATGCTGTTGAAAGCTGTTAAGACGCAGTAACATTCTTTGACAATGTGCAACATTTGTTTGTATTTTTTTCATCTGCAACTCAGCGATGGAACGTTTTACATCAATTTGCAAAGGTTTAACTTTGAAAGGACTTTGTGAAACCAGATGGGCAAGTAGATTTGATGCATTAAAACCATTAAGACATCAACTGAGAGAGATAATACAAGCTTTAGAAAGCTTCTGGAATGTCGAATTACCTGTATCTTCAGTAACTGCAACCAAAAACAAATCTGAGTCCAGAGCACTACTGCAGAAATTAGTTTTAAATTAGTTTGTTGCCTTATCACTTTAAATTAGTTTGTTGCCTTATCATTTGGTATGATGTGCTGAGTCAGATTGAGATAACAAGCAAATTTCTTCAAGAAGTCAGTTTAAATATTCTTCAAGCTGTTTTATTAATTTCTACCACTTTCGAGTATGTTAAAGATTATAGAACTGATGAAAAACTTCAATAGATATTAGAAACTGCAAAAAAAATTGTCTGTTGAGCTAAATACTGAGCCCGAATTTAAAAAAAATCGTGGTCGTACCAAAAAAAGAATGTTTGCTTATGAAAGCCAAGAGGAATCAATGACTGAAGAAGACAATTTTAAGATTAACTTTTTCAACAGCATTTTAGATCACGCTATTGGATCTTTGCAGGTCGGTTTGAAATGCTTATGCAGCATAATAATCAGTTCAATATTCTTTACAGATTAAATGCCAAGGACATTACTGAAGATGAATTACTAAAAAGATGCATGGATTTAGAAAGAGTATTATCTTGCAATGAGTTGAAAGACGTTTCTGGAACTGACTTGTTTGATGAGATGAAAAATTTGCGAAATCATTATAAGGGAAACTACTCTCCAAGAATTATTTTAAACTTTATTTGTTCAAACAATTTGAATGCAGCTTTGGGAAACTTATTTGTTTCTCACAGAATACTTTTAACTCTACCTGTATTTGCTGCAACAGCAGAGAGAAGCTTTTCCAAGATAAAGTTAATCAAAACGTATATTGGCTCAAACAATGAAACAGGATAGAATGGATGCATAAGAATTGGACTTAGAAGACATGATTAAATCATTTGCTATTATAAAAGCCATAAAGGTTAAATTGTAAATAAATATAGGAAACTTCACCACGAATGTCCATAATACGATTTATTTTTTTATACGGAGGAAGGAAGGAGGGGGGGGGGGGGGAAAGAAGGTAGAAAAGGGTGCCGCACCTATTAAAAAATGGCCACAGGCGCCATATACCTTTAAGCCGGCCCTGCCTAAATCCAGTAAGGAGCTTGGTATGCAAGCCGTGAAAGTATTTTGATCTCATTGTTACCTTGTAATAATGCAGAAGACCGCAGCTTTATAGTTGACCTTATTTTGAAACAAAGAGGTAATGATATCCTTGGAGATAAGCAAATTTAACTAGATAAAATTTAACTAAATTAAACCAAAACTGAACTTTGAAGCGCAGCTGCTCTTCAAAAGCTAGTTAAATTAGAAAACGAAGAAGAACAAGAACCTGTTTTTACTTAATCGCTTACTAAAGATAAGTTGATATTAGTCAGATTGACATCTTTAATAACTCTTTCTGTCAAAATTTATACCCAAAGTACTAAACGTGCTGTAAAAAGTGATAGTGGTATCTATGTCTGTAGTTAGACCAGATGCAAGAAATGGATATATTTGAGGTAGAGCTCAACAGAGTTGTTACCTGTGTTTAAAACAAAGAAAGAAATTTTATTAGGCTTTTAATATCAATAGATTTATTTATCGTTTTTTTAAGAGTGTTTTAATAGTTTTATCAAAATATTATCTGGGTAAGATAGTGGATAAACCACTTACCTTTTGTTAAGAACGCATCACTAAAACCTTTCTTCACTTTTCATCACTAAAAAAAAAGAGAAAATTTGTAGAACTAGAAAGTCTAAAGAACTTTTTATTCATTAAAATTATGAATAAAAGTGTAAAATCTGCACGGATAGAACTATAACACAAGTATCAAGCAACCTTGCAGTTATCTAAAAATATTATTTGCATTTATTTTAATGTAAAATACAAGGAAGGACTAATTTATTAAAATAAGATTTTATATATATATTTTTTCAATTTCTAGTGCAAATTTGGGTATCAAAACTTGTATTTCAAATTTGGGTATCAAAACTACTATCAATTTCTAATGCAAATTTGGGTATCAAAACATTGTTAGATCGAAAAAATATTTTAGGATTATTTAAAAGTTAATTCTACATAAAAATAGACCTTTTCCTTAACCTTTAAATTGAAAAATATTCTCTCCGGACCCTAATGGTCATCCAGGTATTCTTCTGATTTTTGTTGAAAACAAACTGAGCATTATTAGTTAGTACTTTTAACTTATTTTTCTTTATGGTATCTATTAACATTTTGCTTTAGTGTTAACTACCTACTGTTAGATCCAAGGTTATCGAGTCTGATTACTTTGAACAATATAGTTTTACTTCTAGGGCTCCAGATTACTTTTTAGTAATGGTTTTACCCCAAATGTTTATGGTATAATAAATATATTATACCTAAATATTTAAGTTAAAGGCAGGAGGTGCTTATTTAAAACTTTGGATTTATAAATTTATTTAGTTTTTAATTTCATTTAGACAAAAAAAAAGTTACAGCAAGTACTCTTCGGTGTTAAATTCAAGGCCTATTACTTTTGTTAATATAAGGAATATTTCTCATCTATACAGAGCTGTTAGGACCTCACATTTAAAAATTTATCATTATGTAAAAATTGGAAAATATAAATTATAAGTAATATTAATGGAAAATATAAGGTATAGATATAAAGCTAATAAAATAAATTACTAAAAAAATATAAATTTTTTGTGTAATCAAGCTATAAAAATCGTCTAACAATAAATTTATTTATGAAACTTCGTTTTATTAGACTTAGAAAATGATTCCGACACCTGACATTTGACAATGACACCTTATATTAGGCACCTAAGAGTAGTGAAGCTTGCAAAAAGGTACAGAGAGTAGTGGAGCTTGCAAAATAAATGTACCTTGTAAATTATTAGATAGACGGCTCAGGCCTACGTTCACGTCGTGTCTATTATAAACAACGATTATTATTTAGTTTAAAATTATATATATATATATATATATATATATATATATATATATATATATATATATATATATATATATACATATATATATATAAATACACACACGCACACATATATCTGTATCTATTACAATATATATTTCCCTTATATATATAAATATATATATATATATACATATATATATATATATATATTTATATATATACATATATATATATATATATATATATATATATATATATATATATATATATACACACACACACATATATATATATATATAAATTTATATTTGTAGTTCTATAAAAAATGATTCTTATGCCAACAAGTACGTCGCTATTAATTAGTTTTGACTTTCGTCCAACATTTGCGTGTTGTTATTAATCGCTTTTTAACAAAACCGCAAAAACGCAAATTTAATTGACCAGAATGTTTTTAAAAACATTTTGAATGTTTTTAACAATATAAAGAATGAATTTATTTTTATTTTTTTTAATAAAATGTTTTTATTTTTATTTTTTTTACTGCATATCATGCACAGAGTGTTGCTACATCAACTATCTTATGGCCTGACACGCAAGGGAGTGCTGCTACATCGACTGAGGGTTTGGTTGGAGCAGGCAGTCTGTCAAGTAACAATATATATTATATATATATATATATATATATATATATATATATATATATATATATATATACATATATATATATATATATATATATATATTTATAAATATATATTATTTTATAACCTTAATTAATTGGTTATTTATAAAGTATGTCAGGCTGATTTCACCTATTAAATATATCTAGGAGATTTTCTTTAATCGATTATTTTTCTTCAAAGAAAAATAATCGTTTACAACTATCTATTACAACTATTTGTTAACTCTTTATGGATGACCCTTAAAACAATCTTCAATAGAAACTTTTAAAAATTATTTATTATCCAATAGTTTTAAATGTAAAACAATTGTTTTAACGTAAAATAGTCGAAACATTCACTGTAGTTTTCTTAGTTAAAAAGCATATATTGCTATCTAGGTAAAAACTAATAAAATGATAAACAAAAATTCCTTACTATACATATTTCATGGTATTGCGTATTATCCATTGCTTATAACGCTAAAAATTGTCCATCTTCTGAGACTTTAAAGTTCAGGTAGAAAGGAAAGTCTTTTTTAAATGTTCTTTATATATAAGTACAATCAGAATGCAGCATATAGCTTAGTTATTAACATAAGATTTAAAACTTAAACGATAGTTAATGGATTATAATATAAAGCAAAGTGAATATCTATAGTTTGCTTAGGCAATATATATAATAACTTTGGAAGTTTTACGTTTTTCCTTGCCACGATATAGAAATTTGTGGCCACTATGAATGCAGCAGTACATTATAAAAAAAGATAATATCAGGTGTCATTGAAGCCGACTTCTAAGGAACAAAAATCCTATCAGCTATAATAGTAGTAGCATCTATTATTTAAAACTTAATATAAGAAGTACTTTTGAACTTCTTAATAGCTTCTTTTAAACTGCAAATGATGCAAAAGTATCAATGCAAGAAAAAGCAACGATTTCGCTAGTAATACATTCAAACTAAGTTTTATATGTCCTCTAACAATATAGTAAAAAAGAAATAGTATAAAGATTTAGTTTTTAGAGTGGTGATATTCTTAGCCAGAGTAACGGTGACATTCTTAGCCAGAGTTTCGGTAGGCTAATTTATTATTTTGTTAAGATATTTTCAAATATTTCAAAAAGAAGTGCAAAATATTTTATTCTGTGACACTTATTACGCAGAAGAGATGAGGCAGACAATTATAGAGTATAAGTTTGAGTATGATGGTATCCTGTACAATGAAGTAAGCAATTTATCAACTGAGTTCATATCATCAAGAAATGCTATGATATTTTTATTAAAGTTTTGTTCAAATATTGCTCTATATGCCAGTATTATATCTTAAATCTGGATAGGGGCATACGTGCTTTATTAGCCCTTCATATTGGAAATCATATTTTAAGTTTTTATAAAAACAACAAGTCTCCTTATGAAGAAAGGAAAACAAAAACCAATGAGTGTCCAAGAGCTAGATGGATTGCAGTATATAGCTGGCTATGTTAAACAGAAATTTATAAAAAAAAAATAATTATAATACAAAAATTAATCAGAACACAACGACAATACTTAAAAAATTTACAGCAGATACTTTCGTTGATCAAAAATTAATTTGTTCCTATGATCGAGGGGCCTTACTGCTGTAACAAAAGAGTGTCAATATATTTTTATTGTAAGTGAGAGTTTGCTTAGAAGAGAAACTTGAAAAAATTGATATCGCTAAAATGGTAAGATCCTTGAGGGAAGACACAGAAATAACAAGTTTGTACAGCAATATTGTATATATACTATAAAATAATATAATGAACTGTTATATGCCAGTAGTTATAATCTTTTTAAAGTGAGCAGAAGAAACGATACAAAAGTGGTTCGAAGTTTACCCTTAAAATAACCTTCTGATTCAGAACATATTTAAAACACTTTAAATAAAGCTCTAGCGCTCATATTAGGTAACAATATGAGCAAATCTGATTACCAATCCTTGAAAAATAATGCTGTGAGAAAAGGTTGTAATCTCTATCCTGCCTACAATAGCGTTCGCACTGCTAAAGAACAACGTTTTCCTAAAAAACATACAGAACTGTTAATTACTTTTTTGCAGAATAAAACTTTCAGGCATTAGTCAATCATACAGCAATTTTATTACTTTACTTTTTTTACTTGTTTTGTTCCAATTTAGTTACTTGGATTCTTAATGATGAAAAAAATAATTTGGTCTAATCCATATACATCTTCAACTTTATATTGCAGACCAATAAGATTCTCATTAAAAAAAAAACATTGAAGTTTTGAAACAATTTATTAACAGACCAATTAAATATTTGAAGTTTGGAAACAGTTTATTAACAGTTCAATTGAAGATTTGCCTTTAGAACTATGTGAAAACTTGACAATACTTCATAAAATTGTATCAAAGATGGTGGGCCGCAAAGTTTCTATAGTATTATCTACAGCAACTACATCATCTTGATGTTGTTCTGTTTGTTTATGCTGCCAAACATAAATAAATTATTTTAATGCAGCTAAAAATATGCTGACAAGTCTCTGCTTCGGTCTTTTAACTGGATGCTTGGATTAAAAGCATGAAATGTCTTCTTAAAATTGAGGGCTACAAGGGCACTATCTAATAGAAAATTTTTTAAGAACGAAAACAAAAAATCCAGATAAGGTTTCGCGATGTATTTGGACTAGTAATTGATATGCCAACGTTTGGTAGCTCTGGGTCCTCAATCAATGGAAAACTGCTAGAAGATTTTTTAAGAATGCAGAGAAGTCTGCTTAAATTCCTATGTATGCAAACCTACATCTCTCGTATCATATGCAAGAGTCTGCATCACATTCTTAAAATCTTTAGGAAATTTCGTGAATCATTTTCCAAAAAATGATCATGTTTTAAAACAAATGAAGATTTATTAAGGCAACTAACGTGTTCTTCTAACCCTTTGATAAGTAGTTTGAGAAAACCCTATCATCCTAAGAAAAACGCTTTTCCAAATGGAGTTTGAGTTGGAGAAATGGAGTTTTAATTTGAGAAATAAATTAATCTTCTCAAAGAGGTTTCAATTTTTTACTGAGTGAAAAAATCACTAACTGGTTTCTAAGAGCCCAAAACTGCATAGCAACACCAAATAAGTAAGTTTATGTTTGTGTTATCATTTAAATACAAAGAACAGTACTGTAGCATTAATAGCAAAAGTCTTTTAATTAAGGTAACTATGCAAAATGCACAATTGCTATAAAATATAGGTATTCATGCAACCAAATAAACAATCTATTGGTGCTATTATATTTGATTCAGACAGGTTAGAATTGCTTTGAGTTTGTCCGCTAATGCACGCATGCGAAAATTCTTGGCAGTAATTGTAGCTTAATTTTCGAACCTTCGTTGATTAATTTTCTGCTGGACTTCGAATAAAAATTCAAAAGATGTGGTCATAATACTTGTATTTTAGCATGATAAACAGTAGTAAACCATTAGATTACAAAAAAAAAAATAAACATTAGCAAATAAAGACACGTTGCCGGACCCGTATATGAGTTCAGATTTGACAAAATATCCCAGAAGTTAATAACTACCTTATCAACTCTACAAGTGAGTAAACTCATGAAAAACTTAAAGCTTTTAAGTCTCTGGAGTCTTATAACTTTTTTGTGAAAGGACACGTTAATGATATTAATTACTAAAAAGTTGCGAAGGATTGTGAATTCTATTTTTAAAAACAAAGTTACAGAAATTTTTTTTATTCAAATTTTTATTATCAGAAATTAAAAAAAACAAAAACGTTTTTGTTTATATTGAATGTACAATAAATTATAATAAAACAACGAGGATGTTTTGTTTAAATAAATGTTTAATCTTAAAAATTATTTTAGATTACACACTTATTATTACTTTTTTTATTCGTAATGGTTTACCATGTGAAATAACATCAGCTAAAAGTACTGGAAATATTATTCTCTCAATGCAGAAGAATCTTTAAAAAATTTCTAGATAAAGTTCAAAAACTCAAAAAGGTTATGACTAAAGCAGCGTATTCTAACTACGTAAATGTCTTGGAAGTATCTTATGATACTGGAGGTACATTGACAAATGGCGAGACAAAAGGAAATTGAGATGTCCAGAACCTTTTACAAGTTTGTTTGATTATGTAGCAATTAATTTTGATGATTGTACTTTAAGAGAGATGTTTTTAAAATACAAAGAATACAAGTCAACTTACACCTCGACTTCATTTGATTTTTTATCTGAAATTACTAAACTGCAATGTTTAGAGCAGGAAGAATAACAGCCTCTAACTTATATAAGGTTATGCATTTTAAATATAACAACATAAGTAACTGATTGCTTAACAAGCTAATACATTATACAAAAACACCTTAAACACTTTCCTTAACTCTTGGTAAAGAATTGAAATTTAAAGCTAGGGAACACTATGAACCATTATGAAAAACACAAAAACTATCAATTGACGAAATTAGGCCATCATATTTATACATTTAACCATTCTAAAGAGCTACAACTGACTCTATAGAAAGCTGTTCTTGCCACAGTGTCGGTTTGCTTGAAATAATATGTCCATTCAATTATCGAAATGGTTTAGTGAATTAGGAAACAGATAAAAAATTTTTTATCGATTTATTTGGAAACATGAAAAAAATTTATAAATATTAGGCACAAGTCCAATGTCAACTATATGTTTTAAATAAAAAATACTGTGATTTTTTTGTTTGCACTTTGAATCATTATTTGTTAATTCGAGTTACAAGAGCCTTAGAGTTTGTTGATGAAATTATGCCTTTGCTCTTGATATTTTTCATTGAGTGTTTACTTCCTGAAGTTGTTACACGCAAAAATTATGTATGTTTGGACAATAAACAAAACCTATACTTAGTTTGTAATAGACCCTGTTTTGAACCAATGATAGCACGTGACAAACCAGGTTGTAGAGTTGAGTGGTTTCATTATTCTTGTGTGAAAATTTTACGAGCTACAGTTGGTTTCTGGATATGCAACAATTGCTTTAAACAAAATTGTGTTTAATAATGTTCTTTCTGCACGACTATTTTGCAATGTCTTTTATTCTTATAAAAAACGCTTATTTTCATAGCCACATACGGTTGAAACATAATTTGGTATTTAACTTTGCCTTTGAAATGATTTGTTTGAAAAATTAGATATTCATTTGCCATCACCTTTACAAAGCTTAAAATATTTCTCTTTATTTTTTATTAAAACTTATTTTTTATTTGAAAAACTTTTTTTGAAAGACCTTGCAGGCCTGGTTGAAAGAAGATTTTGGTATACGAGTTAAAGTTACTTATGGTATTTAATGCTAGTTCTCATTAAAATAATTTGTAAAATATTTCCTTGCCAAAATAATGTTAACAAAATCGAAGTAATTTTTTTAATACTGATTGCCTCCACAATCAGAAGAAATGTGCTGTTTTTTAAATAATTTTGAAGGGCCTTTTTTTTCTTTACTTGATGTCACATTTTGCGTAGTTGCAAATCATTATTTGAATAGTAAAAATGTGCTAAAGTTAGCAAATTACACAAAGCTCTGTTGTTAAAAAATAATTATTGACGTTTTATCAAAATCATGACTTTAATAAATTGTTTTAACTTTTTTTTTTTAAGTTGCAATAACATTAATTTCTGGAAATTCTGTTTTATTCTCGATTTATAATTAGATGTCATATTGAAAACTACCCTTTATTCCTGATTGATATACACATACCACCAATATATTCAATAGCTTCCCGTAAACTTATTTAGTTTCGTATTGACTAAGTTTTGTGTGACAAAAAGTTTAATTTTACTCTTTTGTGACTTGATAACAATACTGTTGAAACTTTTTGTCAGATTTTAATTCTTATTTGATTGATAATAAAACGATATTGTCAGACGTGTGTTGCACATATGGTTGCACGAACCAAAGAACCACGCAAAATCAAGGCTTATTATTATTTTTTTGTTTAACTTCAAATAAAATACAGCAGAAATCTTAAATTAGATTAAGATGGATTGCGCCAATAAGGGAAGATTGGTCGGAGACTGCCATAAAAAATGCTCGATTATGTAGTGCTCACTTTGTAACAGGTTAGTCTTTAATTTCTTTCATAATTTTTAGTTGTAGAAAGTATACCACATTTTTTTAAGACTTTTCACACTTGCATATTACACTTTATGTGTGTTACTCATTCAATTCATATGTATGCAAAAATATTACTTTACTTTTATATATTTTTACATAACTTTTTTTCGTATTTCTTTAATTGTTCGTTAAGCATCACAAAAAACATAGCACGTAAGTATGCTAAAGCTTACCTAATTTGTTAGTTTTTAACTTTAAATTTTGATTTACTCGATGTCTAATCGTTGTCGCTAAATTTTGCAATTAGCGTTGTCGTTGACTTTACAATTAATTTTTCACTGCTATTTAGGCTAGCTAGGTTTGAAACTTGCCGCATTTGAGTAGCTAATGTTA
Organism: Hydra vulgaris; assembly: GCF_038396675.1. Lineage (NCBI taxonomy): Eukaryota > Metazoa > Cnidaria > Hydrozoa > Anthoathecata > Hydridae > Hydra > Hydra vulgaris. The sequence continues at coordinate 8,232,204 of NC_088922.1, forward strand.
CAACATATTTTAACATTTAAGAGAAATGATAAAAAACCAGTTTATAAAAAAAAAAAGAATTCAAAAAAAGTTTGGTTTATTTGACGCTTTTTTGCTTCTTATCTCGCTACCAATCAAATTACGTTGCAAAAAATAAAATTATTTTTACTTGGAAAGATTATTGCTTGATTCCTTTGTTCTGTCCTCATTATTTAAAAGAAATTAAAAAAGAAATTGTGACTGATTTCAGAAAGAAAGACACAATACTGAATTGATACACACGTGAAAGTTAATGTTTGAAAAAATAAATAAATAATAAAATCAAGTTAAGGAGAGATAGTTAAACCGCGTATATAGTCACTGTATTAACCCCCCCCCCCCTTCTTGTACAAGTTCGTACGCTTGTACAAGTTCTGGGCGAGCAAAGATCTTTTACGAGCAAACTTACCGAACTGCTTTAAAACTTTGAAAATTGTTGCTGCCTAATTAACTGGACAGAAGTATTCATTGCAAGACCATTAAACTTAGCAGCGTGAGCACAGACTTATTCTACCTACAAGTCACATAATGCAATAAAATATCTATTTGCAATGACTCCGGCAGGAGCAGTAGGTTTTTATTTTCTAGGTAGTCGCGTATCTGACAAAAAAATCACGCTCAAACCGGGATTTTTTAACCCACAGTATTTGTGTTCTCGCCGACACAGCATTTTTAATTGAAAAAGAGTTAGCCAATTAGAGAGCTGTACTAAGATTACCATCATTTACAACAGAAAAAAACCAATTATCAGCACGTGATGTAGATATATCAAGGCAAATATCTCATGTAAAAATACACGTTGAAAGCATAATTGGAAGATCTAAAACATTTAAAACCTTGTCTTCAAACATAACAAAATCACAAGTAGACTTATTAGATCACATTATAGTTGTAATTTCTGCTCTTATTAACATAAATATTGGTATTATGAATGTTATTGTTAACTAAATTAATTCGTTTTTTATCAAAAAAAGGAGAAACTATTTTGTATAAAATTGTTTGACTAACGTTGGTCCAATGCAGAACCAACGCGTTTTAACTCTACAATCATTAGCATAGATTTAAATAAAGTTGGATCAACGTTGGGCCAATTTAAAATTATAAATCTACGCTTGCGATTCGATAACTTCAGTTATATAAATGCTTTGCGAACTTTTCGCGTATTGCATTTATAAAAAGCATATTATTCTTTATTAAAAAAAACGGTTCAGCGGTACTGGAACGGTTCAGCGGTACTGGACAAAATCACCATCGTCAAAGTTTAACGACAAGTTTCGTTCTGGTCGTCCGAAGGCTTTGTCACCATCGTCAAAAAAAATCATCACCGAAACTATAAAAAATAAGTGGGTTTCATCTCCAGGTGCTTGCGCAAGAAAGCTGAACATGTCGCATCGATATCGGGAAAAAAATAAAATCGTATCAGAGTCAACTGTACGAAGATTCGTTCGCGAACAACCGTGGGATAAAATTGCTTATAAACAGCCAATAAAACCCCTACTAACTGCTAAAAATAAAGACGATCGCTTAAAGCTGTGCCAGTGGTTAGACGAAAACGGGTATCTGGACGATAACCATTTGGGGCGTATCAAGAGGAGTCACATTCTTTGGACGGATGAGTCGCCCATCGAACTTTTGCCGACTCCGAACCGACAAAATGTCCGCATTCGCACTGACGACAAAACTAAAATTATCCCGGCGCAGAAGCCAAAAAATGGACTTAAAATTATGGTTGCCGGTGGAATGTCAGGGTATGGTTTGACAAAATTAATAATTGTCCCAGAAAAAGTTACGATCAATGCTGATTATTACATAAATAATATTCTTCCAGTTTATAAAGAAGCTTGTGTAGGAAAACAAGCCGGTAATGATGCTGACTGTCGCCAACTTGTGTTTAGCCCTCAACATGTGTTATTTCAGCAAGATGGTGCTCCACCACATTCTGCGAAGAAGAACCAGGAATTTTGTCGTAAAAATTTTGCATCCTTTATCCCAAAAGGTCGGTGGACAGGTAACAGCCCTGACATGACCTGTATCGAACACTTGTGGGCAAAACTTCAAGACAGTGTGCTGCTTGACGGCCAAAAAATAGGAAAGAACTGGTACGCCGTGTTCAAAAAACTTGGAAATCGATGGATGGTGATTATCTGAAGGCTCTGGCGGAATCTCTGCCGAGTCGTGATGCGGCTGTTCGAGCTGCAAATGGAGGACATACTAAGTACTAAGCATGAATTATATTTTTATTTTATTGGTTTATGTATTGTGTTTAATAAATATGTATTTCTTGCAAATCATTATTTTTTTTGTATTTAAGTTGAAATTGTTAGACCAGTGGGAGACAAAACTTTTGACTAACCCTGTGTATATATATATATATATATATATATATATATATATATATATATATATATATATATATATATATATATATATATATATATATATGTATATATTTATATATATATCTATATATGTATATATTTATATATATATCTATATATGTATATATTTATATATATATATATATATATATATATATATATATATATATATATATATATATATATATATATGTATATATATATATATATATATATATATATATATATATATATACATATGTATATATATATTTATATATATATTATGTATTTATATGATATAGCACCAAATACAAAGAGAAATTTTATGATCTTTTTTATATTTTAAATATATTATAAATACGTATATATAAATTCTTTTTTGTATTTTTGAGAACAAGCTTTTTATAATAGTATCATAATTTAAATTTTAGGTACAAATATGAATAGAAATGAAAAGAAACTTTTGAATGCTCTGCAAGGACATTTCGGCGTCGTGTGCAAACCAATATTCAGCTACAAATACAACAGCCCTAGTTAAATATTTATGCTGTGGATTATGACAAAGATGTTAAGACCTCATTTTATTTTGACAGAAATATTGGAATTGCTAATGTTCTTGACGTGCCTGATTGTGACAAAATAGCTGATATTATTAAGGTTGAAAATGTCTCTCATCTTGCAAATAGTGACATAAGTTCGAACTCTTCTGCTACAAATGTAATATCTGATAGAGATTGTAATGTGAGGAATTGGATTCTGTCAATATTGATGATGATAATGATGACGTAAACAAGATTATGTTCATTGAAGAGAATATGCTTGTTGATTGTAAAGATTTTTCCAGTTCTTAGTCTGATTATGATAATAGTGACAGAAATTTTAATTTGTGGAACAGCACATTGGGCTGTTAGTTGTAACATTCCACAAGCATTTTTGCGTAAGTTATTAACCATTTTGCAACTACATTTTTCTCACTTGTCTCTGGATCCTCGCACACTTTTAAATACACCCAGTGCCGTCTTAACGCATAGGCTAGGTAGGCTGCAGCCTATGGCCCTTGATTTTTAGGGGCCCCCAAAATGTGTCTGGATTTTTTTTCAAATTTATATAAATAAAAAATTATATTTCTAAATTTTCTGAAGAAATCATAGTTTGGGGGCCCCTCGGGAATAATTTTTTTCTAATTATTTTTAGAAAAGTATCAGTTTTTCAGTTTGGGGGCCCCCTAGGGAATTTTTCTTTTCTTGATTAGCAAAAATGCATGCATGCGTCCGAAAATAAACATAAATTTTCCGATAAGAAGTGTTAAATACAAGCACTTAAAATATCTTATTAGATTGAATTTGAAATTGCTGTGATCAACTTAAAACATCTGTTTTGAAAAAAACTCATTTAACATGTCTAATCGGACTTATCAAAGTGGTGCTGCAAAGAGGAAAAAAGCCGCTAAAGCAAAAGAAGACATTTTAAAATATCTTCCTTTGACATCATTTGTTTTGGTACAAAAGTAAAAGCCTGTTGTGTCCGAAGATGTATTTCTTTGTCCAACTTCAAATTTCGTAAGCATTGATAGTGCTTTGTTGCCAAATGAAACTCTAGAAATTCAACAGGAACTGGAACCAGAACAGGAGCCAGAACCAGAACAGGAGCCAGAACCAGAGCAAGAGTCAGAACCAGCACAGGTGCCAGAACCAGTCCAGGAGCCAGAACCAGCACAGGAGCCAGAATCAAATCAAATTAAAACTTATCCAAACGCAACAACAAAAACTACTCAAGAAACTGACCCAGCATTGTGGCATCAGTTATCCCAAGAAGCTCAATCATTTTGGATTTCTAATGGCCCGTCCATGTGCCAGAACAATGATGGGAGCTTCAAAAATTCGGAAAGGTTGAGTTGCGGACAAAAAAGGTACTTATCAAAATCTTGCTTTAGACGTGAACTACACAATGGCGAATTTTTCAATCGTGAATGGCTATTAAACTCACCTTCAACAGGTTCTGTTTTTTGCTTTGCTTGTACCTTATTCTCCAGCAAACACTCTAATTTTTCCACAGCTGGATTTGATGACTAGAAAAATGCCTTAAAATGTATATCTGGACACGAGAATGGTTCTGAACATCACAAAAATATGCTTACTTACTCCAGTCGGCAGAGAGAAAGTAGCCAGCTTGACTCTGTATTATTAAAACAGTTACATAACGAACAATTGTACTGGCAAAATGTGCTGAAAAGAATTGTTGCAGTTGTAAAGTTCTTGTCATCAAGAGGATTGCCATTTCGTGGAAACAATGAAACCATTGGTTCAGAGCAAAATGGTAATTATTTAGGAACTCTTGAGTTACTTAGCCAGTTTGACCCATTCCTACATGAACACACGAAAAAACATGGAAATTCTGGAAAAGGTAATACTTCATACCTTTCCCTAATATCTGTGAGGAGTTTATATGCCTAATGGGAAATAAAGTTTAGAAGAAATAAAGAGCGAAATAATTTCTGAATTAAAAAAAGCAAAATACTACTCAATCAGCGTTGACTCAACTCCAGACTTGTCACATGTAGATCAATTAACTTTTACAGTTCGATATGTTAAAGACTTGGCACCAGTTGAGCGTTTTTTGCAATTTGTTCCCATTCACGGGCATGAAGCTGAATATTTAGAAACAGTTGTTTTGAATTTTTTACAAGAAAATGAAATTTCAATATCTGACTGTCGTGGGCAGTCATACGATAATGCATCAAATATGGCAGGACAGTACTCAGGCCTACAAAAGAGGATTAAAGACAAAAGTGAATCAGCATTGTTTATTCCTTGTGCTAGACATTCTTTAAATCTGGTTGGCAACAGTGCAGCTGGATGTTGTTTAGATGCAATTATTTTTTTTGACTTTGTTCAATGCCTCTACAACTTTTTTTCTGCATCAACTCATCGTTGGCAAGTGCTTCTGTCTTTTGTTGGCAAAGGCAAAAAAATTGTCAAACAGCTTTCTGGAACTCGATGGTCAGCACGTGCAGATGCTGTGACTTGTCTGCATGACAGATTACATGAGATTAAAAAAGCACTTGAATTTTTGATCAAGGACATAAGTCAGTCAAAAGAAACTCAAAATGATGCTCAAAATCTCATCACGAAAATGAACACTTTTGAGATTTTTCTGACAATTTTCTGGAATGATATTCTTTGTCATTTTAATGAAACATCGAAGATTTTACAGAAAGAAAATTTAAACCTGGATGTTGCAGTTCGGATTCTAAAGTCATTGTTGCATTTCATTAAAGATTTGAGGAGTCAATTTGAGAATTACCAGGAAAAAGCCAAAATCTTGCTTTTAAACACTGACTACAGAGATTCTTCAAAAAGAATAAAAAAAGAAGCCGACGTCTTTGATGGTGAGGCTGAAGAATTGGAATTTCAGGGAAGTTATAAATTCAAAATTGAAACATACCTTTCTGTTATTGATTCACTAACATCAAATTTGGAAAAAAGAACATCAGCATATGAGAAGATCAATGACAATTTCGGATTTCTAGTAAACATTCAAACAATTGCCAATGTTGAACTAAAAGACCATTGTTCAAACCTAGCACAAATTTATAAGAAGGACATAAATGAAAATGAACTTTTTTTTGAGTGCCAGCAATTTAAATATTACATTTCAAAAGATGAACATTCATTTACAGAATTTTACTCAACATTAAAAAGAGACCACTTGGAATCAACTTTTCCAAATATTGAAATTTCCCTTAGAATTTTTCTGTCAATGATGGTCTCAAATTGCACTGGCGAGCGATCATTTACAAAACTAAAACTTATAAAAAATGAACTCCGCTCAACCATGCTGCAAGAAAGATTGAACTGTTTGTCGTTAATGTCAATTGAATCAGATGTTCTTTAAACCATTGATTTTGATGATATTATTAAAGAATTTTCAAGAAAAAAATCACGTAAACGTCACATGTAAATTTTATCATTGCTTTAATAAATGTTTCCTATTTTAGTATTTGATTTAATTTTTTTACTAAGGAAAAAGGGGGCCCCCATATTAAGTCTAGCCTAGGGCCCCCGATGGCCTTAAGACGGCCCTGAATACACCACGAAATACTATAGTAAAACTATTTGATAGTGGTGGGGAGTATTGTCATTTAGGCTTAGTAACTGGTTTAACAAACATAATTTTAAACCAAATGCAAATAAATAACACTTCATTTGCGCCGCAGTTCAATGTTGATGGATTGCCGATCTTCAAATGTTCTAGGTTAGTTTTATGGCCAGTTTTATCTAAGATCTTACATTTTCCGTCACTTCCGTTTGTAGTAGGCATGTTTTGTGGGATAAACAATCCAAAAAGTCTTAATGAAGTTCTTTCCGAGTTCATGGAGGGCTAAAGGACTTGCTGTTAAATGGGCTGAGTATTAACAACATTTTATACCGTTTTTCTATTCATTTTATTGTATGCGACACAACTGCAAGAGCTTTTATGAAGAACATCAAATGTCATTCTGGTTATAGCTCGTGCGAGAAGTGCACTCAAGTAGGAGAGTAATGCGAAAGTAAAGTTATTTTCCCTAAAACAGATTCACCTCTTAGAACAGATAGTCCTTTTGATAAAATGGAGGATGAAGAACATCATACTGGTAGTCGAAGTCCTTTATGTGATCTTGGTTTTGGAATGGTCTCCAGATTTCCACTCGACTGTATGCATCTGATTTGTTTGGGTGTTACAAGACGATTGATGCGATTGATTGATGATCAAAGGTCCTGTAGGTCCTTATGCAGTGCGTTTGGGGACACGGAGAGTGCTGGAATTGTCAGAAAAATTGGTTTCTTTCATTCCCTTTATTCCTGTAGCATTGCAAAGCATTTTAAGCAGCAAACTTTATAAACAATTTTTACTTTTATTTGTTGCTATTAAAATATTATAAACTAGACAATAATTTATGTGATTATTCAAACAGTCTGCTTATTAGATTTGTAGAGGAAATGAAATTATTATATGGAAAAGAAACGATGGTATATAACATACACAATTTAGTTCACATTTCTGCTGACGTAAAATTGTTAGGGTCGTTATATGATTTTAGTTGCTTTCCTTATGAAAATCAACTTGGTGTTATAGAAAAATTAGTTAAAACCACAAAATATTTTGCAACAAATTTGTGGACGGCTCACTGAAAAACTTTACGCATACAAAAAAGATGCAAATTTCATTAAATCAAACAGTTTACCTCTTCTTGTACCTAACAGTAATCATTGCCGTGGTCCTTTGTTAACGTTTTCAAATGTTGAACAATATAGTAAATTAGGCAAAGGAACGTATTGTCTGTCTTAGTCGTCAAAAATTAACTTCAATAATCATTTTCTTACTAGTTGTGGTGATTTATGCATATTGAAAAATATTATTAATCAAAATTGGTGCTTTTGTAATTTTTCAAAAATATTTTCAGTTGTCAGAATTTTTTGATTACCCATTGAACTGAAGTGAACTTGGAATATATAGAGTTACAAATTAACAGTCTCCTCTTTATACTTTTCCAGCAAATGATATTGCTAAAAAGTTTCTGTGTCTCCCAACAGTTACTAACAATGAGTTAGTGGTTTTGTAAATGTTTTAAATTGTAAATAATGTTTTAAATTGTAAATAATGTTTTAAAAGAACTTTATAAACTTTTTGTCTTATTTTATTCTTTTTTATTTTGTTTTTAAATTTGTTTTAGAGTTTAAAGTAAAGCTTGTGATTAATAAGTGACAAAAACATTTTAATAGTTAAAGTTTGCATTTTCTCATTGTTATAAAAATTTAGTCTTCTACAAATCGTGATGTTAGAATAATTGTGTACTTTTTTTAAAATAAAATTTGAATTAACAAAAATAAGCAAACTTAATACTTATATAAGCAATAGTATAAGATAATATAACAATATTATTAATAATATTTGATCATATAGCCATTTGTTTTACTTAATAAATAATAAATAAAAAAGTTTTATGCAATCATATTAACAAATTTTATTTATTAATTTTAAAAATTTAAGTGATTATAACAAGTTATTAAAATTGCCGCAGCATTACCAAAAAGAGATAAAACACTATTATTCTGACGTCGTAAAATGTCTCTCTGCTTGCAAGAAATTGATCAAAATCACATAAATCAAAAATTTATTGCTTGTACATTAAGGGTATGACTAAAAAATTTTTTTAAGAATTTTCAATACCCCCTGTCACCATGAGTGGAGAAGTTATATTTATAAACAGAAAACATGAGTTTTTAATATCAATTTTTGAAAAAGATTACCCCCCAAGCTAAAAATAATTTTTCCTATCTTTTTAATGTTATCCTAATGAGTTATATATCACGTAATAGACATAAAAAAATTGCTAAACATGGTCTTGTTTCAGACAAGAATAAGAAAGTTTGGGAATCAAATTTAGTGAGATTTAAAAAAGCTAAGACACCAAGAATATGTGCTATTGTTAAAAGTATAGGTGAAATGAATAAAATGTCTTCAGAACAGCATACTATTGATTAATTTAAAAGTTTCTCATCAAATGTAAAAAGCAGAAAGGAGAGAGTTGGCTTAAGAAATTGAACTTATATGGAGAAAGCTGAATATTCCAATTTTACAAGGCAAATGACCATCAGAAAGAAAAATAGAAAATGTATTGAAAACACTTGACAAAAATAGTCGAAAACCCAGAACTCAAAATTTTACCCAATTGTTTAACAAAACTGATGAAAAAGGTGAGTGGTTGTGTCAGGAAGATAAAGAATTTTATGGTCTGCAAATGTCAATAAATGGAAGAGTTAGATATTGTGCCACAATTGAAGATACTGAAGGTAATCATCCAAGAAAACTGTTGTTGATAAAGAAACAAATATTCAAGAAACAAATCAGCCAAGACCGATATTTCGATGAATCAGCTAGTGAAGGAGGTTATTCAGTAACTGAAGAGCAGTGTTCCAGCAGTGATACTAAAGCTAAAGATGTCGAAAGTTTGTCATCATCATCTAAAAGACAAAAAACAAAATTTTCTGTAAATTTGGTGATTTCTGCATAGATTAGTACCAAAAAAGCACATAAAGTCTGCAAAACGTTATCAAAAAATGGAATTTCTATTCCTACTCCAACTCATAGTGGTGTCTACAAAGATGTCGGGAAAGAAGGAGAAAAGTTGAAAGCAAATTACATGGAGAACTTAAAAAATGAAAAGCGGTCTTTACACTTTGATAGAAAACACATAGAGAAAATGGAACATCAAGTAGTTGTTTTGAAATATGAAAAGAGAGAGGTTAGACTTGCTGTTCTCAAGCTGATGAATGGAAAAGGTGAAACAATATTTAATGGGATAAAACTTCTGCTGGATGAATATGAGCTGTGGCTAGCCATAAAAATGGTTGCATCTGACACAACATATGTAAATATCGGAATAAGAATTGGTGTAGTAACACTGTCACAGAAACATTTCAAAACCATTCGACTAGAAAAACCTTTTGTAGGATGCCACCACCATATTTTACATGTTATAAATGATCTTTTTGAAAGATCAACGAAAAAACCAAATCTTCATTACCCATATATGACAAGATTACAGCAAGAGTACAAGAACCTGAAGTTATTACTTTAGAATACCGGAGATCCTTTGACAATAGTGAATTGGATACGCTGGCGAGATGACATGGACTTCCTGTATCACTTAATAGCTTGTTATAAAAAGTTCAAAAGCACAGGTACCTTTCCAAAAGTGAATTTCAAATCACTTCCTGCTATAAGCAATTCAAGATGGAACTTGAGAGTAATTTTTGTTCTACTTGCTTACATTCTAATACCAGACTATCAAGAATCGAAATCTGCTCATGCAGCATGTGACTTCATCTGTGGTTCATGGGGTGATATATGGTTTGGTGATCAGTAATTCAATCCTGCAGATTTTGTTCATCTATTAGAAGCATTCAATGAGCATCCAAAAGCATTAAAATTGTTGAAGACATTTTGGTCCACAGAGCCAACACCAGTTTTAACACAAGGGTCAAATATATGTGCAGAACGTGCGGTAAAAGTGATGCAAGATTTAGTGCCTTTATTTTATAGCATAGAAAAACTTAACATTAAATACTTATTGTCAAATACACTGTAAAATAATTTTAATTATTCATGTTTATTGGTTTTCTATAAAGTACTGGAACATGTGATGCAAAATTACATTTCTTATATTCCATAAATCTTGTTTTTAAATGGGAGGTGAACTTTTTTGAGATATAGTATAAATGTTTGATATTTTCTTGGTTTTTGCATAAAAACTCCACTAAATTAAGTATGGGGATACAGGGTTGAAAAATTGTCATACCCCTATTGTACATGTTTAAATTTCTACATGAAAATGTGTTTTTTGTATTTTAAAAAGTTTCATAATAGTGTCAGATATGTTGTTATTCATTTTGAAGATGAACAAGATAATTCAGTAGAAGCAATTCCATATCTTGGCTGCAGGATGGAAACAAATTTGGATATTGGCCACCATTTAGGTCAACAGGACAAATCAAAAGTGCAATAAAAAATGCAACAGAACTGTTTTCGAGTACGTCATAAATATGGTAATAATCAAATAAAACTGTATAAATAATTATAGTTAAAAACAAAAATGAATAAAATAATTGCTATGCTGTATATATTAAATATATACGGTATATAATATACTTCAATCATTTTGGTTTTCATAATTTTGAATCACCATATTCAGACTATTTATGTAAATAGTCTAAATATAAAGTGATTCCCCAAAATTAATTTTGTTTAAAATTATTGTTAATGATTATTAGTTCTTCAGGGTGTGCTATAGACCAGTGTTGACCACCAGGAACTTATAAAATAAATTAAGTTTTTTAATTAATTACACTGTCCAATTAATGAATTGATTATCTCTAGCTGACAGCCAGTAGAAAAGTGAGTTTTCTTTTATTATTTCACACTAAGTATTTGCGTTTTTTACGTAGAAGTGATAGACATTTTCTCACTGTTTAGGCACTCTAGAAGCAGCACGAAAACACACAATATCTGCAGAGTGCCAGTCAAACTTGGATTCGGATAAAGTGAAAAAAAGGCAGAAAGCAAAGAGACAGCACAATTCTGATTTTGAAAACCTTGAGTATCTAACAGAGATGGCACAACAGCTTAAAGGGCAATATGATGAGCGAAGATTGCAATTAATTCCTACTTTTCCCAAAGGTATTTTGCAAAACATTCATGGTAAAGTGGTATTAGCTTAGTTAAGAAATTGTATTATCTGATGTGATTTTGTATCATGCATTGTTGACAACTGGAGGATCCTTTGTTTTAATCGATCTATAATTGTTTTAGGAAACAAGTCTGGCAAGAGCACAGACCAAGCGACCAACTTCTTTCATTCATAATACAACCGACAAAAAGAAACATGAAAAGTTAGGAACATTGGATTCAGGTATGTATATTTAATAAAATTTCTGTTTTTAATTGATACTGAATGTCGCCGGATGAATAGATTTGAATGAAAATCTGTAGAACTAAGCTATAGGCTCAAGCCATTTAAGCAAAGAACCAACTTAAGAAGATAGTAAAAACCAAAGCATTTAAAAACTCAGAGGTTAGTTTAACAAATATTGTAAGCAAACATTTATTAAAACTGTAAATAATCAATTTTAGTAGCATTTTTTTCATTGCGTTATAGCAAGCGGCCAGATTTCATTACTGCTGAGTTATGGCTAACTTTTAAGATTTTAGGTCATGACAAAACCAAGTCTAAATAGATGATTTATCCATCTAGCTCCTAGATTATCAATTCTGATTACTTAGAGTTCCAGTCGTACGTCAAACTTGGCTGTTGTCAATGATTGGGGCAAGAGAGCTGTAAATCTGGTACAGGAGACAATGTATCAAGTTAAGTTTAAGCATAAGCTGCAAAAGCTGTTCAAATTCAAAAACAACTTGACTGTGCTATCCTCTATGACCGAAGCTGCTTATTGCAAATCAGCTGAGCGGAAAATACCAGCTTAACTTTCGGAAGAAGTTCGAGTCATACATGTTGTAAAAGTATTCAGCTCCTGTGAAAGGGACACTGAGAACTGAGAGCGGTACAGATTTGTTTCCTGATTTTGATGCTCTAGAACAATTGTTTGGCCACCCCCTTCGTTTTTTTTAGGCTTATCAAAATACACTGTTGATTAATATGTTTCTATAAAGTATTTAAGCACACATTTAAAAAATCAGATTTTTATTTTAATCAGCAGACCCGCCGCCAGAAAAAGCTGGATTTCAATGATTGTTTGGTTGCAACCGCTAAAAACAATGTTTACGTCTGACGCAAAGCATGGAAATGAAGCTACAATGATAATTTTTGGTATATGTCTTTTGAAAAACATAAACATTTTGTTGGTTAAAATAGTATTCAGTATTTTAAATTTATTTCCGGTATATTATGCAATTCATAAAAAGAAAAAGATTTTTGTGAAAACTTGATGAGGATAGTGCGAGGTTAAAAAATAATTACAAAAAAACAAAGAACAGTTTTTTATTTCTTTATTGTAGACCGCAATAAATTGTTTATTAGTCAGTGAAAATTTTTCCATGACTTATCTTTTGAACACCATTGATACATAGTTTTATATAAGTAAATAATTTTTTTTTTAGTATGTATAATTTTGTTTTAACATTTAGCTAACCAAGGTGGAGGGGTTAACTGTTAGAGGAGGTGAATATTTAAAAAAATTTTTCATGTTAATAAAAGGGGGAAGGAAATACAATAAGGAAATACAATATGGTAGGGAAAAATAACAAAATTATAGCAATTAAGGTGAAGAAAACCTATATTTTGATTGCAGTTTCTTCAAAAAATCTACATATCAAAGTTTTGATACTAAAAAGTGGCATAACTTTTGTCCAACTGTTTTTATAGTTTTGTCACCATTAAAATACTGTTGTTATAGGGTATTATAATAATATATAACATTTTAGTATATAAATAATTTAAAACTTGAATACTACATACCTACCTTAGTACGCCAGCATTGGAAATACGAAGCTCCTATCGTCCTATAATCCTTATCGGCAGTACATTAAAGATATGCTTGAGAGTGTCCAACAAAGAGCTTCTATAATATAAAGTTTGAAAAGATACAGTTGTGAGAAGAGATTAAAAAGATGGGTTACTATCGTTGGAGAATAGAAGAAAAAGGACCGATATGCTTCAAATGTACAAATCTTGAAATATCATATATTTTGACACAAAACCCGATAAGCAAGATAAAGAATACTTTTTAACTAGAGGCCTCGTTAATAAACTTAAAAGGTAATGTCAGGAAACGTAAAGGGACTAAATAGAGTAGTAAATGATTACGACTATTATTTCCTCTTACTTTATTCGTTTCAAATTCCTTTTTCGAGCTTATCTATTCTTTTATTTTCTCATTAATTATGAATGTCGCGTATATTAATTATGAAGGTAATTCAGGGTTCATGGCACTCAGGGACAACCAATAAAAAGTTTATAAATTCTAAAAAATCAGGGAATACCTAGAAAATTCAGGAAACTTTTTTTAAAAACTTTTAATATCAGAAAACTCGGAATATTTCTTAGTTTTATATTAGGTTATATAATAGATACAAATTGTTATTTTTGAAAATATATTTTTTATATTTATTGGACTTTTATGATTTTGTTTTAATGCATTTAAACTACTTTTTAATACTTAAAAACCTTCCTTTAACAGATTACTATTACTTAATTTAGAAGAATTTAACTCGTTAAAAAATTATAATAAAAATATTAGGGGAACATGGATTCAGTTGCTAAAGTATTATATCATTTAACATTAACAAGGAAAATTATATAATGTTCACCATCCGAACTCAGGGAAAAAGAACTTGAAATCGGGTGAAAATCAGGAAATACTCAGGAAAAACGCGGGGAAAATGGATTTCCAAAACTGCCATGAACCCTGTAATTTATATTGTTGTAGTTCGGGCTTTTGTGTAAAATCAAAAAAATTGTGCACTAAGAATAAGAGTTATGTATTTGTTTTATTTTCGTCAGGTCATTAAATTATTATATGTATGTTTAAGCTACACGAGTTTTTAAATTAAGATAGCTGTTTCTCTCCATCAAGGCTATTAGCATATTAACATGCAACATACACGGTCTAAACGACCAAACCAAACGCGACAATTTTTATGGTTTCCTTAAAAAGATTCGATTTTTCCCTCCTCTTCGATCTTATCCTACTTAAGGAAACAATGGGTGACGAATGGACTGGTGAGTCTATTTGCAACTCAAGCCACAGTTGTTGTGGGGTGGCTATGCTCTCTAAATCCAACATTAAGAGTGGAGTATTAAACGCCATGATAAAACTTGATAAACACATAATGCAGGTGCTGAATAGTTGCGATTAATGTGCAGAGAGGAACGCGCTTTTTTTTAGCGACCTTAGAAATTTAAAAAAAGTGTCAAACAATGCTAAATATCACACCTACGGCATAACTGAACTCGGGGTCTTCCAAGTAAGTATAACTTAGTAGATGTTTTTCGTTATAAGTCAAAAAAATTCACATTGCGCAATCAGAAGGTTTAATGTAAATTCAACAGAATCTACTGAGCCCTGATAAAATCGCCAAAAAAAAAAAAAAAACATAC
This sequence comes from Hydra vulgaris, assembly GCF_038396675.1. NCBI lineage: Eukaryota > Metazoa > Cnidaria > Hydrozoa > Anthoathecata > Hydridae > Hydra > Hydra vulgaris. The sequence continues at coordinate 8,247,237 of NC_088922.1, forward strand.
GCCAAAATTCTCATCAACCCCTTTTCCGGCCACGAGTTCGGGTCAACAACTGTCAATTTTAGTAAATTTAGGATAGGACCAGGATACTGGAAATTAAATTGTTCCCTTTTCAAAATTGAGGTGCCAAGGCATAATGTTGAACTCTTAATTTAAGATTAACAAACAAAGTCAATTTAAAAATGGTGGGACGACTGCAAACTATAGGGCTAAATTTCAACACATATGTACAGAGATACAGAAAAGTGCGAAAAACTAAAAACATTGAAAACGAAATTCAACGGGAGCGACTTTAGATAGCATCAAAGGGAATTTAGAATTTTAGAAAAACGCGATGTTTTTTTCTTGCTCCAGTTTACCGGAGCGTAGACAAAACAAAAACTATTCGAAGGAGAAACACCTTCAAAATTTTTGTATTTTTTGAAAAACTCAACAAGTCAATTACCGATTTCGCAAGAATGAAGTCACATTGACAAGTGAACCTAGCGAAATACTCAACTCCCTGGTTTCATATTATAAAACCATATGCACCAAAACTAACTTATGCGAAGACAGCCAAAATTATGTCTTGTCACACATCACTAAAAGTTTAAGTGATGATGAAATCTAAATTTCAAACACCCATCTGACCGGCTTGGAACTACCAGCTGAATTTTACAAAAAATTTTGGGATATTTTAGAAAAAGATTTGGAAGAACTTGCTTTTGAAATACTTTTTCTAGAGAAATAAACCAGTCGCTGTGAAATTCATAAACAAGGAAATTAATTCTTAAACAAGGAAACCTTAACTGAATGCAAAAATTGGAAACCCATTTCCTTTATCGACGCTGATTACAAAATAATCACAACAGCGCTGGCCCTGCTGACTTGCAAAAGTAATGGGAAATTTTGAGGAAAATGGGGAAAATTATAGAACCAAATCAAACTTGCGGAATCCCAGGTAGAACAATATTTTGAAATTTACATTTAGTCCGTGATTTTATAGATTACGCAGATTTTAAAAATCTTTTTTCATTTTATCTAATGACCAAGAAAAGACGTTTGACTAAGTCGTTCGTGCTTTTCAACAGCAAATTCTCCAAAAACATAATCTCGTAAACAATTCTGAAATTTTTGTCGGTCTTCTTTCCTACGGAAAGTGGAGTCAGACAAGGTAACCCTCTCTCTTCTGCTGTACGTTTTTGTTGCCGAAGCTCTTGCTTTGGTGGTCAGAGCGAATAGCAGAATAGAGGGTTTTTCACCACCAGGAACACCGAAACCCCTTAAATTGCAGCAGTACGCAGACTATTTGAACTTTTAAGCCAGGGACGTAAAATCTGTCCGTTTTATTTTTCAAAAAAGAAAAAGTTTGAAATAGCAAGTGGTTTAATGATTAATGCGTCAATAACCAAGGGTTATCTTGGGGGGTTTTAATCCTTAATAAAAAAAAAATCATAAAAACTATTTTCTCGGGAAAAACTTATTATATCCAAAATTATTACTTTATTACTATCTATTATTAGTAATTATTACTTATTACTAATTATTACTTTATTTTTAATTTATTTAAAAAATCCAGGTGCGTTTTGACATCTTTAAATATTAGATTAAATATATATCAAAATTGTGATACATATGTGTTTTATACATAGTCAAAGTTGTCTGGTTTAAAACCTTTTAGCTTTCGAATATCCTGCAGTTCACTCTTTTTATCGGAATATTACACAATGGGTAGCACACCCTTTGTGGAAACTCGACGATGCGATTGACGACTTGAGACATCTTGTAAGTTTGGACCATCAGCCCATCAATTAGTGGCCTACATTACACCTGGAGAAGTCCCGTAAGTATAGTGCAGTAGGAACTTTTTCCAAAACTTATCTTATCTTTAGCAGGAACTTTTTTTCCCGTGTTCCAAAATGCAAGATTTTTTGTAGAATATTGGCCACCACTTTTGAAAATTTACAATATCTTCTGTTGCGACTTCTTCAACAGTAAACTTACCAGTAGTACTAGAAGTAATTATAAGTTCAGTTGTCTGGTGAACAATGTAGACCCTGTCATACCTTTTCAGTTTTCTCTCTATTACTGCAAAGTCTCGGTCACAAGTTAGGTGACCTCTTATCGGTTAGTCCTGCTAGATTCAATCAAATCGGCCAGTATCTGTGAGAGCCAACAAGATTCTGTTTAGTGCATGGTTTTTACGTTGGCCTCCACAGTTATCTAAATAGACATGGACTTCAGTAAACTGTGGAGGAGCAGACATCAGGTAATTGTACACAAAAGAGCACACCTCATCAGGGCTTTTTCTCGCTGTGCCTTTATGGTACACATAAACATGACTTTTATTGCATTTCACATCGTGAATAGAGACGAGGTTAACAGATAGCTGTCTGAGGTAAAAGGTTCCCTGGACTTGTATCATCGGTAAAGGAATATTTTGCATGTAGAGCAAGACGGAATATCGCTAATTCTTATACCATTTACTAAAACCAACATAAATATTGTTACAATGTTGTAATTCGTATTGTTATGATTAGTAATTTTGATTATTTTATTATTATACTATAAAAAATATTTTTTATTTACAACATTTATTCCACATATATTAGGAATATGCGGAATAGATATTTTACTGTGGAAAATAAAGAAATTTTAAACATTATTAGAAATTAACGTGTGTAGTATTTTTGTTTCATTAATTGACTAGTGTAAAAACTGCAATAATTTCAAAATGATGAATTAAATTCCATGATTCCTCTATGCATATTTTACAGATTAAATGTAATATAACATTAACTTTCGCTCTAAAGAGTCAAGTAAATTTTTCAGCCTGTAAAATAGATTGTTCTGCCTATATCCGACAGATTTTTAAAAGATTTTTATTTTAAAGTTTCTTATTACATATCTAGCTACATATTATGATCAGTATTAGAATGTAAAGTAATTGTTAGAATATTAGAATGTAAAGTAATTGTTGCGTTTAAAGTTGTTTTCATTGAGCAAACAAACAGTCATTGCCTTTCTCTTAAGGTTCTTTTTACGGACTCCTCGTGTCCCGATATCCCCGTGTAATTTATGTATCACGTGTTGACAGGTTTTTTATATTATTTATAATAAGTATTTATAACACAGTAATTTGATCAAAAGTACACAAGAAAAGTAATTTGATTTATTCCTTCAGACCGGTTGCGTGGACACTTGGGCAATTATAGCTAGGACTTTAAGTACACGTTCATGAATACGCAAAATTTATTTCTTACTTTTAATCACTATGAAAGTAAACGCCGGTTCCGCATAGTGCGGTAGCGTGATCACCGTGTGGGAATTGCTTTAAGTCCACAATCGTCTTAATAATTAAATCTAAAGACGTAGGATATATTTTTTAAATATTTACGGTAAGCTGTTCGCAGAATACGAAACGCAAGAATATATATATCAGCGCTACCCAGAATTTTAGACACGAAAGCCGCATATAAATAATGACGTTCATGAATACGCAAAATTTATTTCTTACTTTTAATCACTATGAAAGTAAACGCCGGTTCCGCATAGTGCGGTAGCGTGATCACCGTGTGGGAATTGCTTTAAGTCCACAATCGTCTTAATAATTAAATCTAAAGACGTAGGATATATTTTTTAAATATTTACGGTAAGCTGTTCGCAGAATACGAAACGCAAGAATATATATATCAGCGCTACCCAGAATTTTAGACACGAAAGCCGCATATAAATAATGACGTGTGCTAAAGAGCCGCAATAAATATGTTGCTATGCTAACTTCATCTTTGAAAAAGTAATTGGCAAATGTAAATTTTTTTATACATCAACATTTTGACTTTGTTAATGGAAATTGTACTTTTATAAATAAACTTAGTATGTACACAATGTAAATATATATATATATATTTTTGAGTTTGGTATCTTTTGTTTTTGTATTAGCTTTTTTTTAACAATAAAGAAAGTAAAAGCTATTCATTAAATGTTAATTTGGCTACATAAATCTGATTCCTTTTTTTTTTACACTACCTTACCATAACACTACACCATTTTATTCACACTACATTACCATTATCACTACACCACAATACCATTAGTAGAAAAAATTAAGAAAGCACCTCTAAATTTTGGCATTAAAAGAATTACAACAACCATAAATTGCCTTATAATAATAATTGTAAGCAAGAAATTAAAATCTGAAGATAAAAAGGTTTCTTTGAGAAAAAAATTATTTTAAATATTGAATATTTAAATTATTTTAAATATTAATATAATCACCTAATAGCATTAACTTACTGAAATTTGCAAAATATCAAATAAATGAACGTATACACAATAACAAAAATTTCAATGAACTTAGATTAAGTTCAAATTACTGAAAAATATCTTAGATTAAGTTCAAATTATTGAAAAATATCTTTTCATTATTTAGCAAAAAGAATAAGACATAACAGTAAGAGTTCTTTTTATAAAATCAATTATTTCTTGAAAAAGACTATTAAAATTCTTCTCGTATAAGAACTTGCATAAGTTACTATTAGTTTATTAGGCACTAAGGCTTGAAACCAGATTTTAAAAAACTTACCAGTAAAGTTAAGTTTATTAAAATCTGGTTTCAAGCTTCTAATTAATATTCAAAGCAACTGTAACACATATTCACTAGTTAGATTGGCCACAATACTTTGATTTAACAAATTTGATAGTCGAAAATAAAGAATCAAATGTAAATGTTGAACCAAAATTTGAAACAAGTTTGTACTAATCCTATTTAGTTGAGGATACTTAACTTCAGGAACCATATTCCAAAAATCTAATGAAGCTAGTGTTTTAAGCAGCATTTGAAGATTTTGATCTTCTTGGAGAATTAGTAATTTTATTTCAAATTGAGATGTATCTTCAAGTATATTTTCTGGTATTGGATAACCATCACTAATAATATCAATTAAGAAATGGTTTACTAATATTTCTAATGATGATTTAAGAGCATACAAATCGTTAAATCTGTTTTGAAAGTTTTTCAAAAAATTCTGTAGTTTTTTCTGGTGTGATTCAATCTTATGATCATCATACTGAATTGTAGGATTGGGATTATGAATTATTTTCATCATTTAAAGAGAATTAATAAAAGTTTTTAAGGAAGGATCTTTCTGAAATAGATCAACTTCTTTTAGAAAACTTGATATAGTCTGAGCAAGATCAGAATGTTTATCTTTTCCCTGAAGCGAAAAATTTGGATTTAGTAAATGTTGCATTACATCAGTTTAAAAAATAAGATACTGCAAAAAAACTCACATCGTCAAAGATTTTAAATGTCTTCTGGTTTTCAAGCAAATATTTTGCTGCTAAATGTTCTCGATGAATCGCACAATGAACTGGGATAAACTCTAGATACGTAGAATATATATTTAAAAAACCCATAATCTCAATGAGTTTTCCAACCATTGTTGTTGCACCATCTGTAGCAACGCTAACAAGCATGTTCTTAGGAGCATTGGTTTTCATTAGCATAGTGTCAAGGGCTTCCTTTCAATCAATTTCACGAGCTGTGTCTTTAGCTTTACTAAATCCAGCAACTCTTCTTCCTAAGTACATCTGATGTTACATATCTAACAACTACAGCCATTTGAAGTTTATTTTGAATATCTGTTGCATTGCATTCATTCACAAATTTTAAAGTCATTTAACAAATGCTGTTCAACTTCGCCACTAATCTTAGATATTTTTATTCAGTTGTATGTCGAGAAACAGAAATATTTGAAATTAACTTTTGCATTTTGCTATTATTAGGATCTAAAACTGAGATCACATCAAAAAGATTTTGTTTCACTAACTCTCCATTGGTGTAAGGTGTTTACTTTTTGCAATGTTCTAAACTATAATAAAATTGCTGTTGTTGTGATATTTGATTCTTTGCTGGAAGGTGTAATATTCGTTTGGTAATTTTTAATTATTTTTTTAAGCAACTCGATTTTATTTTTTTAAGCAACTCGATTTTATTTTTTTAATGTTATTTATTGGGTATTCTTCAGAAAAACACATGTTTTGTTTCATAGTGACGTTCAACATTACATGTATTATTATGAGCTAGATTAGTATTGCAAATTGAACACAGGTTTACTTTCTTCATCAATAAGTGCGTATTTTTCTGTCTAATCACCACGAAGTGATCTGTTCTCATCTGCAATTTCACTTTTCTTATATATATTAGGAACTGCTTTACTGTCACCTTTTCCTATATCCATTTTTCAATCAATATGTCTTCCGGCTATTTATAATTCAAATTTTTAATAATAGTAAATCAACAAAACTTTTGGAAAAAGCCGCATGCGCTTGCGAGCCGATAACGTTTTAAGAGCCACTAATTTAGCCATCCCTGATATGTGTGTATATAATTTAACTTAAATATATATATACACACACATACATATATATATTCAGGTTACTTGCCACATAGAGACCATTAATCAAGGCCTGCAATACGAATTCAGTTGACTTAAATATATCATAACCCGGTTCGCAGACGAAGTTTTACTAAGCGTTACTTTTTCATAAGTTTAGTTGCTTCAAATCAATAACTATACAATATCAGCATTATTTATAAACCGATTAAAGTAATTTCATGTTTTGAAGTTTTCATTAAAATATTAGAGCAGGACCCGACCTAAATTTGTATATATTCAAAGTATATTTTTGTTTCAAACGAACATCCTATGACAGGTAAACCAAAAAAATTCAGATGGCCTTCCTACTTGCATACGCTGCGCGGACTTCTCTTTATCAGAATGGCGTGATCACATCTAAATATTCGATATTAAGTGTAATCATTTCGTTTTCATTTTGTAAAATATGTTATTAATTAAGCAAGGATAAGAATAGCTCTTCCTCCTGTTTTGTTTTAATTAAGAAGGAGTACGTGTAAATGATGGTATATGTTGTTAGGCATCTCTTTTCTCAATCAATCTTATAGTCTTGTCCAATATTGAATAATTTTCACTCTAGCAATTGAATATTTTTCGTCTTGAAGAAGCCTTGTTGATGTAATACTTTAACAGGTTCCGTCATACTCATGCTTCTAATTATTTATTATTTAGCTATCGGTTTGGCTGTTTGTAACTTATGCTTAAGTAAAAGTAGTAAAATTGTTTTGAATTTCATTTATGAATTGAAATAATCATTATTAACAATAGACACTAAGTCTAGGTGTGTCAGAACCGTCTATTAAAATTTGCGAACCGCAAAACTTACTATAACTATATCCATGCCACATAACATGCGGTACTTGTTTGCAATCCACACAACTTGCTGTATCTATTTGCAAGTAAAAAAACTTACGGAATTTGTTTGCAAGGCACAAAACCTGCAGAACTTATTTTTCAAGCATTTCTTCATGATATTATAATCAAATTAAAATAATATTAACTCCCCTAGTTCAAAATTTTTTATGCTCGGTAACTTCAATATCTGTTTCATCATGATTTCAGTAAGAAATATTTGAACTGTCTTTTTTGCTTTTTCCACTCTACTATCTTAAAATAAAGGCAATACGAATTTGCAGGTAATAGTTGTTTTCAAATCATCTTTTATTACCAGTTAACTAGTGATATGATCAAAACTTTTATCCTCAGTTGAGACATAAAACTTAGTTATCCGTGCTCCTGTTTGAAGTTTTCTAAATAGTGCAATTACACCCATTTGTTTATTCGCTGTTACATTACAAAAAACTGCTCTGAGAAGTGATTGTAAACTAGAGCATTTAACTTTGTCAGATAATGTTGTAAATAGTTACAATTCTGCATTAAAATAAAACAAGTTTATAAAAGAATTCAAAGACGGTTTCCGCGACACCTTAGAACCGCCACGTGGCTCTTTGTTATTATCTAAAAAAGTTTACATATCCTTCCGGATCACCTTTGACATCTTTAATTCTCGTCTTGTTTTTAGCGGAAACAATTTTGACTGCCATACAATCATTTTCATGTAATCCACACTGTTCCAATTCTAAATAATTCAAGGCTTCACAACATGAAATAGCAACTAGGTCTAGAGTGTGCAAATGGCTCATTCAGATTCCTCCCCAGGTATCACATATTTTGGTTATGGTAAGATGGTTTACTGACACTCTATCAGACATTGCCCAGTGGGAAAAAAGACGTCGAAAAGACGTCTTTTAAAGTCTTATTTCTGATTTCTTATAGACGTTATTTTTCGACATCGAAAAGACGTCTGTTTTTGTCTTTTTCTTGTCATAAAATAATATAGAAAATGCGTCTCTAAGACGTGTTTTTTAGTCAAATATACAAATCTAAAGACATCTTTTTTCGACATTGAATTCGACACGTCTTTGTTGGTCATTAAAAATGCGTCTTTAAGACGTCTTTTTTAATCGTCATTATTTGTTTAATCTATAAAAGTTTTTTTTCTACAGAAGAAAAAAAAACCACTTACAGATTTTTTTATGTCAATATAAAAAAGGAAGCATTTTCTACATCTTTTATGTTTAAACATAGACGAATTATTTATAAATAAAACAGCAGTATTATTCAACATAATATATTTATTTAAAAGTCGACGAACTATTTATTAATAAAACTGCAGTATTTCTCAACATAATGTATTTATTTAAAAATCATCAGCAGATTCATTTTCAGATTCATAATTTTCTTCATCTTTCTCTTCTGGTTCTTGAGCGTGCTTTGTTTCTTGGCGTTGTTGTGTACGCAACCCCCCAATTTGATCAGGGGCGTTCTTCAGCTTTCTCTGATTAAAATTAACTATTTCTCGTCTAGAACTCTTTTTATTCGAGCTGGCTACAACTTTTAAAAAGTGAGTGAACATGAAAAACAGAAACTTGTTTTAATGTAATATAGATAAATTTCAATGTTTACATTTCCGTCGCATGCGCACTAGGTGGCAGGAATTCAAAAACCGATTTGCAAACAGTGAGTGTTTATTGAACAAATATTCATGTAAATAATCTGCATTGTAACTTAATAAGATTAAAAACTCCTAAAATATAATGCCTGACAGTTGTTGTGCTGAAGGGTATATGAGTAAAAGGACAAAAGGCGATAAAAGCTTGAGTTTTTACCGAATTCCTTTTGGAAATACAGAAGAATCAAATAACAGAAGAGTTTTGTGGTTGCTAGCTTTGAAACGTGAAAACTGGTCAACAAGTATGATTTGCAACGCAAGATTATGTAGTAAACATTTTATTTCAGGTAATTAATTAATTTTTTTGATAACTAGAAGTTTTTATAATGTTATTATTATCTTTGTTTCAAACAATGTTTGCATTTAATTTAACATAACTTCTTTTATTTTGATAAAACAAAAGAAGTTTGCATTTTTATTTTCTCTATTTAGGAAAAAAATCGGACGATCCTAATAGTCCTGATTATGTTCCATCTGTTTTTTTATATAGACAGCAGTCTTTTTCAAAAAAACATCAAAGTATTGAAAGATTTGAAAGAAGCTGTAAAAGAACAAAAAAAAATAAATAAAAGATAAATCTCAAACAAGAGCTGAAAATGAACAGATGTCAGTTAACATGGATGCAGTAACATCTGTTGACCCTTTCAAATTAAATCAAGGTAAATAAGTTGTAATTTAATTTTAAGAAGTTACTTGCGTTCTATGATAAAATAAATGGTTACATGATTATTTTTTTAGAATCTCAGACTGATGATGTTAATTTTGTTGCTGAGCTACATTCCCAAGTCAAAACTTTGAGTAAAAACAATGTTGAATTAAAGATTACCTTGAACAAAGCCATAACATCAGCATATGTTTCTCAGTATATTTCATTTGAAAAACTATAAAATGATAATTCACTTTTATCTTTTTATACTGGTTTGCCAAACGCAAATTTATTTTTGTGGTATTTATCATTACTTAATGATTTTGTAAAACCAATGACAAATATACCAATGGAAGACCATTTATTGTTATTATTAATGAAAATCAAACTTAGATTTTTAAATAAAGACTTGAGTTTAGATTTGGGTTTTCTGAGTCAACAGTTACTAGAATATATAGAATTTGGCTTCCAATTATTGCTGAAAATGTAAAGTTTTTAATTGTTTGGCCAGAAACGCATGTCTTGAGAAGAAATTTGCCAACAAGTTTTCGCATAAAGTTTTATAATTGTGTTGCAATAATTGATTGTATGGAAATATTTATTGAAAGACCTTTTAGTCTTCATGCTCGAGCCCAAACTTGGTCAAATTATAAAAACAACAACACTATTAAATATCTCATTGGTATAACTCCAAAGGTGCTGTAAGTTTTTTATCACCTGGATGGGGTGGCAGAGTGTCAGATAAAGAAATTACACTTAAATCCGGATTTTAAAAAAAAATAACCCATGGAGATTGTGTACTTGCTCATAGAGGATTTATCCTTCTTGAAGAATTTGCTACACAGGGAGGGATTTTAAAATTACCAAAATTCACCAAAGGAAAAAAGCAAATGTCTTCTGCTGAAGTCGATGAATCACGACATATTGCACATGTAACAATTCATGTTGAAAGGGTAATTGGACGGATAAGAAAATTTCGAATTCATTAGAGCATTATCCCAATAACTCAAGTTGATTTACTTGACAATGTAATGGTAATGATAACAAATCCTTGGTCCACTAATCAAAAAAGTTTCACAACTCCAAGACAAACCAAGTTTACTCCAAGACAAACCAAGTTTACTCGTTTCACAACTCTAAGACAAACCAAGTGCATGTAGTCTAGAACAAATTGACTTATGCATTTTTGTTGACCACTTTTAAATTACTCGAAATTGTCAAAATCCAAAGAATTTCTCAAAGAAAAGAGATCATCACTGTTAAAAACAACCCCACCTAACCAACTTCCTCTTGCCAAACATCGCTCACAGGATTCATAACCAATGTGACCAACAATACATTGCAAAAACGATCATGATGGTGCATCACAGACATGCTTTGAACACAATTTGATGAGTAGCTGTGCTTGAAACTATACCATGTTCAAAAAGGTTTTCAAGATCTTCAAAAAATTCCTGGAGAAGTTCCTGCAACTGCGTTGGCTTTTTCGTTCCATAAAACAAAGCAACAACACAGTATTCCTTAGAAGACATAAAATAGTCCAAAATGATGTATTTCTAGAATTAAACACAGGTAGTACATCAATATTAAAACTGATTTCCAAGGTTTGTTTTTCTAATTCACACTCTACTAACTTTAATAAAGATTATTTAAGACCAAGATAAATATACTCGCCACCAAACCTTTTTTAAATTTAAAAGTCGAATTCATTGTTGTTATGCAAACCACGGTAAGATTTAGGGAATTCTGAGTGGCATTTTCCCTCAATAGCTTAAAAAGATCTTTCACAAATTGTCTTGAAACATTTTTTAACAAGGTTAGAAAAATTGTTTCGGAAAGATGTATCATTCTCGTCTGCACAGCTTTCTTCACTAAAACTACTATCCAATGGATATGCGGGAAAAGAAGTCTCATCAAAATCAAAATCTGTTTCATGAACCTCAGAGCAAGATTAGGTATCGTTCAAAATAGATTTATTAGGAAAGGAATCTTCAATGGTAGTATGATCCGACATTTCCTTAATCAAAAGGAGCTTTTTTTGAGAAAAATTACACAGCTTTGTTTTTTCGCCTAAAATGCTTAAAATACTGACTTTCATTGATAATATGGATTAGCAACTAAAAACAAAAATAACCCTGGCATATATATATATATATATATATATATATATATATATATATATATATATATATATATATATATATATATATGTATGTATGTATATATGTATATACATATATATATATATATATATGTATATATATATATATATATATATATATATATATATATACATATATGTATATATGTATATATATATATATATGTATGTATATATATATATACATATATGTATATATATATATATATATACATATATGTATATATATATATATATTTGTATATATATATATATATATATATATATATATACAAATATATATATATATATACATATATATATATATATATATATATATATATATATATATATATATATATACATATATATATATATATATATACATATATATATATATATATATACATATATATATATATATATATATATATATATATATATATATATATATATATATATATATATTTATATTTATATTTATAAATTCTAGTTCAAAAAAATTACGAAGATAATTTTTTATTTATTATATTCAAAAAATTTCTCGTTTTGCACAAAAATTGGAAAAAAGCAGCATCAACGTTATCTTATTAGACTTGTCCTACAGTTTATATATATTTACATACATATATATATATATATATATATATATATATATATATATATATATATATATATATATATATATATATATATATACATTCTACTGTGATCAAAAAGTAAGGTGAATTTTTTTATAAAATGAAAAATCTTTATTTATTCTTACAAATCTGTATCGTCCCCCTCAAAATAATCCCTCCGGCCCCAATGCACTTTTGCCAACGTTTTTTCCAGTCTTCCAAGCATGCCGAAAAGTCCTCGGTAGGGATAGCCTTCAATGCGCGTTCCGATTCACGTTGGATTTCTTCAATGGACTCAAAACGATTTCCCCGGAGTGGTTTTTTGAGCTTTGGGAACAGCCATAAGTCACACGGTGCTAAGTCGGGCGAATACGGTGGTTGTGGAGCAACATGGGTAGAGTTTTTAGCGAAAAAATCACGAAGAACCAGTGCTGTGTGCGAAGGCGCATTATCGTGGTGCAAAATCCAAGAGTTATTGGCCCATAATTCCGGTCTCTTTTTGCGAATAGCTTCACGCAAACGTCGCATTACGCTTAAATAATATTCCTTGTTGACAGTTTGGCCAGTTAGAAGGAATTCGTAGTGCACGACAACACAATAATCAAAGAAAACAGTCAACATGACCTTGATTTTTGAGCGACTTTGACGTGGTTGCTTCGGTCTCGGCTCGCCTTTTTCATGGTATTCACTCGATTGGTCGGTTGTTTCAGGGTCGTATGCGTAGACCCAAGTCTCATCGCCAGTAATAATTTGTTTGTAGACGTCTTGATAGTCAGAAAGCATTGCTTCACACGTTTTAACGCGACGCTCTTTTTCAAAGAAATTGAGAAATTTCGGCACCAAACGTGATTTGAGTCTTCTGAGGCCCAAATGATCCTTCAAAATCGCTTGCACCGACCCAAATGATATTCCAACCATGTCAACATGGTCTCGAATGGTTAACCGACGATTTGCAAGCATATATATATATATATATGTATATAAATATATATATATATATATATATATATATATATATATATATATATATATATATATATATATATATATATATAAACATATATAAACACATTAAAATTTAAACGAATACCATATTAAAAAAAAAGAATATAAGTATTTCATCAAAAATATTAACCCAATTTTTGAAAATTTTAGGTTTGCTTCTCAGATGAATCCACATTGGAAATTCTAATGGATAAAACTAATTTCGTCCGAAGAAGGACAGGTGAAATGTTCAATGAATATTGTCTTGTGGAGAGGGTGAAGCCCCCGCAAAAATTATGGTCTGGTCAGTCATTAGTAGCCAGGGTACTGGAAGGTTACACATTGTAAAAAATACAATGCGGCAGGACCAGTACATCCAAGTCTTGAAGGAAAGAATGATTCCTCAAGTTATGGAGTGGTATCCGAATGGGAACTTTACCTTCCAGCACGACTCTGCTTCATGCCATAAGGCAAAAACTGTAACAAAGTTTTTAGAGTCTGAAAAAATCCATGTCTTACCCTGGCCAGGAAACTCGCCCGACCTAAATCCCATAGAAATTTATGGGAATTGTTAAAGAGGGATATAAGTAAAATTCTTATAACAAATAAAAGAGATTTGATTGAAAAATTAATATATGTTTGACACCACAGCGAGGAAATAAAAAAAAATTGTCAAAACCTCATCAAAAGTATGACCAGAAGAGTTGAAGCCGTAAATGCTGCAAAAGGTGGCCACACTAAGTATTAGTGATTTTGTGTACAATATTTTGTATATCTTATTTATTTTTCCTAAATATACGTTACACTTCTATATTTTTGTCATTTACTATTATTTATATCCTATATTCCCAAAATAAATAGTTGTAAATTTAACTCATTACAAAATATAGGGAAAATCAGCTTTAGAATATGAAAATTTGTAAAAATGTTGGGTGGCTCTAATTTTTTGAGCCACCACTGTGTTTATATATATATATATATATATATATATATATATATATATATAGTTAGAGAGAGAGAGAGAGAGAGAGAGAGAGAGAGAGAGAGAGAGAGAGAGAGAGAGAGAGAGAGAGAGAGGTTATATTAGTTACGGTAGGTTTATATTAGTTATATAAACGGTATTATTAATAATAGTGTTAAAGGTATAAATATGTAAGGGTAATTTTATAATATTTGTTATGCACAATATTACTATATAAAGTGCACCTATGCACCGTTAATGGTTTGGTCTCGTTTGCAAAAGCATCAAAAAAAACTTTTCAAGTAAATATTTTATGATGTTCTCTGTGCACTTATCATAGCATTAATTTTGATTTGCTACTGAATAAAATTAATGAACAATTTATGTTACAAATAATGAACACAATTAAATGATGTTTAACGAATTAATTTTGTTATAATTTAGCATAATATAGATGCAACACCCCAATCTTCGATTCAGTCTATTATTACATTTAGTCGGTCATTTATAATACATTTAAATTTTAAAGCGCATAATAATTAATATTGGTACGTGTCAAGATTAAGAAATTATAATTGTCAATTTCTATAAAAGAATTTTTATAGAAATTTATTTTCTTAAAAATAATTACATATAGAATCCTATGTTTTAAAAAAAATATATTTGATGGACAGAAAAGCATAATTTTACTTATTTTAAGAAAACGTGATTTCAAAAATAAATGAAAAAAAAAAAGGTTGTATTTTAGCCTTTCTTAATTTTTACCTTAAGGTGGAAACTCCTCAATTTCAAACTCCCTTATTTGAGTAGTTATCAATATTTTATAAATTTAACTTCATATAAAGTAAATAAACAAATTAGCTAAAAAAAACAAATTTTTTTGGATAAAATGGCACTTGTAGCCGTTGCCAAAAACACTAATATTTTAAATTACCCCTGCCATCGCATCTAAAATTTACACAATTTTAACAAAATCTTTTTGCCATACTTAAAGGGTTGTTCGAAACAGATTTTTCACAATAATTTATAATATGCAAATATATTTGACCTAATTTGGGGTAAAAGATTTGACAGAATTTTGTAACGTTTTTGATTTGTTCCCTGACTCAAAAAAAATAAAACCGCAACAACCCCCGTTTGCAAAGGGAGTAATTGCAATTGAAAAAAGATGTAAAACAACATCATTCTTGCTCTGATAAAACCATCTCTTCACTGAAAACCATAAACAGCTGCTGCTGCTTCATGGAAGTGATAAACAAATGTTGTGGAGAATGAACTAATATTTTTAATTATAGATTTTGTGGTGTTTTCTTATTCTTATATTTTTCTGTAAAATGTTTATTTGTAATTGTTGACGCTCTGAGTTTTTGCTTTTCTAAGTTACCATTAATTACTTTGCATTCAATGGAGTTAAGGTTTTGAAAAATGATTTTCAGACTAAGTTTGAGTTTTAAAAGACTTTTAATCCTTTTTAATTGAATAAAGTATGTTTGTGTTTTTAAAAAACTTATATCCGAATAAAAATCTAAATTAATCGGCGACTTGGTGCTTAAAAGTACAGAATTTGTGCTATTTAAATCCACACTGGGTACGGTAAAAAGTGTGTTGTTGGTATTTTAAAAGTTTTTTTCTGATGTGAATACAGAATTATGTATAAATATATTAATTGAAATTTCATTTGCTCTGAAAATTCTGAATACACCCAAACATAGAAAACAGGTTTTTAAAGTCGACGTTTTATGAAACTTCAAACCGCATTAACTGTAGGACCAATTTGAATTATGGTATCAAATTTTCGTTTTTGTTAATGAATTTAATAATTTATCCCCGAAATTTTCTATAAATTTCAAGTAGCTTCACTCTTATAAAAAAACGACTCTTAAAATCTCTTAACAAAGGTATTTTTGAATATTTACAGTAACAATTAAAAAAGTTTTTCAATTTCTTCGAAAAATTAACTTTTTAAATTCAAAATTTAGCATTGAACAAGTTAAAATGCTTTTTATTGAAATAAATAAAAAAGTATGTAAAAATGTGTCATAGTTCATTGTTTAGTCTGTGTGTAAAAATTTTTTTGGAAAAATTTAAGCAAAGATTTTATAATACGAAAATTGTGTTTTTCCGCATGGTATATCATTTTTACTTTACGTGTATGCAACTGACATGAGTCATGTAAGTTTGCCACATTTCCTATGATTTTTTAAAATTCAATCTTATATAGAATTTTTTATTCTAGAAATCCGATTTCCGTGACCGTGCAGACATTATTACATTCAACACGTTTTGTAATCCATTTTTAGGTTTCTAAACGTAAACAACTTACTTCCTTAAAAAGTCGATCGCCTCCCTAAAAAAAAAAAAAAAAAAAAAAAAAATACAAAACAACTTTTTTATTGATGAGTATCAGAAGTAGTTATTTATTATTTTATTAATATTTTTATTTTTTTCGGGCCCTTTCATCTTCCATCGAAAGCCGCCGGGCAGGTCCTTCGAACCATTTCTTACCCAAAATTGGAACGCCCGTCTGGTCTTGGGGCCAGGGTTTGCCGGCGCCAACCCATAAAATCATTCCAAGAAGAATCTAAAATAAAGAAATCTAAATCGAAGCTGACTTAATCAAAGCTGACAATACCTGTTTTTATTGGAGTATACAACTACAACTAAAACAGTATTTGAAAAAACGCCTCGAAATAGTCTATGTTCCTATTTACTTAATCAAACTTTAAGTACTTTAAAAATACCTGAGGGTTAACACATGTATAATGTACTTTAAATTCCAGTACATGTCACAACATAAAATTCGATGCTACTTAAACGCATTAACAAATAGGATTACCTTTAACAACTTCAGTACGTTTTCCTTGAGCAGAGGAGGTACAAGGTTTCACTGTTTCACCTGAATAATACAGATCAAATTAGATTAGACTATGAACTTTTTAATCTTAAACGAGTTCTAATTATCAAAATTTGGCTAAGTTGATCAAAATTCTATTGTACTTCTATACCTTGCACTTCTTTTCAAGTGTGATTAACTTAACAATATATATAAAATAAAGTAAGAAATGTCAATTTAGAAAAAATCTTCAAAACGTGATAAAATTTATTTCATTTTGCAAATTTTGAAAGATATATAATTTAATTCCAATGAATAACTCTGTACATACTATCTAAAAGCGAGGCTATTTTTAGTTCTTTCTTTTCTAAAAACATATATAATTAAACAAGGACAATAAATCAAATATGTAATAGATAAAATATTGTAATAAAAATAAACATTTATCTTCATTACCATTTTCTTTTTTAATTATATCCAAGTCTAAGATGTAAAAATAAAAAAATTCTTAAACAAGTAAATGCATTCTTAATGAGCATCGAAAAAAAATTTTAAAATTTTTGGTATTGGAACTGATTGAAAATTATTGGTTTTGCAAGTGATAAAATAACAGTGACAAAAAATATATTTATGGGTTGCACAAGACCTTTGATTATTTAAAGGATCTAATATTGAATTTATTTTAGTAAAAAAGAATATGTGCAGTATATGTAAAGAAATCTTTTACCGATATTCTTTTTTCTTGCTACAAAATCTAGAGTAGATAAAAATTAGTACAGGTAACATTATTAATAACAAATTTACCATCAGAGTAATAACAACTTTTATTTATTAATAAATCAAATATTAAAAAAAATTAGAATTTTGAATACCACAAGAATTGTCTTCAAAATAATTTGATGCACCTTAAGGTAAACAAAATTATTTAAGGGTTAAACTTATGACAAAAAATAGGAAATGCATTAAAAAAATTCAATTTTAATAATAAACACCAACTTACAAGATTCCTGAGCTTCAGTTGTCATATTTTTTACCAGCTAATATATATATATATATAAACATATAACAAAAAATAATAACATATGCAAAAAATCAATTTTACTGATTTGCAATTGTTTTTATTCAGAACATAATTCACACCTTAACTTCATTTTTTAACACATATGAGTACTTATTTACTCGAGTGTTTAACTATATCTTCAACCTATATATTTTTGCAAACATGAAAATAATATATATATATATATATATATATATATATATATATGTATATATATATATATATATGTATAGAAACAATTGAAAAGATTAAATATCTAAAGTGTTACACAAATTTCTCTAATGTTTAGTTATTTTTTTGCAATTTTTTTCTGTTTAAAACGCAAATAGCTGTAGCCAAGTCATCAAAACAAAAATATTATATGCCTGGTCAAATAAACGTGTGCTATTGCACGCCTTCCTGTGAAAGCATAAAACATATATATATATTTATACATATATATATAAGGGTGTGTCATAAAATAAATGTGTTTTATATTATAAATTAATACTACATTGAAAAATTTTTTGAATAAAAAAAATTTACATTACAGGTGAGCAACAGGCTGAAATTAACAGTATAGGTGAGCAACAGGCTTGTATGAAGGCTCTTAAAGATTGGAAATAGGAAGAACTTGTTCAGGGATTCGTTTTTGACACTCCTTCATCTAACACTGGGTTTAACATTATTACCTGCACAATAATAGAGCAGAATCTTATATGGATAATCTTATATGGATAGCATGCAGACACCATGTCTTTGAAGTCATGCCTTCCACCATTTTCATGACTGCATTTGGAAGTAGTGGAGGACCTGAAGTTGGAATTTTTAACCATTTCCAGAAGCAATGGCCAGCAATCAACAAGGAGGTGTTCACTATAAGGAATGAAAATTTGTATATTTGTGAATTTTTTTGCAAACTCCGTGAAGAAATGGTAGTGTATTATGGTAAAGCAATTAAAGGTCAACAACTCAGGGATGATTACTTAAAACACTTGAATTTGTGCCTTATTTTTCTTGGAGGATCAACTGCAATATCGAAGTCAAATGTAAAGTTTAGGGCACATGGTAGTACAGTGCTTTATTATTGTTTGTTTAACATTAAACACCCACAAACCACCACATAATAATAAGTAAATGATAATAATTAAAAAAATATTTTTTTTATTACTTTTTTAACCTTATTCCAAAATGTGACAAAACATGGCAACCCTTAAATATCATCCAATTTGATTCAAATTTTGGAAAATAATTACTAATGTCATATAGAACAAGGGCAAGCTTGAGGATAGTTTTGAACCTAAAAATTTTGCATCGCCCTAATATATATATAAAATCATTGAAGGTCACCATACACAATGCAAGCAAAAAATATATAAATATATAAGATAGCCCTAATGACTTATACCAATTTCACTATTGGCTATATAATACTAAATTACCAATGTCATAGAGGTATAAGCGTGTTGTGTCAAAAATAATTTAACACCATGACACAAACAGCACAATTAGGGCAATTTATACCAGTGTCACAAAAAGCAATATATTATTGTGCCAATGTATATGCTAATATCAAAAAGGTATAAACATTCATGCCAATATCAATATCATGGCATAAACTAAAAATGAAGTATAATTTTGAAAATAAACACAATTGCAAATAAGTACAATTTCTAATATGGTTTAGAATCGGAAACATTGTTACAATCATTTTAAAAATTTTTGCAATCAAAATAAGCAATGATTTAAAACTTTATCTATCTGAAAATCAGATCTTAAGATTCAAAAACCTATTATAACTTCATTCTTTTTTCTATTATGCTTTTACTATTATTGGGATGTAATATAAAATAATGCATTTTTAAAAGAAGTTGTTGCTGGAAATTTTTTAATCTTAATTTTCATTAACTTATAAGTATGATGTAACTTAACTTAATAGTATTGTGCTATTGGAGCTCTTGTTTGGAAAGTTTTCTAGAATCACACTTTGAGCAAATCCAATGACAGTCAAGATCCATTTCAGATACAGAAATACAAACCCTACAAATAAATGTTAATATTGAAATTTTTTAAAAACTTTTTAAAAATTAATGTTATTTATTAAGCCTGCTCTTTATTTGCAACCAAATATTTATACTTTAACATAAGGTCTAAGGAAAATGGGAGGATGAGGTAGCCAGAAGCACTCCACCCATAAAAACAGGTAATTATGATTGTCAGTTAAAACAGTTAAGACACATTTAAAGGGTAATAAATTTTAGTCTTAAGTCTTTTTTCCTTTTAATTTAAAATAATGTAAACCAAATTTTATTTAAAGATAAAAAAATTGTAACCAAAATTTATGTTTTTGCTTTGGACAGTCTTCTCCGTTTTACGAGTGGTTTCGCGCTCTTGCCATTTTGCGCTCGCCTACATCTCAATACTTTGGTCAGCACTTTTTTTAGTGCTTGCTAAATTACAAAAAAATCTTTTTATTCATCATTTTTTCTATGTGAAGAAGTACAAAAAAAATTATTTTTTAAAATTGCTCACACCAGACAAATAATGACTGTCCGGCCAGTGCTTTTTCGTGCGCTATCAATAAATTTTAAACGGAGAAGACTTTTTGGGGTACTTAACACACAATGGTATTTGGTCAATGGTAAAAAAAAATTTAATAATGGTTAAGGAAATACTATGAGTAACGGTAAAGTAAACTATTACTTCATAAATAACTAAATCTTAGTGTGTAAAAAAATTTACACTTTAACAATCATCATAGTGCTTTACTACAAGTAACATAAACTAAGGATAACTGTTCACTAAAATTAAACAACAAGGTTATAAAAGTTACTTTACCAATGATACCAAGTTTCACAAATTTCACATTCAATCATATTTTTATACTGAGGTATGTTACAAATGGTACAAGTCCAACTTTTCTTAATAGAAAACACTACAAAACAATTTTAGTATTACAAAATCATTAATAATGTCCATCATCTGGAAGTCATAAATGTAATTTATAAATAAATTAAAATAAATAAGGTATGTTATTTAAGTAGTCGTACATATTTAGTACTTACATTTTTTTTTTAACTTTGACAAATACTTCCGGATATATTAAACTTTGGATAATTGTAATGTCATGGTTAATTATTTCTGGAGATAGATGAGCAGTATCTATGTTCAGTTCATTTTCAGTCAACATATGATTTGTATGCGATTTTCTGTACCCAAAAAACTCCAAAATTTTTTTTTGATCTAAATTTTAATTAATCAAAGTAAAATAATAAAAATTAAATTGCAAAACAATCAAAAAGGTAAACTAATTATTGAAACAAGGTTTTCAAATAGGCTTAAGTGTATATATGCAATGGTTTAGAACTGCTAGCTTTTAGTTTTGGGAAAAGTAATGAATACAACATTTATGACACCAAATAAGCAGTATTGATTGAAATTAAACATTTAAATAAAAGTATTTTACCTGGTGATAAAATGTTTTTTTTAATAACACAATTAGTTTGTGTTTCAAGTTTTGGCTTGTTTAATTTACTTGATGACTGTAATTGAGAGTCTTGATAAAAAAAAAAAAAAATTAAAAACATAAAATTGAACACATCAGTAAGGCCAAAAAATATATATATATATACCTTATATTTTTAAATTCCAGTTGGTAAAATCAAGAAAACTATCTATTTCATCTGCAGAAGGTTTTGCAAGTCTTATGTTTGACGTTTTACGCTTTTTTTTTGTTGAATAAAATGGAGACTGCTTGGTTATTCGAGTGTTTGATGGAACATTACTTTTGAAATGTAATTCATTTTGCTTATTTGTTGTTAAATTTAAAAAAGTATTTTGAGCTAACGATATATTTTTGTGTAAGCTCTTCAAACCTTCTTCATCTGATACTGTACTACAGGTAACTAAATTAACTAGATTGTTTAAATTTTTAATAATGTTATTTTTTAAAATATTAATATCTGCAGGTTCACATCCTTTTATAACTTTACACTCTAATTCAATAGAATGTGTTGGCAAATGAATAGGTTCATTTTTTTTAGTTACACAAACCCTGCTAAGACGATGTATTAAATGAATGTGTTTACAGAGGATATTTTTGGTTAGAAAATCCATACAGTCGCAACTATATAAATGAGCACATACTTTACATTCTGGACATTTTGTGAAGCATTCATTTATTTCACACAACTCTTGGTGTTTTAAAACTCTGTATTGGCAAGCATTTGTTTCAGACTGTACTAGCCTTGCTTCTTTATCATCCAAAGTAAAACTTTCATTTAGTTGCAGACTTGCAATGTGCCTAGAATGCACCATTTTCAACTTAAAGCTGATCTTACCTTTAGTTAATTTTATTATTCTTTCATATACTTTGTCTCTGTTAAACTTTAACAAAGCAAACAAGCAATTATCAATTCTTTTATTATGCTTGCCTTGTAGGTAACTGTACTTGAAGACCTTGTGAAAAGATTCAACATACATATTTGTATTTATGCCAAGACCCATACGATAACAGAATGCCCAATTTTGTTTATTACTGACCCAATATTTCTCAAAATACTCAGCAAATAATTGTGTTAAATCGGATGAGTGCAAGTAATTCATTAATAAATGTAAATAGTCATCAAATAGGTTTCTATCACTTAGCTGTAAAAGAAAGCGAATACGTTTATATATATCTGCTTCCATTTCAAGATTGTGTATTTTTTTATGCAATTCTTCTCTCCAAGCTTTATCAACATGCCAAGTACACCAGAACTTTAAAGGCTCACACAAATAAGCATCACAAAACGCTTCATAATATTGTGATGCCATATCACTCATTATCCAAATTGGACAAAAATTTCCAGAATGTTCTTTTAGTTTTATAAAAAATAATTTTAGAAATCTGAATGAATCACTATTTGATATGCACCATCCAACAGGTTGCCCCTCTCCAAATTCATCAATAACTAATATTGTTGTCAGCAGAAAATCATAGGCATTGGTGCCATGTGTGGAATCAATACAAACACCATTTTTGCCAAACTGTTGTAAAAATTTTTTTTGATGCTCTGTTTGCATTATAATGCTAAAGTCAGCATCTTTAAATTTATTAAATGTATCTGACTCTCCCTGTAATTTATAATGTAAAACATGATTATTTTCCTTCATTTGCCACTCTTTTAGCCAAATTGCAACACTATCTTGGTCATTAGCATGAAGTTGTATAGAATTAATGTTAAATGCTTTTTCGAGATTTTTAATATCTTGGTATTGAGTTAAATGTAATCTGGATTAAACAGAACCCATTTCATCTCTAATATCATCTAGGATTCTATCTTTGGTTATACCCATTTTTAGTTTGCTGGCAATTTCTAGTCTTTGAGCATTTGATAGGGAAATATGTTGAATTTCATTGCTATGTCCATAGTGAGAATAACAAGCGTGAACCAGAATTGTTCCATCTAAGTTTTGTTAAACTTTTAGAGTGGATGTGCAATTTTTTGCAATTTTTCGAGTGCCTATTTTTAAAATATTTATTATGGTAATAAATAATCTATTATGGTAAATAGATAATTGTGACTATTAAGATTACAATTAACTGTACTTATATATTATACATAACTAACTTTTTAAATTGTTTTAAAGAAAGATAATTAAGAAAATTCTAATAATAATAAACAAAATATAAAAATATTTAAAAAATAAACAAAGTAGTCTACAGAGACTATTTCAGTGAAACATACCACTACTTTTGGTTATTCTTTTCTTTGCCATGCTTTTATAAAATCCACTTCTGTTGCATTGATAGTATGATACTTTCCTACCATTTTTATCCAACTTTTCACCAGAAGGTAAAACATATTGCGTTGAGTTATTACTTTCAATATCTGATTTCCACAAATCAAATTCTAAACATTAACAAAAAAATGAAACAACAATTATAAAAAAAAATAAGAAGAAAGACAGATAATAGATTGTTTATTCCTTTACAAATTTGGCAATGATTCATAATATAAAAGCTACTATTCTGAAAGATGCATTATAAAAGAGCCTGCAACAATAACTTACAATATAAACTATGAGAAATCTACTCCTGTGAGTATTGTAAAATTAGTTAACTAATTTAGTTTTTTTTTTAAATCTTGAAATCAAATGAAACTCAAATTTAAAGAAGTAAACAAAAAAATAAATAAAAATCATTTTTTTTATAAAAGCACATAAAACAATTTACATCAAAAACATAACTACCTTTAAAATTAGAAAAAGATAATTTTTCTTTCTGAAAAGTATAAAAATGAACCATAAATAAATGTTTTCGTAAACCATTAATTTGTCTGCATTGAAAGCCACACTCTAGACAAAAAGAATTGCCTGACTGAATATATGCTTGAGCTTCATTAATCGATTTGTGCTTATTTTTTATATGTCGCTGCATATTCTTTTTTTTGGTGAAAGTAATGTTGCAAAATGCACATTTTAGAGATGAAAAATCGTTACTTTCTATATTAACCATATTATTCTTATTTAATGATGATTCAGAAACATTTGTATATTTGAAATCTTCATAAGAAGGCACTTCATAACTGCTAGAAACTTCACCTAAAGCAGGAGCAGCAAAATCCAAATTTATTTCTTTACTAATAAACCATGACATTAAAACCAATCTTAAATATTTAGAATATTTTGTAGGCTCTTGTAGAAAAATGTAATTACTGTTCTCTCTTTTATCATTGCTTATTATATGTACAAAGTAATCATAATTTAAACAAGATATTGCACAAATTATTATAGTAATAACTCCACAAATATTTCCACATGTCTGCATTGGGTAGTTTCCTCTGCATAATGAACTGCATTTTTTAACGCCATATCTGTGCGTTTTTGGATCATGACAGTATGTAATGCTAACCTCTTTATTTAAGTGATACAATTTCCTGATTAATAATTTAACTTTACATAAAAAATCATCTGGAACTGACCAACCTAATGAATCTCCATAGTAAAAACTACACTCAATATTATTATAAACTGCAAATGCCCAGTGGGAACCAGGATTAAAATCTGTGCCAGAGAATGTTTTCTCATTGTTTCCTCCAACATTTATAATAAATATCAATTTGCTCGGGACAGAAGTTAATCTTGACACATAATGCTCAATATTTCCTATAAAGTTAAAGTAAATTACCTTTGAATGGCTTTGAATAGAATTTAAAATACTAGATATTTGCATCATATGATCTGAGGAGAGCCATCTAGTACAGCATAACTCAGCTAAAGTATTAGGGTTCATCCCATATTCTGAAATTTCTGTACTAGCTGGCTTTCTAAAAAGCACTTCCTTGAATTTTTCAATTAAATTTTGAGGAGGGAATATACCAATTGATTTTGGTACCAACTTTATAGAATTAAACCATGTCAGCTCTTGATCAACTGCTAATTTGATCTCTTGAACCCTATGAAGCGCTATTAGATGCTGAACACTTTCATAGAGGAATTTTCCTAAATTACATTCTATGTAATGGATTCCACTTGCAATATTATTGCGGAGAGATAATTCAGTTGACCATCTCATTAACTGATGTTTAGGTGGCAAACTCATAAGAGAAAACACATCTTCAACTTTATCAAAAGAAAACTGGCTGGTTTTGATGGAATAATCTTGAACAGTTTTTATAAATTGTTTATGTTACTCGTATCTTGTCGATTATAACTATTGATCGTAAGATGATTAAGCTTCATTTTGTTTAGAGATAAGCTACCAGATATCTTAAACATAAAATTTGTTATTTAGAAATAATAAAAAAAAAGTTTAAAATAGTTATATTATTAAAAGATGTAGCTGACTCACCATCGTTATTGCGAATTAGAAACTGGAAACTGTAAGCGTGCTCTTTAGTATATATATTTCTATATATATATATGTATATCCATACATGGTCATAAAAACATATACTTTTTTATGATCCGGCAAACGAGTAAATTGTTATTCGAGCTTTGCGGAACAAGGTTTCTTATCCAATCCAATTAGGGAGACTTTCCTGTATTTAACGTTTAGTGATTTTAGTAAATTCGGAAATGTCCTTTTGAACGCCTTTTTTTACCACTAACCCATATTGGCGTCCTTTCGTTTCAAAAATTTCGAATTTGGACTCATCGGTGTACAGAACCCGATTAAACATTTCCTTAGCCCAATCTTTGTGTTGTTTTGCATATTTAAGTCGTTTTTCTTCATTGCCACACCGTAAAATGGTTTTCGAATTGCAACACACCCTTTTAATTTAGTAGGTGCCCTCTATTAAAAGAAGCGCTGACATTTTCCCCAGTTGCTGTGTTAATGTCTTTTGCCAGCTGATTTGATGCTTTCTTTTTAATTCTCAAAGATAGGCTTTTTATTTTCATCTTTTGTTAGCTTAGGAGGTCTACCGCTTTTCTATTTTAAAGGGAGCCAGTATATAAATATATATATATATATATATATATATATATATAATATATATATATATATATATATATATATATATATATATATATATATAGTATAAAGTTGTATAAAAAAAGAGGAATAAAAATAAAAAACAATAAAGAAAAAAAAAGAGAAAAAATGTGATAAAAGATATATTTCTAAAATAAAAAATACAAAATTAATTTTTTTTAAGTTGACAACTTTGGCATATGCCACATAGTTTGATACAAAAATAACGCTCGTTTAACGTTCTTGACTGTTTTAAACTTTCTCTTTGCAGTTTGATAAAGTAGGGATACATTGCTGTAAAAAAAAATAGGATGAATAAATAAAAAAATTTATTGATTAAAAGAAAAAACAGGAAAAAATATACCTTTCATTTGATTTCTAACTTTTTTGGGTGTTTTTTGATTTTTTGCGTATTTGTTTTCATTTTTATTAGTTTTGCTATAAATATAAAATAATATCTTTCATATGTACAAATTTTTTAGAAGTAATAAAATCATATTGTTGATAAGACCATTCTATGTAATTTTTTAATAAAATATAAAATTGATCATATTCAGAGTGGTTTAAAAAATTGTGAAAATAATGTGAATAAAATATTTCAAGTGTTATATATAAAAAATGAGCTTGTCTGTAAAAAAAATCTAAATGTTCTTTAAATAAAAAGCGAGGAGTAAATTCTGTTGATTTATATTTCGATTCGTCCCATATAATATATTCACTATCGTAATATTGCATAGGTATAACACTTGCGAGTTTCTTTTTAAATAATTCGATTTCAGCTTCGATTCTATCGTAAGCCATATTTCTTTTGCATACTTCTTTTAGAGTAGGAACTTTTTCGTATTTATAGTCCAACCTTGTTAATGGACAAAACCATAACAATTTTTCATAACGAATATCGTATTCTTCAAAACTTTTTCTTTCCATTTTTGGTTCCATTTTTTTAACAGTTTAGCTATATATATAAAATATTATTTTTATAATGAATAAAATTATTTTCATGAATATAATAATATTGATCAACTGCCCATTGAATGTATTTTTAATACAATTATAAAAAAAATCAAGTTCTTCATTTTTAATATAATGATTATTATTGTGTGATCTAAACATTTGGTATAAAGAAAATATAATTTTTTTTAGACAACTAATTAGTTGTCTAATAAAAAGTTACAAAATAGTTAATGCAATAAAAAATTATTGTTTGGGAATCAAGTCATGGTTTTACTATACAAGTAAAAAACTACGAATTGATTCCCAAAAAAAAAAGTTTTTAGTAGAAATTAGGTTCTTGTGCTCATTCTGGTATAGGATTATAAAAATGGAATAGTTCTTCTTGTTTGGCTTCTATGACTGCACTTGGATATACTGCGTTCGGTGGTGATTAAACAGGTGGTAGATTTTTAATCATGCTTTCTTCATATGTTGGCAAACGTGGTATTTTATTTTTATATTTAGTGACAATATCCATTCGATGAATAGCTTTGCATAATACAAGTAAATATTCCAATTTGCTTTTTAATGATTCGTAAATATGACCTTGTTCGTTTTGTATAGTGTTATCTTTAAAGTATTCTACAATATCCAAATCATTTTTAAAGTTTCTTTGATTCCAAATGGTATTCTAAGCATGAATTTGATAGATTTCACGTTGGCAATGGTTAGTTCCAGACTGATTTCTCTGAATATTTCTATTGCATTCATTTTTTTTATTAGTTAATCTAAAAAATAATGTATAATAAGTATAGATAAAAAAGTACATGAATATTAATAAAAAAGGAGAAAAAAATACATTTTTTTTGCATAAAATATATTATTGAATAGTAATCGTGATAAATAAATTATTATTAATAATAAATTGTTTTTCATTTTCTTCATGTTTAATAAAATTGTTAAAACCAACAGCCACATATTCTTCACTAGGTTTATCAAAAGAACTAGCGTCTAAAATTTAAAGATAATTATCATTGGTAGTAGTACGAGCAAAAAATTTATCTTTATCTCTCAAGGTCATTTTGACTTTTTTGGTAAAAGGCCATTTTAAAGCATCGTTAAGGTCACCTCGTAATAATTGAAAGTAAATGGCTAGATTGTTTACGTTGGTACTTCGAGTATCAATTTTCATACGATAACGGGTTCTGTATAAAATGCTTCATCTGATAGTAGTCCGAGATTCATTTGATCTAGTTTGATGATTTGCGTGTCTTTAAAGATGTTGTTTTACTTGTTTGCTTTGTTGAATTGATTTTTTTAATGCTAAAAATTCCTTGCTGTTTTCTTCTAGAATTTAATTGAGTTTTGTTATTTCTTGTTTGAGATGTTCTGTATCGTGTTGATTTGCCAAAACCATCATGTTGTCATAGAAGAGAATTTTTAATTCTGCTATTTCTTTGTTCATTTCTTCTAGGGTTTGATAAAGTTTAAAATTTTCTTCTTTTAGATTTTTAATTTCTTGCTCTTTTTCTTTTGAGATGACTATTTGTTTAGTTTGAATTTCTTGATAATTTTTTATTCCATTCATGATTTGATTAATAGAAAGATTCAAATAATTTAAATTTTTCTTTTCTTCTTGAACCATACGGTTGAAATATGGATTTTGTTGTTCTTTATAATATATATACGGTTGAAATATGGATTTTGTTGTTCTTTATCATATTGAAAGCATATGACAGAGTGTTCATAATAATCTTGATCATCCACTTTGGTATAACAAAAAAAGCATATTTTTTGTATGTCCAGAAATTCATAATCACATTCATGGTTTAACAAATCTTGCACCTCTTTCTTACATGTAAAACATTCGTGTGAGTATTGCTTTGTAGAACAATCTGTTTGATGTTTCAAAAGTTTTTCTGCAGTAAATTCTTTGTCACTAAAACAACATGGATATGTGTTGTCTGACATTTTTTTATAAGTTGTTGAAAAAAAAACATTTATATAAAAAAACTATAATAAAAAATACACGTCTTTTTTTAACATAAAAGAATTAATAAATAAATAAAACTCAATAAAACAAATAAAAGAATAAAAATATAAATTAGGTTGGTTTCAATATCTTGTTGCATGTTTTCAGGTTCTTCAAAAACATCGCCAAAATCGGGAAACATAACATCAAAATCATCATTATTATTCATTTTTTTAGTTGGCTAAAAAAAAAAAGATATATTTACAAAAAAACAAATATTTACAAATTGAGTTCTGGCAAATCATTCATTTTATTTATAACGTCTAAAATATATTGTTTCCAATCCATTTCATTTATAATGTCATGAATTTCTATCTGTTCTAGTTCTTTTTCTGCTTCTTCTTTTAACATTTCTCTTTTTAGCTCTTCAATATCATCTTTTTCTTCCATTTCTTCTATATCTTGCAGTAATTGTTCTAAATATTTTTCATAATCTTCCTCAGTTATTTCTTCCATTTCCATTAATTCTTCCAAATCCTGTTCTTCTTGCTTTGTCAATAACAAGTCCTGGTAACAAATAGTCTCCTCATTAATATATTCACCATAACTAAGACAAAAAAATAAAAAATGTATAAAAGTATAAACAAAATAAAAAAGATGAAAAGTGAATAGGCTTACCATCCACATTTTTTGATGTATTGTGTCATTTTTTTTTAATATATTAGTTTGCTAAAAAAATAAAAAAGTTACAAAAAAATTATTGCAATTTAAAGTTTGTAATTATTTCCATAGTTATTTGTATATTTTTTATAAGTTCTGAATTATTTTCTTTTTTTGAAATGTAAATAGACCAAACCCATAAAGCATCATATAAAGCACGAGCTGCTTCGACTTCGGTTCCTTTTTTTTGATATATTAAATTTAAAAGTCTCATCATTCTTTCGTTGGTATTATAATAATCACATTGTATGCATTCGATTTCACGCTTTTTGTAGTCAAGATATTCTGCTAAAGTTTGCCATTGTGTTTGCAAATGTTAAGCTATTTTTAATTTTAATTGCATAAAATTCATTTTTTTTTATTTTTGCTAAAAAATATAAAAATTAATATAAATAATTCAATATAAATAATTTACATTGTTGTATATTATATAAAAGTTTTTCATCTTCCCATATGGATAAAATAAAATACAAATGTTTGATTGCCAACTTTTTGTTTGCTTCTCTTAGTATAAATAGGGTTAAAACATTTTTTATTTTATCGATTGTTTTTATATAATTCTTTTTGATTTCTTTTATTTCATTTCTTTTCAAATTCAACAAAAATGCCAAATGTTTTCATTCATGATGGAGTTGTTTTGAAGTGTGATTTATTATTTTTTTAATCATTTTTTATTCTATTATATATAAAATAGTAATTGTATATCAAAATATTAATGTATATAAAAAAATATAAAAATAAAAAAAGACTACAAAAAAAGTTTATTTCCATAAATATACAAAAAAAATTTATAATATATCGCTCTCTGTATATCGCGGTTCTAAATAAAAAAAGAAAACTTTTTTTTCTAAAATATTTATTTTTTATTAATAAAAACACTAAAATTAAAAAACTTACGAGAAGAGTCTAGCTTTTTTTTAAGTGTTTCAATTAAATCATTCGCGATTGCCATGCGTTTGTCTACGAAAAGAATAAAAATAATCTAAAAGAAAAAAAAGTTATTATAAAAATTAAAAGAAAGTTATTATATAAAAATTAAAAAAAAATTAACCATTTACCAAGTACAGGATTGTAACGCGGAACAATTGCCAGTGGTTTTTTCTTTTTGTCTTTTAATAAATAACTTAAAAATGTTTTCTTTTTCTAAGGGATACCACTGTTTGTTTATCCAAATATTTTCCATTTTTGGCTAAAAAAAAAAGTTGTTTTTTATTAAAAAAACCATGTTGTTTATTGTAATAAACAAAAAATAGTTATAAATAAAAAAATATCATTTTTTTATATAAATGCCTAAAGTAAGATATACTCCTAGATCATTAAATACTGTCAATATGGCGCGTATCAAAAACTACAGTTCCTAGAACAAAAAAAGCAGTTCAAACACAAACGAGTACAAAACAAAGTTCAACATCGACACAGACTGAAAATCAGTATTTACCGAGCAATTGTTAAAGAATATTATCATGTTTACGAAGAACAAATAACAGATACAAAGATAATAAAACAAATCGTAAACTTGGAAGAGTTAGTAAAAGAATAAAACGCTGGGTTCATACAGCCGAATCCTATGTCGATATTAAACATCAATTAAAAGAAGCAAATATTAGACGAAATATTAGAAACAAATAAAACTATTATTATATTCTTGAAAAAAAATTTTTATAAAAAACTCGCTTCTTCTTTTGGAGTCGTAACGTTTGCGATTTTTTTTTTTTTAAAAAAAAAATAAAAAAAGACTCTTAAAAAATATTTTTTTTTTAAAAAAATTACAAAAAAAACAACTTACTTTTTTATTTATTTCTGTTTGCGTTGTTGTGTTTTTTTGTTCAATAGAAAAATCTATTTCTGTTTGTGTTGTTGTTGAGTCTTGTGTTGTTGTAGATGACTCGCTTATTTTAAATAATCTTTTCTCTATTTCATCATCGTCTTCAATTAAAATTACATTATTTGTCTCTTCTGTAAATTCTAACTCTAGACCGATAAAGTCTCCCATTGTAGATTTTAATTTATTATAACGTATACAACTCTTGTTCGTGCCATTTGATTTTGTTAAGAAAAAACACGCTTTTTATGTACAAAAATTTAATCTCTACAGATTTAATGCGAACTAAAGACTAAAGTGATGCAACTTTATGCAATGAAAAGAAAAAGCTGTGTCATGCTAGTTATATTTAGAAAGTTTTAATACCACTTTTATGAACAAGATTAAAGAGATTAAAATACAGAGTAAACAACTTTTTTTAAAAACTCTGCGAAGAAAAAAAATCTCTGTGTAAAGTGTTCAAATGACAATTTAAATCAATTCAGGGGACGCGTGCTCACTGGTGTAATGAGTAAGCAGGCTAAGGATTAAGGCAGGACTAAGTAAGTTACGGCCGTATAAAAAATAAACACTATAAGAAATACACAAGTAAGTAGGCCTACTAAGATAAAATAAAGACAGAATAAGTAAGGTAGTGTCAGGGTGACACCATGTTTTTTATCTTGTAAAAAAAAAAGATATAAAAAAATACAAGTCAAAAAAGTTAAAGTCAAAATAGCTGCAGATGATGTTGATTTTTCACGTATGATTGTAAGACGGAATTTATTTTCAACACCTTCATATAAAAGCAATTTAAAACCTAGATATACATCTAAATTACCCAAATAAACGGTAGATGGAAAATGGCCTTTTCATAGAGATGCTTTTTTTGAATTTTTTGATAGGACCTCCTTTGATGAAAACGAGTTAACCGATCCCAATAATACAGAACTAAGAACTCTAAGACGTAGAAGAGTTAAGAAAAACTTGAAAAAAATAAACCGTCAAATTTGTAGAAAAGCACAGATGTGTTTTCGAAAAACAAAAAGCAAGTATATAAATAATATACAAAATCGTGAAATGAATCGAGTAGGAAAACCGATATATCGTTTTGTTTTAACAAAAGTAGATCGCGATAAACACAGAAATAATTATTAAAAAAATGAGACATAGAAGACATAGAGGCCATAGAAATGCTAAAAGATATATTTTTGTTCATCGAAAATCGAGAGCTCATCCTAGACCTTATCATTCTTTAATCGGTAAAGGACGAAAACGTATACTTAGAAAACGTGGTCAAGGTATCCTTGGTAACCTATTAGGAGGTACTCCTTTAATTGGTGATTTGTTTAAAACTATAATTTAATCGGATTAAAAAACATGTATAAAAAAAGCCTAACTCTGTAAAAAAGTTTATTTACAAAAATGAATTCAAAAATATGCAAACAAGCAAACAGAAAAACACATATGAAAAAGTAATGCGACAAATGTTTCGTACAAAAACTTCGATGATATGTTGAAGAAAATTCTAAAGAAATTTTATGGTTAATAAAAGACTTAAAAACACAACGACAAGTTAAAAAATTTAAGAACAGATACAAGCTCGCGAGGAGAGTATATTTTAACTTATGAGTACGAAAATGGCATTGCCGAAATCATCAGTGGTAATAAAGATACTGGTCACGCAAAAATATCTACGTTTTTTGGTGGTTTTATTATGGATTTAGACATTGTAAATAAATTATATTGTGTTTCGCATATTAATGACGGTGTTTTTATGTAGGTAATAAAATACCAAAAATATATTGATAAAAAAAATATTTAATAGTGTTTTTTCTGTGTTTTTTTTTATAAAAAGTACTATAAATTTGGTTATTTTTTAAATAAAAAAAATTCATTTGAAGAAAAGAAATTCATTTGAAATAAACAAAAAAAAATGGAGTTTAAAACTTGTTTAAACGAATTTTATAAAACGAATAATAATTGAGAAACTTCTTCCTTTACAACGGATGATAGTTTAAAAAGTCCAGGGTAATTTTAAATTATTTTTTCGTTTGGATGGAAGTAAACAAATCAAAGTAACTCATGTTAATAATAAAGCTTATATTGTTTTTATTTATGGTGAAAACAAACACGAATTTGAAATGAGTTATGAAGACTTAGTTGATGTTATTAAAAAGTCATTTAACGTTTGGCTACTCGAAGAAGTAGACATAAAAAATGAGTTTTGAAGTTTATGCAGAGATTTGTTTTCCGTTTCCGCAATCACGAGATTTTTATATTTCGCTATTTAAAGCAAACAGTAAAGCAAAGAGAGATTTTACCTTGTCACATTGTTTAAAACAGAAACAAATTATTAAAGTAACTCGTTCTAATAAACATCTCTCTATTGTGTTTATATATGAAGATGGAAAAGAACATTTTTTTAAAATTTCATTAGAACATTTTTTATTTTATGTTGACAATTTTTAAAAATGGTTTATCAAAAAAAGCAAAAGAGACTTTATAGATCAAAAATACGTCGTAATAAAAAAAGGGTACGCAAAAGAGGAAGAGTTTTGGCTGATTTTATAACTCCTAAAAATGTAACCAACGCATTGCAAGTGGGTTTGCTGTTATACGGTATAAAAAAAGCATGAAAAGGCAAAAAAACAAAAAACAGCTCCTGTTCCTGTCGTATAACAGACTTTATAAATATTTAGTTGAAAAACAATTTTATACTGAAGTCAATATGGTTTTAAGAAAAACTATTTAACTGACATATTCTAGTCGAACTGGTTTAACAAATATCAAATAGATTTAATACTAATCGCTATACAATTGAGATTTTTATTGCCTTATCCAAAGCTTTCCACACAGTAAATTATGAAATACTGTTGAAAAAACTAAAAAATTATGGTGCTGAAACAGTTTACTTTGATTTAAATAATATCTCTAACTGACAAAAGGCAATTTATACTTTAAAAATCAATAGATTCAAAAAAAAAACATCATAACTTGCGGGGTATCCCAAGCTTCTATTTTAGAACCATTTTTTATTTTACATTAAATAAATGGCTTATATTTAGCATCAAAAATATTAAACACTATCTTATTTGCAGATAACACTAATTTATTACTTCTCGCAAATATCAAACTCATTTTTTAAGGCAAAATTAACGCCCCTATTTGAAAGAGCTATTTTTTATTTTTTGTTGATATTAACTGTAATTTTTTTTTACAGTTGTAAAGTAGAATAGCACAAAATTAAATATGAATCGATTCAATCCACAACAACGCGCAGAAATCATGACTATTTTTATTCAAAAAAATAAGCCAGGGGTGTTAACTCAACGAGAAAATCGAAAAAATCGTAATTAATCAGCACCTAATTAATGCTTTATCAAATCGATTTGAACAGTATGGAATAACTTTAGACTCCCTCCATTCAGGAAGACCGAGAACCACCCGCTCAGAAGAAAATATCGCTCGCGTTCGTGAAAGTGTTGCAGAGTCACCAAAACATCAACAAGAAGACGTGCTCAACAATTAAACGTTTCTCAGCGCTTTCTTTGACGAATTTTGAATAAAGATTTACACCATTTCCTATACAAAATCCAGTTAGTGCAAAAGCTATTGTCCAGAGATTATAATCAGCTTTGAGGTATAGTAATGTCATTTTGAATCTTGCGAGAGAAATTGATTTTAGTGAAAAAATCGTAATGAGTGACGAAGCACATTTTCATTTTAGTGGCCATGTCAATAAACAAAATTCTCGATTCTAGGGAAGTGAAAGCCCACAAACCATCCATGAAACATCATTACATCCACAAAAAATAAGAGTTTGGTGCGCTATTCATGCCAAAAATGTCATTAGACCTTATTTTTTTGAAGACGAAAATGGATAAACAACAACTGTTACTGGTGATAATTGTCGACAAATGATCCGAGACTATTTAATACCACAAATGGAAGAACAAGTTCTGGACAATATGTGGTTTCAACAGGACGGTGGCACACCACATACAGCCAAAGAAACAACATGGATTTTAAAAGACCTTTTTCCAGGTCGATTAATTTCTCGTTTAAGTGATTCGCATTGGCCTGCAAGATCACCTAATTTAACAGCTCTAGACTTCTTTTTATAGGGTTATTTTAAAGAAAAGGTGTACGTGAATAAACCACAAACTCTTGATCAACTGAAAAATAATATTCGACAACAAATAGAAAACATGCCGGTTGAAATACTCAAAAAAGTAATGAAAAATTCCATAAAAAGAGCTGATTTGTGTAGAACCGCTAAAGGCGGACATTTAGTTGATGTCATTTTTGAAAATTGACAAACAAAAATTTAAATGCTAAATAAACATACTATTTGAAAAAAAAGTCTTTCATTTATTTTAAAAATGAAAGCAAACCAAATGGGGGAGTTAATTTTGCCTCACCCTGTACTTTTATTGTTTTTTTATTATCTTTTCAAGTTTTAAATATATTTTTAATTCTTAAAACTCCATTCTATAAACCTAGTTAAGCCAATAATATTCCTTTTAACTTGCCCGATCTTTTAGTCAATAACACAATAGTTAAAAGGGAATTGACAATAAACTTTTAAGGAGTGCTTTTATATGAAAAACTCCATAAAATATACTTTATTAACAACTTCACAATTTGTCAACTTAAACTGCTCAGCTTGTGGCTGGTCTACGTGTACTAACACCTCACCAAGAGTTTTATCCAAAACTAAATATAAAAAAGTAAGAAAAAACTTTTGAAGTAAATATCCGGGCGGTTATAGGTTTTCGAAAAATTGGTTGTGGACTTTGTTCTATGTAATCGTTTTGTTGATGCATAAAGTTAAATTGTTTGACACTACATGGGTTTCAAATAGTTAGCCAATATGTTATGACAGCTTACAATAAAGTTGCAAAAAATAGCATGAAAAAAACTGCAACTGAGCTTCAAAATGGTGATGATACCAATGAACCATCAAAAATACGTGTCTCGATTGGTGGTTCTTGGCAAAATTGTAGGCACATGTCGATGAATTGAGTAATTACTGCATTATCTGGTGGTAAGTAGAAGTTCACTCAAAATACTGCAAATGTGGGAAAAGAGAAAAAATTCACTAATGAGTGGTTCTTGGATAGTAGGACATCACTGCTCCAATATTCATCATAAATCTTTTGGAACAATTTAATCTATTGATGCAGTGAATATTTTCAAGCGATCCCTTCAAAAGAATAATTTGATTTACACGGAATATCTCGGTAATGGAGATACATCATCTTTTAACGATGTTTTCTCTGATGATCCTTATCAAGAGTTTAAAGTAATACCAAAAAAATTGAAATGAGTTGGTCACGTCTAAAAAAGATTGGGTACACGATTACCTAATTTGGTTAAGAAATACAAAGGAACAAAAACACCTACTTCTGATAAAGGAAAAGTGTGAGAAATTTAATTCAATGCTAAATTTTTATGATACAGCTATTAGAGCCAATATAGGAGATTTATACCAAATGAAAAATGCAGTTTATGCTTTACTCTTTCATTTTACTAGCATTCTTGATAATGATTTTCGATACCAATTTCGCCCTAGAAATATAACTAAAAGCATGGTAAAAGTACTGGGATAGTAGCAAGAAAAATATAAATTTATCTATGTCAACTCAACCATGGTTAAAAACATTAATTCTTCCTATTATTTAAGACCAAGAAGCGGTTGAGTTACTCAAAAAATGCCTACATGGCGAAACTCAGAATGGTAATAAAGCATTTAACTTATTAAAATGGTAATAAAACATTTTCTGAAACGAGTGTCCATTCAGCAGTGATCCATTACAATGATGGTGCGAATGGTGTATTAAATGTACTAAAGTATTATGGCTCATTCGGTTCAGTTATTTGTCAAAAATCAATTTTAGCAAATATTGCTGGTATTCAACGAATGAATTTAAAATCGAATAATGAAGGAAATAGTCGGAGAAATCTTCAAGATCAAATAAAATGATTTCCCGTAATGCTGAACAGGATAAGGTAAAAGAACTTTATGTAGCTGGTGGTTTTTAGCAGTCTTGATACTTTAAAATGATCTATTCTTTTTATTTCTTGCTTTTTGGAATAAATGCTTTTTAAGGGTTTTTTAAAATTCAAAATAATAGCTCAAGTAAAGTTTATGAGCTGAAATTTTCAGGAAATGTTTATTAAAAATCTATAACGTTTAAAAAATGAGAAAAATTGGTCGAATTTTGCTATTTTACCCAAAATATTTTTTTGCAGACCTGTGTAATTAAGTAAGCTTAAAGCAGGAGCTAGCGGAGATCCCATGCTACCCCAAGGATCTGATTGAATATTGGTTACATCGTTACATTATTTATTTCGTCAATATGCACACACTTTACAATCTTTTCTTTACGTTCAAATAATTATATACAATTACAATTTGACTTGGACAAGTAGAAGACAAAATGTTTATCATAAAGTCCCTAAATTTAATCATAGTCAATAGAATATAACTATGGTCTGGATCAGGGTTGTCCAACGCATGGCCCGCGGGTTAGAAGGTGACCCTCGTCAGCCTACGGCATGGCCCGCATATCACGGTCCATTATTTTTGAATTTTTATTTTAATAAAAATTTCAAATAACAGTAATAAAATAAGTTCTACAGCAACAGCATATTATTTATATATTTATAATTCGAATTAAACATTCGATTTCGATTATACTTTCACTATATAAATCAGCATTTGAAATAATAAAACGCGCGCTAAAGAAAAAACATTATTTTTATATATTTAATAAAGATGGCTTCAGCTAAAAGACGTAGATGTGATACTGAAAGCGGTCATGGGGGTCGTGTATTTAATCCTTCTTGGACAACTGACTATTTTGTACATGAACAAAGTAATTCTATTATATGTCTAATTTGTTTGGAGAAAGGCACTACACTACAAAAAAGGCACTACACTACAAAAAAGGCACTACACTACAAAACATGCTGTAAGTTATGACAAATTTAAAGGCCAATTTCGAATTGACAAGATTGAATCGTTGAAGAAAACTTTTCTTGCACAATAATCAGTGATGAAAACTAAAGTGATTAGCTCTTACAGTGCTACCGAAATAGGTTTTTTAATGGCAGAAGCTATTGCAAAAAGTGGTAAACCTTTTTGTACGGAGATTTATTAAAAAACTGTTTAAAAACATTTTGTAAAGAGTTATGTCCTGAAAAAACACCTACTGTTGAAGATCTTAGCCTCTCACACCAGACTATTGCTAGAAGTGTTGAAGATCTATCAAAAAATATTGAATTATCATTAAAAGAAAAGATAAATAAATGTGAAGCCTATAGTCTGGCACTGGATGAATCAACAGAAAGAGGTGATACTGCTCAGCTACCCATTTTTATTAGAGGTATAACTAGTAACTTTGAAGTAATTGAAGAACTGTTAGATATTAATCATATGAAGGCACAACAAGATGAGAAGATATTCTCTCTGAAGTGAAAAAAACATTGATGAAGTTTGAATTACCAGAAAAGAAACTCTGTGGTGTCACTACAGATGGAGCAAGTGCACTAACAGAAAAAAATATTGGAATTATTGCATTACTTAAGAAATCCATTATTCATGAAATTATTTCATATCACTGCATTATACACCAAGAGCAGCTATGTGCAAAAGTATTGGAGATATGAATGTTATGGAACTTGTTATTCATACTGTTAACTTTATAAAAAGTCGTGGCCTTAATCACGACAGTTCAAACAATTACTTGAAGGTTGTGGTAGTGAGGCTGAAGATGTAATTTATTTCAGCCAGGTTAGATGGCTTAGTCGAGCTACTACTCTGAAAAGATTTTGGATACTATTACCTGAAATAGTGCTGTTTCTAAAAGGTAAAGGGAAAGACACAAGCTTGCTTGAAAATATTGACTGTCTGAATGATTTGGCATTTTTGATTGACATGACTCAGATGTTAATGGAATTAAATCTTAAGTTGCAGGATAAAGATCACTTATTAGTAAATTGTTTGAAAATGTAGAAACATTTG
Source organism: Hydra vulgaris (assembly GCF_038396675.1). Lineage (NCBI taxonomy): Eukaryota > Metazoa > Cnidaria > Hydrozoa > Anthoathecata > Hydridae > Hydra > Hydra vulgaris. The sequence continues at coordinate 8,287,283 of NC_088922.1, forward strand.
TTTTAAAATTAAAACTTTTGAAACAACAATTAAGTTCTTAAGTACCTGTCCATTTCAAGGCATTATCAGAAAAAAATATTAATACAATTGACTCTAAAAGATATTGTACTCTTATTTCAAAATCAATTGATGAATTTGACACAAGATTCTGTGATTTTAAAAAGGAAAAAAATGAGTTAGACTTATTTGCGCATCCATTTTCCATTAAAGCTGAGACAGTTAGAAATGAATTTCAAATGGAATTAATAGAATTGCAAAACAATAAAGATCTTAAAGAAGTCTACAAAGAAGTAGAATTATTAGAATTTTATAAAAACACATGAGCATTGAAGTTTTTCCTCATTTGTGCAGACATGCTATTAAATATTTTTCACTTTTTGGAAGCACATACAACTGCGAACAGTTATTCTCAAAAATGAAGCATGTAAAAACAGAACAAAGAAATAGATTGACAGATGAACACCTTACTAATACCCTTCGAATGGCATCATCAAATATAAAAGCAGACATAGATCATTTATGCAAAAAAAAAACAGTGTCAAGTTTCACATTGATCGAACTTTTGTATAACTTCACTTTGAACCTTAACTATGAGTGTAACTGTTTATTTAAATTTAAATAAAAACTTCAAATTTAATAATTTTTATTTTGGGTATTTTATGTTTGTGGCCCTCAAGTTGATTTTGAAACGAATTAATGGCCCTTGCTGTAAAAAGGTTGGACATCCCTGGTCTGGAAGTCTATTGTTATTTCTTATTGTTACGCTGCGCATGTTGAGATAAATAGTTTTTTATTCACGTGACCAAAAAGTGTGCAAAACATTTAAATCAAGGCGTCAATAACCGCTCTTTAACACAAGAATTTTCAGACTTATTAACAGATATTCAGGATGAAGGTCTTTTCAGATAGAGAATTTATGATTAAAAATTTTGAAAATACATTAATATAGATTTCTTTTCTAATAAGAGTCAACACAAGGCAGTTCTAGGGCACGACGACTGAGAGAACATTTGTAAATCAAAGGAAGAGACTTACCCGTCACCAAAAGTGTTAACATTTACAACTAAAAGAGATCTTTGATACAAGTAGAAATACAATAAGTAGCACAGTACTAGGTAATTTAGTTCTGGTGTCACAAAAATATTTATCAGAGGATAATTGTTACAACTTAAATCGACAAAGAAAGTTTCAAGTGTTATAACTTCATAATAATAGAAGCACTTTAAGCACATGTAAATGAGATTTGTGAGGCTTTAACTAATACAAACAATGAAGAGAATTATTACTCCAGCTTTTACAATAACATAGTAATCGAAGCAAATGTTGACTTTACTTAATTAGGATAACCATAGTAAGTACCATTTTGCAACACAACTGACTGACAAGGTGCTTGCATACTTCAAAAGAATCCCCATCAATGAAGCAAACCAAATAAAAATATAACAAATGATGAAATCGGTGCCTTGCAATATCTGACTGGCTATTTTGTCAAAAAGTTCATATGAAAATCAAAAAACAGCCAGAATTATAAATTCAATGAATACCAAAATATAATAAAAATATTAAATAACACTGTTAGCACAAATTCTACAGATCAGAAATTGATTGAAGCACAAAGTCGTGCCAGACTTACAGCTGTTAATTATAAATGGCAGCAATTATCAGTGAAACCTGAAATGCAACTTCTAAATGAAACAAATAATAATCATATGCAAAAAATTAATATTACCAGAATAACTGTGGAACTACTGAAAGATGGAGAAGTAGCGAGCTTTATATCTCTATCTTGGGAAGACATGGAGTTGATATTGATTATAATGTTAGTAAAAACATTTTAGCAAATATGATAAAATTTACTTTTAAGGGCGAGCATTTTTTTTGGCTATAAACATTACCACCTAACATAAACTAATATTAAAACAAAAAAGAATAAGGATGGACTGCGGAAAGACAATCCAAAGAGTAACAGGCATGATGTAAAACTGTATGTCACTCGACATGCGTTTAGTTTTATTAATAAAATTCCTAAAATATGTATCCTAAAATGACGTTAATTATTTTCATGTTTCCAGACTCTCTTGTAATTCTTATTGGCTCTAATACTTTTATCCTAATGGTTCATTAAAAACAATTCTCCACAATACTTAACGTTTTTGTATATGAGCTCGTATGGTATTCCCAGTAACAGGTGCTGCAGATTGTTGCATTCTAATTGCATTTGATTGCTATTCTAAATGATTGAGGGTATGGTTGTCATTACGGCGAACAAGGTTGCGATGCCTCCTAAAGTATTCTTCTAGGAAATCTTGGGTAAAACGTTCAATCAATACAAAATATATTTCACTATTTAATAAAAACTTGGTAGCTTCAGTTAATAAATTCACAGTTATATGGAGATCTTCTGATATTTGTAATGAAATAAGCATTTTTTTCACGTTCACCCCGATGGAAATTCACAATTCTATTTTTAATATATTCTTACCAAGTTTCAATGTCATTAAAAAAGGTATTTTTCAGCCAATCAAAGCGAACATCGTTATCATTAAGTTAGAGCGACAAAAAGATTTTTTTTTTCAAAATGTTTTCCTTTTATTACTAGTAATTGTACAATCAGAAAATTTATCTAATAATTCACATATCTGTGATGTAGCATGAGTTTCTAATGGATACTTTAAACGTAGAACATTTGAAACGCTTCGGCATACAATTTGAGCTGCTAAGCGAATATTCGTGACAGAAATATAATTTATTTGAACATATTCTAAGGTCTTTTTAGGCAACAACTTTAAATCTCTAAAAATATTATCATTCACTAATTTCACGAAATAACTTAATATATAATTTTGTTCATTCTATAAATTACGCCTATGAATCTCCAAAACGATATAACAAATTTCTAAATGTTTTTATAAGATGTAATGTATTGCAAAAAAATACATGAAGCAGTATGCAAATATATTTTTTGAACGAACACAACAAATGATTCAATGTTATCCATTCCTTTGTGCATTTTGTAGAACAATCAATTTGGAGAAGCATCATCAGACACAGCAACAATTAGATTAGGAGCACAATCTAATTCTAAAACAGAACTGCTTTTCAAAAAGTAGACATAATTTACTCGCAGTAAAACTTTGAGTAGCAAAAAAAGATAAAGCAAACTTGAAATCGGAAGCAATACCTCGTATATAGTAAACTAAGCAACGGGAAGCAAGGTCATAAATGTCTTTGAAAGTGCTATAATTTAGATGCGGATCTCCAAGATCAAAAAAGCTGATAAGTTCATTTGAGTTGATAATTTAATACACTGGAATTTATTATTTCTTGTTCAACTCCTTTGCAAACATTGAAAAGTTAAGTTTTATGCAGTAGGTTATGTATCAATACATTTGTCATAATTCGTTTAAAGTCTTTGTTAATTAAGTAATCATTTGGAAGTTTTTAACCAAACACCAAACATGTAAACTACAAAGCATCATTAACGATCACTTTGCACTTTGGTAGAAAGAATGGTATCTCACAAATTTTAATCTGAACAATTTACTTGTTATCTTCTATTGTAACCTGTAAGTTATATTCATTCTTTATTTTTGCTGTGCGAGACAAACTCTTTCCAGTGCTTGTAACAACAGCTTTTTAAGTTTTCGTTTTATTGATACGAAATTTTTAAAGCATTTTTTGTTGAGCTGAATGATTCGTGTGATTTCTCAGGTATATTTAATGTTGGAACTGAACAAAGCTTCAGTGTTTTGCAAATAGACTATAAGTGTATATCAATAAATCAATTCATATTGGCTTTAATAACTGGATTTACATATATATATATATATATATATATATATATATATATATATATATATATATATAAATACATATATATATATATATATATTTGGGTGGTCCAGATTTGAGTGGTAAAAATTCTAAATATATCCACATTCTCTCCACAAGCCTAATTTTGTTCGACTATGCTTAGAGAATAACCATACAAAAAATTGGACCAATCTGAACAGTTTTAGAGATCGCTATGATTTCATCATTTTGACAATACTCAAATTTTAAAAATTTATACAAATTTTTGTGCAATATTTGCATAATTGAATATCTATTTCAACACTGGCAAATAAATTAATGTTTACTGAAAAGCAGATATGATAAAAATATTAGATATATGAGTTCACTTATACATCTGATATTTTTTAGTTGTCTATAATTTGGTGCCCAATTTGTAATAGGCACATGTCTGCAGTATTTCAATAAACAATTTAGAACAATTATATTTTATTTCTGGTAACAAATATTTTTATTTTCTTATACTTAATATACTTATATCAACAGATTCATCACCACTAATGGCAGTTACTGCAAGAAACTCAGCAGAGGTATGGCTCATTGGGAAGGCATCTAAGCAACTTTCATCATCAAGATTGGCAACAAATGGAGATGTCCTCCGTTGTCTCCTCTTTCATTATCTAGAAGAGCATCTTACAGTAAAGGAGAGCATTCACCATGCAATTCAAGAGCTGATTATTGTGTAGAATAAAGTAAGAATTCCAACACAAAGAATTGATTCTGGTGAAAGAAAACTTCGGAAATTATACGATTCCTATCAGCTTCTAAAAAAGAATTTAGCTACAGACCTAGAAAGCTGTAGAATTAAAGAACAGAAGTTCAAGGACACATGAGCTTTTTGAGCTTTATGAGCTTTTTGACTTGGTAACTAAAACCGCAATGGAGACAATAACCATTGCTGAAAATAGGCAATTTCTTGCAATGCAGCGAGATGATGTTATCAGCTGCAGCATGGTCGGAGTTGATATGAACCTACCGGTTAAGGAAGCCAGAAAGAGAGCTCAAGATCAAGCATTTGATGCAAGGTTATGAAAGCAGCAACACACCAGTGGTCCAGTCTCAGCCAACATCAGCAGCTCAGAAGACAGTCAAGACAGCGATGATGACCCGAGTTTTGAGATTCTGTCTTCTGCATTACAATCTATTTCGCCTACACCAAAGCCAAAGCGTCTGAGAAGTATTGTGTCAAGTCCAGAAGTTGCTGGAGCTTTGGACAGAGTTAACCTTCCAAATTGCAAAGCTATGTTTGTTATTGCTTCAGTGGTTAAAGAACTAGGACATCCTCTTGCAAACTTAAGTCTGTCTCGAATTACAAACAAGAGATTTTGATTGTCTACTCGTAAACACATTACTCAGAATGACAAAGACAACCTTTCCATTGAATTTCCGTAGCTTCTACACTGGAATGGGAAACTGCTTTCAGATATGACTGGTTCAAAAGAAACTGTGGACCGCGTTGCAGTGATTGTAACTGAAAATGGTTTGGAGAAATTGCTAGCGGTTCCAAAAGTTAGAAGAGGAACAAGAGTGGAACAAGCAGCAACTTGCTTAAAGATCTTGGACGATTGGAAAATTCAGGACAAATTTCAGGGTTTAGTCTTTAACACAACATCATCCAACACAGATACTCACAAAGGAGCATGTGTTCTAATCGAGGAAGCAGTTGGTCGTGAGCTTGTAAGTATTGGTTTCCGCCACCATTTTCTAGAGGTTGTTGAAATTTAAAAACAATATCATTAAAATCTCTAACATTGCAGCAAGAATTTCTTCTTGTAATGATGCGTTTACGCTTAGCTCTTTTAACTGAAGATCTTGCTCATCGTTTTATGATTTCTACTTCTGTTGTCAGTTCAGTATTTATAATATGGATAAAACTATTTTCTCTTGAGTTAAAATGGATTATCATTTTCCAAACAGAAATATTATAAAAAGAAATTTACCAACCATGTTTAGAAAGTACTATTCGAAATGCTCTGTAATAACTGATTGTTCTGAACTCTTTATTGAAACACCGTCTAATTTGAACATATATATATATATAAATATATATATATATATATATATATATATATATATATATATATATATATATATATATATATATATATATATATAGATGAATAGATAGATAGATATATATATAGGTTCATCAGGAAGCTATATCTATATTTATACTATATATACATATTTATATATATATATATATATATATATATATATATATATACTTATATATATATATATACATTCATATATATATATATATATATATAAATATATATATATATATATATATATATATAATACACTCAATAACACACTTGACCTGGTGCTCTCTGATGACCCTGATCGTATTTATAACGTTACGATTGGTCCTCCACTTGGTTGTACACAAAAAAATCATTTCCATAATTCACTTTTATGGGATTTTAGACTTAAAACATCGACCAAAACAATTAGTCATCACAAAGTGAATTACGTCTATGATAAAGGTGACTATAATGCCATCAGTGAGGGTCTAAAAATGATTGATTGGCCGAAATTATTTACAAATAAATCAGCAGATGAAAGCTTTGAACTATTTAAAGACATTTACATTTCATTGGTTGAACATCACATTCCTAAATACAATATGTCCTTTAGTTTGAAAAAACGTGATCCAAAATGGTTTAATTCTACTATTAAAGCAGCGACTAAAGAAAAATTTAGCCTATTTATGAAGCTACGCTGTTCTTCAAGGAAATTGAAGGATTATATTAGAGTCTTATATAACAAACAAAATCGCCTGGTCAAAAAGCTTGTTGCTGATGCTGTACTAAAGTTCGAGAATGAAGTCATTTCTGCTTGTAAGTCTTGCCCAAAAAAGTTTTACTCTTATATAAATAGTTAAAAGTCTTGTAAAAGTGAAATTCTATCTCTTTTTGATCACAATGGAGTGCAGTTAGTAGATAAAATGTCTATTGCAAGCTGCTTAAATAATCAATTTTTTAAAGCATTTTCATCACCTGACACTTACTCCCAAGCGCCAAATTTTCCTCGAAGAACTGAAATTGTTTGTTCTCCAGTTTCAAGCTCCATATTCAGTTGTTGCAATATTGAAAAACTTTTATTCGCGCTTGACTCTTCGAAAGGCACTGGCAACGATGGAATCCATCCTAGAGTGCTAAAAAGTTGCTCCAAAGAAATCAGTGTGCCTCTCTCTCTCTTATTTATCAAGTCGTTTGATTCTGGACAAGTACCGTCTGGGTAAAAACTTGCTAATATAACGCCAATATTCAAAAAGGGTCAGCGTACTGATCCTGGAAATTACAGGCCTATTTCCCTCACCTCTGCAGTTGGAAAATTAATGGAGAAATAATGCGTGATGTCATGACTGAACACCTAGTTAAGCATAACCTGTTATCTCGGCATCAACACGGTTTTGTCAAATCTAAGTCGTGCATCACCAATCTTCTTGAAGTACTGGATATCATTACCGAAGCCTTAAGTGACAACTGTGCTGCATTGCTCATCTTGTTAGATTTTACCAAAGCTTTCGATCGTGTGTCACATTCTCTGCTTTATCACAAACTGGCTGGCTATGGTTTTGGCAAAAATATTCTTGCCTGGCTCAAGGACTTTCTTTAAAATAGGAAGCAGCGTGTCGTTCTGAGAAATTTCGCATCTGAATGGATGGATGTCCAGAGTGGTGTTCCTCAAGGATCGGTCATAGGACCTCTTCTATTTTTGCTTTTTATTAATGACATGCCAGAATTAGTCAAAAACAGTTGCAAACTATTTGCTGATGATAGCCAGTTGGTTGTCAAAATAAAAACAGTTACAGACTTGGGGTTTTTTCAAAAAGACATTGATATTTTATGTGATTGGTCAAGACTTTGGTGCATGGAATTTAGCATAAATAAATGCAAGGTTCTAAAGTTTCATGGTGGTTCCACAGACATTGATATCCCCTTTACAATGGTGAATAATAATGGCAGTCAAATTCCTCTTGAAGATGTATCCGTTGAGAGAACATTGGGCGTTTTAATAAACAATAAACTCAAATGGTCAAAACAAATTAGTCATGCCATTCTTAAAGCTAACTCTGTACTTGGCCTACTCAGAAGAACTTTTAAAAAATGGAATCCTAGTATGTTTGTGAAGCTCTATACAGCATATGTAAGACCGATATTGGAATACTGTGCACCAATTTGGTGCCCTTTTTTTCTAAAAGACATTAAAAAATTAGAATTAGTCCAACGTAGAGCTACTAAACTTGTTCCACAATTGCGCAACTTGAAATACGAGAAACGATTAGCAAATCTGGGTCTCAGCACATTAGCTGAACGTAGAACAAGAGGAGATGTAATCCAATTTTTTAAAATTTATAAAAAACTTAATGTTGTTAACTGGCAACAGAAGACAAACCAAGCAAGTGCTCTATTATGTGATGGACCTGCAGGTCATCTTCGTGGTGCCAAGCATAAAATTGAACGAGAATTAACGAAAAACACTTAAAGACATAATTTCTTTATAAACTGAGTGGTGTCATCATGGAACACTTTGCCTGCTTCGGTAGTTGCTTCAAATTCAGTTAACGAGTTCAAAAACAATTACGACAAATGGAACCGTTCTCTCTCACGTCGGTCTACTATAGTCGGGTCACGTTAGTTACTCGACTCATAGAAGTCTAACTTCTATTGTAGAATTTTTACTATAATAATAATAATAAAATATATATGTATATTTATATAAATATATTAATTTAGTCTTTTTTTTTTGTGTGAACTACTTTGTTTCATTTTTTTATGGGTATGTTGCATACAAAACTTTTAATTTTATCTTTGATTTTTTTTTATATACAGTTTAAACTAAATAAGGAGGTGCCTTATTAATTAATAAACTTTTTAAATCTTCTAAATCAATAGTTTGTTACCGAAAATCTCATAAAATGATAAATTTTATATTATATAATGTTTAAATAATACACTTTTTATCTCCATAACTATATAAAAATGTCTATAAATCAATATTTAAGTACTTTTTATGCAAATAAATCTATCATTCAATATTGTCTTTTTATTGATTCCACACCATTCCCAATGAAACCAGAGATCGCAAGTATCACATTCAATACTTTTATCATTTTCAGTATCAAATTCATTTTCATTTAAGCATGGCTTGTCACACAATGGACACGTATATAAATGTACAAATCCATTCAGGTAACATTGGACATTCAGGTAACATTGGTTTTAAAAAACAAAATTAAACTTGGAAGCACTCTTTGCCAATGATCTTCATCAAACGTGATTTTGTTTACTAGAACATCTTTCTTTGTATAGACTACAAAATATGTTGAGTTATAACCAGTGATTGCCATTTAGCTAATTATTTGGTTGTAGTATTTGTGATTTATTTTTAACATGACTTTGTTGTCAACCATCTCCAAGAAGTCAGTTTTTTTCCATGAAATATTTACTTCTTCGTCACGAATACTGAAGGGGCATTTATATTCTACACAAGCTTTTAGGCAACACTAACATTGAAAAATGTTGTCCGGAGAAGCACCAAGATATGGTTGTGGTTTATGCAAAAATAAACCACAAATGATTAGTTTCGGGTTTAGATGTTTTACCCCCTCAGTTGACATAAATGCTTTAGCTGCGTTTTTCTCGTTTTCTTTACCCCATTTGATAGATGCTACATATTTTAATTCAACAGGTTCGACAATAGCCTTAGGAAGTGCTGCAACTCTGCATTTAACGTCTTTTTCGCGGTTTTCTTAAAAAAGATGTAACCATTTTGTGTACGGAATAAATGCATGATGATGTTATTCGTCCTCTGCGTTCTTCCCACCATTGCTTTCAGTGTGAACTCTATTTATAACAATTATAACATATGTAACATATTTATAACATTTTTTAACTCTATTTATAACATTTTCTTTTTTATTAGTTTTTAAAAACAATTTATTATTATTTAATAAAAATAGTTTATTTAAATCATATTTATTATTTAAAAACAAAGCTTAAGGTTTTTTTATATATATAATAAACTCTATTAATGCCGAAATATCACTTCTTCTTTTTTGTTTCTGTCAAAAAACTTAACAACTATAACTTTATTGAAATAAGGAAAATGATCCTTTTGCGTCCAAATATAAAAAGCTTAATTTCGTGACTGTTGCATTGTTATAAAATGAAGTAAAATTTTTCAAAATAAAATAACAATTAGATATGGATGCAATGCAAACCGGCGATAAAATAAAAGTTGAAACTCTTGAGAATTTTATGGAAATGTCAAGCGGAGAGCTACAGTTTTATCTCTAACAGCGCGATTTACAATCTTCTGGAAATCATAGCTCCCTTGCTGCTAAAGCTTTAATAGCATATGAGCAGAAAATTGAAGTTGTTAAAAGTGCCAAAAATATTTGCGAAAAATTAAACACTGACTACACAAATCTTTTGAAATCATTCGAAATAGATTTTGATCCGTTGAAAGCCTTTGACTTTAATGATGATATCAAACAATGGCCTGTTACAAGTATTGGACAAATATTTGCTTTTATCTTAGAAAGCAATGCTTTTGAAACTGATTATATTGGTCACTAGAAACTAAAAAAAAGCGTATTCATACTTTAGAAGTGGCTTTGTTGACAAGTTGTATTGCAAAAAAGTGAACGATTATATTATTATACGTACTTCGGTCACACCTTCTCGACATATTCAAGCAAAGTTCCATCAACTTTGGATTTTGTTTAATATAAATGGTGCCATTTGCACAGCGTTTTGTACGTGTACCGCAGGACAAAGTAAAAGTTGCAACCATATTGTAGAAGCACTTTATAAAATAGAGTTTGCAAACACTAAAGGTATTACCACTTCTACTTGTACTGACAATGTCTGTAACTGGAAAACTCCATCCAAAGAAGTTCAACCAATTATGCTAAAAGATATGAATATTGTTCAACACAAAAGTGGTAGGTCACATAAAACTATTTGATGTGTAAAGACCAAAGAGATTTTGATCCGAGACAAGAAGAAATGCGTGAAGTTACGGATGCTGATAAAAAATCTTTTTTATTAAATGTCGAGAAAGTTCTCACTAACGCCGTTTTAAATACAATGTTTATTCCTCCTCCAGAATGTGATGTGCCACTCCCAATAACAGAAATATATTCTGCAGCACTAAGTTTTTCGCCGACGGATCCACGTAATGTGACTGATAGATTTTTTGATATGCTTACGTTTAATGACAATCAACTACAAAAATTAGAAAAAGCTACAAGAAACCAATTACACTGAAAGCAATGGTGGGAAGAACGCAGAGGACGAATAACATCATCATGCATTTATTCCGTACACAAAATGGTTACATCTTTTTTAAGAAAACCGCGAAAAAGACGTTAAATGCAGAGTTGCAGCACTTCCTAAGGCTATTGTCGAACCTGTTGAATTAAAATATGTAGCATCTATCAAATGGGGTAAAGAAAACGAGAAAAACGCAGCTAAAGCATTTATGTCAACTGAGGGGGTAAAACATCTAAACCCGAAACTAATCATTTGTGGTTTATTTTTGCATAAACCACAACCATATCTTGGTGCTTCTCCGGACAACATTTTTCAATGTTAGTGTTGCCTAAAAGCTTGTGTAGAATATAAATGCCCCTTCAGTATTCGTGACGAAGAAGTAAATATTTCATGGAAAAAAACTGACTTCTTGGAGATGGTTGACAACAAAGTCATGTTAAAAATAAATCACAAATACTACAACCAAATAATTAGCTAAATGGCAATCACTGGTTATAACTCAACATATTTTGTAGTCTATACAAAGAAAGATGTTCTAGTAAACAAAATCACGTTTGATGAAGATCATTGGCAAAGAGTGCTTCCAAGTTTAATTTTGCTTTTTAAAACCAATGTTACCTGAATGTCCAATGTTACCTGAATGGATTTGTACATTTATATACGTGTCCATTGTGTGACAAGCCATGCTTAAATGAAAATGAATTTGATACTGAAAATGATAAAAGTATTGAATGTGATACTTGCGATCTCTGGTTTCATTGGGAATGGTGTGGAATCAATAAAAAGACAATATTGAATGATAGATTTATTTGCATAAAAAGTACTTAAATATTGATTTATAGACATTTTTATATAGTTATGGAGATAAAAAGTGTATTATTTAAACATTATATAATATAAAATTTATCATTTTATGAGATTTTCGGTAACAAACTATTGATTTAGAAGATTTAAAAAGTTTATTAATTAATAAGGCACCTCCTTATTTAGTTTAAACTGTATATAAAAAAAAATCAAAGATAAAATTAAAAGTTTTGTATGCAACATACCCATAAAAAAATGAAACAAAGTAGTTCACACAAATAAAAAAGACTAAATTAATATATTTATATAAATATATATATATAAATATGTATACATATAGTATAGATATAGATATAGCTTCCTGATTAACCTATTTCTTTATCTATCTATCTATTTATATATATACATACATATATATATATATATATTTATATATATATATATATATATATATATATATATATATATATATATATATATTTAAATATATACAGGGTGTATACTTAATTTCTGACCACCCACATGTAACAAACACAAGATTTTGAGTTGCTCTCTTAAATGCTACTTTAGCCCGAAAAATACTATAGTATGTATTTTGGTGTAACTATACTTTCTGCACGTAAAACGCTCACTTCAGATAGGATATGACCTCAGAAAATTTTTATGGGAGCCATTTTGTCAACATACATAAAAATAATATTTTCATTCTCCTTGTCTTCCACGGCCTTTGAAATTATGACTATAGTTTTAGCACGATTTTTAAGTAAATTGTCCTTATTACTCCTTAATATGTGATCTCAGTTTGCCAATTAATAACACATTTTTTCTTCACTGTTTATGAAGTATTGCTTCTCTTCGAAACCGGGGTCAGAAGTTAAGTTTACACTTTTTTAATGTTTAGCATTTTGGCTACAAGAAATAATCAGCATTATTTTTATTTGCCTTATTTATATCAGTGATACTTGGTGTATGTTTATGATTTACATTACTTACTCTGTGTGTATTTATATGTATTATATGTATATGTTACTAACATGTATTATATAACATGTGTTTTTTAGCAATTTACTCTGAAAATGAGTTCTGATAAACAGTTACTTCGTCACCGAATTCAAGTTTTATGTAATCAAGGATTAAGCATTAAAGAAATCACTAGACAGTGTAAAGTTTCTCGAAATACTGTAAGGAAGTGGGCAAGAAAACAAGAGGGTGACGTCATAGATGCTCAGCGACCTGGAAAGCCAACAAAGTTTTCACCAAGAACCAAGGACAAGGTCAGAAAGTGGGTCAAAGACAAAGTTGGAGTTAGAACGAGAACTGTAGCTAAGAAACTGAATTTTTCAGACAGTTACAAAGAAAGAGGAAAAACAATTTCACAAAGTGCTATCAGTAAATACTTGCGCAAGACCACATGGGGAAAGCATGCCTATACACAGAAAGTGAAACCCATGTTGTCGCAGAAAAACATCACTGATCGCGTAAATTTTTGTACTCGTTTGCAAGAAGAGGGATTTGCAGATGACTCACCGGATGGTAAAGTAAAACGAGCTCACGTATTGTGGACTGATGAGAGTCCAATTGAATTATATCCGGCTCCAAACCGTCAAAATCAAAGAGTACGTACAGCAACACCAGAGTCAATACCTTATGTTCGACGTCCGAAATTCGGTCTCAAGATTATGATAGCCAGCGGCATTTCTCGATATGGCAAAACTGATCTGGTTGTTGTTGAGCAAAATAAGACTGTTGATGGAAAATATTACCGTGATAATATTCTACCTGTGTACAAACGTGCAGCTGATGATAAGATCATCTTTCCTGTGAGAAATAAAGTTATTCTGATGAAAGATGGAGCAACTACCCACACGGCAAGAGCAACAATGAATGTGATCAACAGAGACTTTCCAGCAGTGTGGACCGACTGGCCTGGCAACTCGCCCGACTTAAATGTCATTGAACATATTTGGTCAAGACTCCAGGACAGTGTTTTACACAATCCTCGACCTCGTAATCGTGAACAGTTGATCAGACGTCTTGAACAGAAGTGGGCTGCCATTACGCAAGAAGAGTGTTTTTGCCTAGTAGAAAGCCTGCCAAGGAGAATTACCCAATACATAGAAAAAAATGGACAAAATACTGATTACTGACTATTAACATATATTCTTTGTATAATTTAAATTGATATGACAGTAATAAAATGGTATGTGTTGAAATACCGTATTCTTAAACCGAGATATAGGGGGTCAGAAATTAAGTATACACCCTATATATATAAATATATATATATATATATATATGTATATATATGTATATATATATATATATATATATATATATATATATATATATATATAAATGTGTATATATATATATATATATATAAATTTATATATATATATATATATGTAATATATATATATATATATATATATATATATATATGTGAAGATATATATATATATATATATATATATATATATATATATATATATATATATATATATAGTATAGATAGATATAGACATAGCATCCTGATAAACCTATATCTATCTATATATATATATATATATATATATGTATATGTACATATATATATAAATATATTTATATATATATATATGTATATATATATATATATATATATATATTTATATATGTATATATAAATATATTTATGTATATATGTATATATATATGTATATATATATATATATATATAACACTATTTCAACCTAATGCGGACGGTCGTAAAAAAGTCCACCTAAAGCGGACACTATTTAACTTATGCCAAACCCAACATAACTTGCTAAAAATCTTAAATAAATCTATTATTTAGTTGTTATAGTAAAGTGTTCACTCCCTAACAAGCAGATTAATTAAAAAAAAAAATTTGATGTCCGAAAAAAAAAATTTGATGTCCGTTTAGCGAAATTGTTTATACTACCAGTCTGTTTTACGCAAATTTTGACGCTAAGTCAACTTAAAACAGACTTTAAGTTTTGCGTACAGCGCAAGGTTATCTTGTAAATAGAACTTTACGAAGAGAACGCTTTTCCGAGAAATAATCTTTTAGTTGTAATAGTAGGTTAATTTTTTTTTTTTTTTTAATTACATTTTAAACAACATGTCGTTATAAAATATAAAGTTTTCAAGTTTATAAGATAAAAATAATATGTAAATGACAATAAAAAACTTACAAAGTTAGATGAATAAAAAAAAATAAAAGAACGCGAGACTCATAGAAGACTGTCAGGTCTTGTCTTTGAGAACCGCTAACATAAACGTGATAATTTCTCGTAATATTGGTAAAACATAATCAAGATAATTACAAATTTTTTCGTTACAGAAAAATTCCTTGAAATTATTTAAATCCTACATACACTTGTACATACATACACAATAAATACATATATATTAAAAGTGTATTACCAAATCATCTATTGTAAAAATTAATTCTTTAAGTTTTCGTTTAAATGAGTTGTAGTTACATTGTTCAATAAAAACTTGAGAAAAATTTTTTTAAACTATTTTGTTCCATAAAAATGGTCCGCGAAAAGTAATGCAAAACTTACTATAATTTGTTTGAAAATATGGCTGCTTAATAAAATTATCATTTCGTAGAATGTGTTTATTTTTATCTTTTGAAAAATTCAAATTGGTTTTACATAAAAACATAAAAGATAATGCTTTATAAACATTAAGTTGATATATATTTAGTGCATTTATTTTTCTTAATAGAGGTTTTGCATGGGTAAATCGTTCACTAAATTTGCTAATCGTCCTATGTGCTTCTGAATAAGATGAAATTGAGGTTCATGTTTGCTTTTGTTGGTAGTACATGCAACATTTGCATAGTTAATATGGATGTGAATAAAAGAGAAATATAATTAAGTTAGAATTTTCTTATTCAAAAAAGTTCTTAACTTATATAAAATTCCTATACTTTTTGAAGTTTTGATGCATAAATTTTCAATGTGAATTTTCCATGTAAGGTCATCATCAATATAAACATCTAAAAATTTTGTAACATTTATTCTGTTTATTTCGACATTATTAATGAAATGAGATGGCATTTTGTTAGGAATTTTTTTTTTTAGAAAGTGGATAAAAGTAACTCCAATTAGTTTTTTTAACATTGAGCGATAATTTGTTTGATTTAAACTAATAAGAAACCGTGTTTAATTCTAGATCCATAAGTTGAAACAGTGTAGGGATGTTATTAGGTAATAAAAATAGGTTTGTATCATCGGCAAACATTATTTTCTTTAATCTCAATTCTTTATGACGATCGTTAATATATATGAGAAAAAGAAAAGGTCAAAGAAATGATCCTTGTGAAACAGGTAATCTTTAGCAAATTCATTGGTGAAGGAGCGCCAACGGATACAAATTGTTTGCGACTATTTAAATAACTTTTTAACCATTTAAGAACATTTCCAGTTATTCCGTAATGTTTGAGTTTTTTAAAAAATATTTCTTGGTCTATAGTATCAAAGGATTTGGATAAGTCAATGGAGATGCCTAAGGTATAATCAGATTTTTCAAACGATTCAGTGATAAACGTCTTAACTGGAGAATCGCGTGTTCTGTAGAGTTATTTTTTTAAAATCCATACTGATGGTCATGTAACAAATGATTTTCATTAAGATGTGTGTAAATTCTGTTATACATAATTCTTTATAGAATTTCCGAAAAAACTGGAAGAACAGATCTCCTCCTTTAAATATCGGTGTAACTTTTGCTATTTTAAACTGATCAGGAAAACTCCTTGTATTATTGAAGATCTTATAAAAAAAATCTTATAAAGAATGTCTTTAATAATTCGTTTGAATTTTTAATTATCTTGCTATTTATATCATGAAAACCTCTCGCGTTGTTTGGTTATGGCAAACTAAAAGCAGTTTCAAATTCCGCATGTGATAATTCGAAAGAATCAAGATTAGTTGTTGCTAAGGACGTGATATCAATTTTTTTTTATGTTTGGAATTTTTTTTGTTAAATTAGGTTCAGCTGAGACAAAAAGTTTGTTTAGTTCAATTGCTATTTCATGAGAATCATATATGATTTCATCATTAATTTTAATGTCATTTTTTAAAGAGCATGATTTAGATTTAGTGTTACCAGTAATTTCACTTAGAATTTGCAATGTGCGTTTGGAATGGTTCTCGTTTTGCTTAATTAAATTAGATTAGTATTTCTTTTTAGATATTTTCTAAGTCTTTCAAAAATTTTCGCATAATTCTTGTAGATGGTTTTATCTTTAATTGTCTTAGCTTTTAAATATTTAATGTATAACTTTTGTTTGACTTTTGAAGAGTTTTTGAAACTGTTTGTAATCCAAGGCGAATTTTTATTTTTTGGTTTTAATTTTATTTTACGTTTTGGAAAGTTAGCATCATATATTTCATAAAAAAGATTTTAGGAATTGGTCGTAAGCTAAGTTAAAGTTAGATGAAGTGTTTATATTTTTCCAATGAAGGAATGACAGTTGCTCCCAAAACCATGATAAATTTGCTTAGTTGTAGATGCGTTTAAAAAAGATTTGTTTGCTAATTGGTATTTCATTTGATTCTAAATTTATAGAGAAAAAAATAGGGAAATGATCGGAGATGTCGCTTTTAATAATACCCTTTTTTAGTGATTCATTAAAAATATCGTTTGTTATGATGTTATCAAATAGCAAAGCTGTTTTTTCGGCGATTCTAGTTGATTTATGTATTAATGGAAACATTCCATTTTTAAATAAATTGTTTTAAACTTTTGTGGTATACTTGATGTGGTATTCAAAACAATTTAAGTTTAAATCACCAATTATATAGTTTAGTTTGTTTTTTAGGTCAGTTTTTTTTATAACTGTTGTTATAATTATTTCCTGATAAATTGTAATATTTCATGAAACAAACTTTCTCTACATTCCGTTTTAAAGTATGAATATCCTATCAAGGGGGCGGGGGGCTGTGATTTTACTTTTGTTTTTAGCGTTTTTGCTAGCTTTTTTTTTTTTCATAAAGCTTTTGTTGATTACAGTGTACTTTTCGAAATAGATAAATTGTATAACACTTTTTAAATTAAAAAAACACTTTTAACTTTTTTAACCCACATAAAAAGACAAAAAGTAAAATAATATTAACAAAAAAAAAAAAAAACGTAAACTGGTATTTAAATGTGTGGGGACCTGAAAAATACCCTCTTTCATCTTTATAAAATGCTTCGAGCACAGAACCCTCCCCCCCCCCCCCTCCAAAATAAGTTGGCCTAAGTTTCAGTCATCTTCTCAAATTGACTGGGTATTGAATTTTGGAGTGAGGTATTGAATGTGGGAAAAGATTAGTATAACTAAATTGGTTATTCCAAAAACCGGTAAAGGTAATGACTTCCCTCTTTCTTTTCCAATCTAGTTACTTTGTGCAATAATTGCCTCATTGAATAAGAAACAAAAAATTTGCTAAATAAACTACATTTTTTCCGATATGCAAGAAAAATTTATTGGGTACCGTCGTGATTCGGAAACTTTTTCTTACTACCATAGTTAAGATTATTATTTTTTTTTTACTTTTTCTTTCTCATAAATGCAGATGGGTAGATGTTTTTTGTCATTTTTGTCATCAACACTTAATATTATCATTGATTGAAGGCTTTAAATTTTTTGCAAAATTTTTTAAAGACCATTTTTTTGGGAATATTAATCAAGATCCCAACCGTGGGAAACTTTTTCGTGATCTTTATTTCAACTCGTTTTTAAGAGTTGGAACAAAGAGCACAAAAATTTTTTTTTACTTTTTAAATGGTTAAGTGACTTTCGGTTTATCATGCATCAATTGTGTAATTTTTTTAAGCAAAGTTCAAGATCTATCATCTTGCAAAGAAGAGCTTTATTTCCTTGTAAATAAAAACTTCGTACTTTTCTTTTCAGGAGCTGTTTTGAACAGCTCTGCGAAAGCGTAGTTTTTAAAAACGCATGCAAAGGTAAACCGTTGGAGATTCTGCCAAATGATATTGGCTTAACCCATTACCCCTCACTATGTCTTGGGATTGAGTAAAAAATTAATTTTTGGCACAAATTCATGATTTATGATACTCATTTCAAATCTAAAAAAATTTTTGCGCATACGTTAGCAGTTTTGTAAATACTGATGGTAACCCACCGTTACTATCAGTATTTACAAAAAGTTCAACCCGCTTTTCCGAAAAAACCCTTTAGAGGCATGAAAGTACACACATTCCTGATTCCGAAAATGTAAAAATTGAAATCAACAAATTACGTCCGAGAAAAAAAAATGCGTTTGAAATTTATTATCTGTTAGCAGATCTTACTGAATTGACAGTGAACAATATTTTTGCATTTTTACAGTTATTAAAAAAGTTATTAAAACTAAAAGATGACTTTTAAATTAATTACAGCGCCAAATCAGATTGCAAAGCATTGCATCAAATTGATTGTGACAAAATACAGGCAATAGTTTTACAGTATATTAGGAAATCCAGTTTGCATGTTTTTCTGTTGAAAATTATGTAAAAGAATTCACTTATTATATCTAAAACCATAAGCATATTTGACTCAAATACTAACAGCACAACCCTGCAATGTGCTCAAACTATAGTTCTGGAAAGTGCTACTTCAAATTAAAGAACTCAAAAGCTTAGTTTGGTGAATTTTAAAACGGCTTTTGGCCAAATTCTGCAAGATCACAAACAGACAATAAAAAGGTTGTCTGCTTCTTGTGCTTTCAAAAGTGTGATAGACAAGTAACAACATTCATCATTGAAAAACTTCATTCTCTACTTGATAAACCAATTGATTTCTCGAGTCCCAAATGGAATATGTAAGAATTGCAGAGTGAAGTACTGATCCGATGCCATCAGCAGCAGCAAAAACGCACAGAAGATGCTCAGAATGTCCTGCTCTTGTTGGCACCTTCCTTATAAGTGCAATTAGGCAAGATTTTGAAAAAATATGCAAACCCTTGTGACAAAAGACCAAACATTGGCAGAACAGATTACATCTTCAGTGATTTCTTCAAAAGATGCATCTCCACATGGAACAATCAGAGTTGCACAACATAGTGGAAGACCTCTCCCCATCACAAAAGGTAAGTTGTTATTATCATTTTAATTTTATAAGATATAAAATTGACTATAAAAGTAATAGAGCTCCACATTATTTAAAACTTATTGTCAAATTGGTTAAATGAAATTTAGATCTTGTAAAGCTTTGTTACATTATTCGACTAATTGTTTTATATTTTAGGATCTTCCAGTGCCGAAAAAGTTTTTGACAATGCTCCAATCGTGGCAGTGAAAGACCTTGTCACTGTTCAGGTGAATACTAATTTGTCAAACTCTGGTGATAAAAAACTTGCATTAACAATCAATCAAGTCAGCAGAACAAAAGTTATTGAAAGCAATTTTCATGCAAAGTTTGGTGCCTTTGTAAGACATTTATCCGATCATTTCACACAAACTGATATTGATGTGTCAACTGAAAAAGCTTCAAACACCAAAAAGTCAAAAAATGTTGTTCATTGCAATGACCTGTCACTCTCCCCCAAGCAAGCAATCGCTCACTGCACCACATCATAAAGATGCAGAAGACATGTCAGAAACATATGAAAACATCAGACAATTGCTTTCATTGATTCAAATCAACTCTACAAACTTCTTCATTTCTTGTGACTTAAAGGTTGCAAACATTATCTGTGGCCCAAAGCTGATGATTGACCAAGACTCCTAAACATTCAACCACAACCCCATCATGGATGTCAATTTGCTGGCAATGAATGTCACAAGCTTTTTAAGAATGTTTATCTCCTTCAAAAACTAGCAGAAACTTACTGTGCATTCCAAGTCATTGGTGTTATTGATGCCCTTTGAAAATTTGGAGCAGTTGTGATTGCCTGCTTTAGACAAGAGCTTGATCCACACTATGCAGTGAAAATTGATGCAATTCGAACCTCATTTCTGGCCTTGTCAAATGTTTCAGTGACGCCGAAGGTACATACAGTCTTTTTTCACATCAAAGAATTATTGAAATAAAGCACATTGCACTTAGACCTTACAGTGAGCAGCAAACAGAAGCTCTTCACCTCTCATTTGCTGAACACTGGAAAAGACACAAAAGAGACGCAAGTAATACTAACTATGGTAGCAAATTGAAAACGTGCATTGTGGACTACAATAGCAAACACATGTAAAACCAACAAAGACCAGAATTCATTTACTTCAATATGTTTTCAGAATAAGTTATTAGTCAAATAAGAAGATTTAGCGTTACTTTTTTATTTTTGTATAGTTTTCAAATTAGATATGTTGTAAAAATGCAAAAAAAAATGTGTGCTGTCATTTCTGTGTCATGTGCTTATAGAATAAAATCGCAATTTTTTTTGTTGGACGTAATTCGTTAATTTCAGTTTTAACATTTTTGGAATCAGGAATGTGTCTACTTTAATCCCTCCAAAGAATTTTTTCGGGAAAAGCGAATTGAATTTTTTTCAAAATTTTGTAACGGTGAACCATATGTTTACACTGAACATTTTCGGAATAAAAGTAAATAGTACAAATAAACTTCCTTTAAAGAAAACTACAAGTTATGGAAAAAAATTAAAAAAAAAATTGTTTATAAATATTCTAAATGTCACCTCTTAATAGCATAACTCCCCCTGCCTCCCCCATTCTAACCGTAACAGATTTTATTTTACGATTTTGCATGACACTTTATTTATTTTGAAAATTATAAAAATAATTTTTGGCGTTGCTTAAACACAGACATAAGTTGCAGTTTTTGCAGTAAACTCTCCCTGTTCTACCTTTACATAAACAACATTTGTTCTTCTTGCTTCGAAGTTCTGGCCAATGACTAGTGCTATCAAACCGAGCATCGCCGGCTGGTAAATGCATAGGGCGTTTTCTTTGCTCAATTGGCAATTCAACTTTAGATTTCCTTTAAGAAAGTCGACCAACAGATTTTTGTATGATGTTTGTTTTAACAAGGACAGATGCTATAGAAACTGTAAACTGTCATAGACTAAGTTGACATTTTTTAGGTCTTTTTAATTGATAACAATGGCGTCGATAGGTGAGCCAAGCATTTACTTTTGCTATATGAACGCAATGAAATAAGGTCTTGAGATACCATTGTTTTGTTTTGATTGATTTCCTGTATAGTGCTATCAACATATCAAAAAGATTGACTCCACCCATTAATTTATTATGTTCCTAAACAACAGTTCAGCAATTAATTTCAACAAACCTCTTATGTATCCCTAATGTAATATGTATATTCTTATGTTATGATCCCATCGCTTTACCTTGCCAACTGATTGTGGTTCACAATAGTTAGTAATCGTTAAAACGCACTTACTATCATACCACTTAGTAATTGCTAAGCCACTCTTAGTATCAACTTGAATAAATGTGGCTACCTTTTACGGTTTTTTTAAGATCTCTTTCATTGGCAATGGACAACTTTTTGCTCGATCAGACCGAAGGGTGGCTGCTGCTAAAAATCCCTTTTCCTTTAATGAAAGAAACAATGATATTGAAGCAAACCAATTATCAAAATAAAGCTTAAAGTTTGGGTTTCTTGGTAGTGTTTTGATTAATCTACGTACCACATAAGAACCCGAGCACTTTTGGTTGTCAACGGAGCCAGAATACAAAAAAAAAAAACATTGATAATGTCTGATGATACAGAACGTACAAAGTTTTAAAATCCCCATTTTACTGGTTTTTTGGGGTTGTACTGGCGAATACCGGTATATTTGGTAGTGATGTATTGATAGCACTTTTTTTGCCGATACTGTTGCCGATGGATGGGAAAAAGTTGATATCAATGCCGATACCAATGAATTAACTAATTGTTGAAATATTGAAAATATAAAACCATACAACTTTAAATCATGTAATCTTGCATGGAATCAGTACCGGTAAACAAAAACTTGGACTCAAATCAGAGCCAAATCATTATTTTAAAAGATATTAGAAAAACTATACATTTTTTAAAAGTATACATTTTTTAGTTTTTTTTACTATGAAAAGAAAACTTTCAAAAAATAGATTCAATTTTCGAGGAATGCTTTTTATTTCAATTTTTAAGAGAAAATGGTACAATCATAAGTAGTTTACTTAGAATTCTTTATTAATTTAATAGCAATTTAGATATCTAAACAACAACCATATGTTATTTATAATTAATTAAATAATAATTAAGTTGTTTTCAAGGAGGTAGCTGGAGGGAGAACATAGGTTTAGTTGGAGGGAGAACAAAGCCAAAAATGGATTTAATATGCGTTACTTTGTAGTATAATTATTCCAGAAGCGAGTCAAAATAGCGCAAAGTCAAAATTTGCAAAGAAATGAAAAATTTCAAAACGTAATAAGTAAGCTTTGAAAGCTGTAGTCGAAATGGATTAATAAAATAAAAGATCAATCAAGAAGTTAATTTAAACAAAAATCACGATTAAGGTGAAGTAATTGTTTTTTGCCTCCCTCAATTATAGGTATAAATATCAAAGTTTTAGTAAATCTCTACAACCTATTTGAACTTTATTTTTTGCTTGCCTGTCCAGCTACTGGTTAGTTACGTTTTTTAAAACTGTTATATCGGCCAGGAATTTATTAAATCCCTCCAAGATTTTATTTTGTGTCGGAGTATTTTTGGTGGATTTTAAAGCAAATTGCTATATTCTAAATGTAGAAATATAAAATTTCTTTTTGTAAATCCGGCAAAAATACTACCAATTCTTATCTAAATATTTATTAATTAAATTCCTATCTAAAAATTTATTATTAGTTGTTCAAAAAGCGCAGCAAAAAATATCAATAAACAAACTCTAAATAATGTTTACAAATTTTTTTAAACTTCTATCTTTTATTTGCAATGCATTAATTGTTTATAACGTTTTGATACAATATTATTGAATAATTTTTGTTTAAAAAAAAATGTGATTAGTTAACTTTAAATTATGATAATTACACAGTATTTAATAGAATATTATGTTACAACTGTTTCTTGAGAAATGATGTATTTTAACTTCGTTTTTCCTCCAGTCTCTAATAACTCCTTGGTTGTTTTTATAATAATTTTATTTTGTGATGTTCGATCCTCACCATGTCCCTAGTAATACCACACTCGACTTGTTTATCGGCGCAGCGGCCTTGTTTGTCAAGGTTTGTGTTTCGGAGTTATAAAGTTGAGAGAGGGTTGTAACCATATTTAAAGTAGCCTCCTTGATTGCAATGACCTTGGGGAGGTGAATTGAATTAAAACAAAAATAGCAAATAAAAATATAGAAATATAGTAGGCTTTACTTGAACACATAGATAACAATGCTTAAATAGGTTACTTTTAAGTATAACAATAGAACAACACAAAATAAAATTATACTAAAAACAACACAATAGCAGTAAAAGTATAAGTACATTCATCTGGTAAATTAAAGCTTATAAACATCATCTTAAGAATAAACAATATTGTCTTTAAACAAAGTCAAAATAAAAATTTATCAAAAAGTTCTAAGTAATACATAAAGTTTAGTTTATTTAATATTTAATTATTATCATAATGCAGGATGAAAATATTAAAATGTGCATTTTTTCATAATTAAAGTAATAAAACAAAAAAAATAAATGTTGGCTTATTTTACTCATTAATTATTACGAAAAAACGTAAATATGTTCTACACTAATTGGTCAGAGTAACAATATGGTTACTAGCTACTTTAGACAAATGTATTTCCTTATATATTTAACTGAAACATTCCCAAATAGTTTATTCTTAAACATGCATATCTTGGAAATAAAAATACAAAAAAAATTAGTTGAGAAACATTTTTAAGATGTGATTATAACATGTTACAACGAGAGTTACTTTTAACTAATCAAAATTAACTTTTTAGTTTCATTTGTACATAACTTTTAATATGCGGAAATGACAATATGCTCCATTATTTAGTTCCTTAAAGATAAAATTTTAAGGAATAAAACAAAATAGGCTAAAAATCGAAATATTTAAGAATACTATTAATATATATAAGTTAAGGGTTTGTTAGTTAAATATTTAACATAAGAAAAAAAAGAGAAATGCTGAAGTAGGATATTCTCACACGCTGATGTTCATACTTTTTTTGCGAAGCGTTACTGAGTTGCATCTTTTCTTTCTTTCGTTGTTTACTTTTGTTCTAACTGTTTTGTATGAGTATGGTACGAGTTCTTGAAATTTTTTTATGTAATCACGCTCTAAATAAAAATATCATTTTTATTGCTTGTTTATTGATAAAATTTAGCTTACTCTTAGAAGTACATTAGTTAGAAATTTTATAAAAATATAGCTTTACATTTTTTAATTTGTTAAAGTTTAAAAACCGATTTTTCAATAAAAGTCAAGTTAACTTAATATAGAAATACGATTTGTACTACTCCTAATTGAAGGATTTCATTATAACTAGTTGTTGCTAGGTAACATAAACACCAAATTGGTATAATTGTTTTTTAGGTGAATTTGCTAAAACTTCTAATTCATTGGTTTTAAGATACTAACAATATTCTATTTAAAACTAATACCTGGCCAACCAGCTTTTTTGTCCAAGTATTTTTGAAACCATTTAAAAAACAGGTCTTCATACTCAACTGTCCAACGACAATAGTTTCTGTTTATTGCTTTATTCTCTAAAATTAAAAGCATTACTGGGGAAAATAATTTTGCATAATTTTTTACAAAGTTCAATTGATATAGTTAAATATATTTTAATATTATTATAATAGTCGCTTATACGTATTGTTGAATGCAAAGTAAGATTTTTGACAAATGATTTAGAAAAGTCATAAGAAATCAATTTTTTGAAAAAGACTTATTTCCAGTAATTTAATTAGTAATGAAAATGGCATGCATAGCAATTGAAATTATTATATTATTCGATGCGAAAAGTTTAAAATTTATATTGTTTTTTTTTTTTTTTTTTTTTTTATTTTTTTTACTCTATTTTGTTTTAGAAAAAAAAACATAGTTACCATTCTCTCTGTGAATTTCATTTTTTGAATCATCTGAATCACTCGCATCTGTTTCAAAAAGTGGCGTTTTTAAATCACCCTCTGTGATAATTAACAAAATAAATTTCATCATTTCAAGTCCAAATTAGTTGAAATGTTTATTGCATATATATACACAGTTTAACAAAAATTTTGCTACTAGATAGTTATTTAACACAAGCCTGCAAAGAATCAAAAGGAACTGAGTGCTTTTGATCATGACATTCTCAAAATAAAATACCATTATCTAGTAATAATAAAAGTTTAGTATTCTCTCTTTATAAAATCTTTGTACCTAAATAATTAAATAGAATAATTAAAACAGCAAGTAAACTTTTGCTTAAGCAACTTTGTGTAATTCTATTTACAAGATTTTGGTAAGATGGCAAATTTCTGAAGCTTTTTTTACATTCTGATGAGCTACAAGGAATCATGCGTATGAGTGTGGTGTTTAAGTTTTTGTTTACTATTAATATCAATGAAGTTCTAGTATAGAGTTTCTTTGAAAAATCAAGTTTTAAAAGAAAGTAACATTTTCTAATTTTTCGAATAAAACAACTTGTGATGCTGAAAATTGCAGTTGCTTAATTATTAAACATTTAATTGATTATTGTAAATAATAGCTTTAGGCTTTTTATATAGTGAATAATACAGGCAAGGAAATATTAGAGAGAATTATAATATGCTGACTTGAAAATATGTCACTAGTGTTGTATACCTTTTAATTTTATAAATGTCTTCTTGTTTGTGCATATTCAAATTCTTAATGTTTATTGTCAAATTATTTGAATATTCATAAATGATGTGTTTTTGTGATGCTTCTGATATTTTTTAAGGTACATACTTTTTTTTATGTATATATATAAGATTCTGCAAATGCTTGTGCTTTTCTCATTAATCCCACTTTATGTTATAATCTCTTTTGAAGAATGGTGTATGCATTCATTCATGAATTATACATACTCCTATGCATAATACTATGAAATATGTTTTAAAACAGCAATGCTATAGTATATATATATATATATATATATATATATATATATATATATATATATATATATAAACATAAAAAATCATACTTAATGTCATGTTTCTTAAACAAGATTGGAATTCTTTACAGGAACTGGTAATACCTATTAAAAAGTTTATATAATATAATTCAAATAATTATTGGCAAATTTCTAAATACAAATGCTGTGATAAAATATTTGTTATTTCCTGTTTATTTATTTCTTTTGTCTGAGACTAAACAAAGTTGTCTGAGTCGTAACAAAGTAGAAGCTCTGAGACTTTGTTACGACTTCCGTTACATATATGATAAAAAGTACTAAAATAGTTAATTTGTTTATGTATAGATATTTGTTTTGTTTTAAGTTAAACTCCTGGGTGTAATTTTAAGAAAATTATTGGTTTGATAAGAATTGCATATTTACCATTATTTTCTGGAGGATGATTGATCAAACTTGTCTTTTGTATTTTTATCTGTGGTTCATTACTTGTGCTTTGTTCACCTAATGTCATATTGTTTAAACTGTAGGTATTTTTTTAAATTTTTAAAAAGAAGAAACATTTTAAATTTGTTAAAACTTAGATTGATTTTTACCTTCATCAATGGTTTGCAATCGCTTTCCTGTTTTGATGAGCTGCATGATGGCAGGTGGAGCTTGGTAAATATTTCTATTAATTGCTTCACTGTGCCCCATGTGCTCATAAAAAAGGTTGCGTTCACTCTCTATCATTGATTGTGAAGCAATAAGAGTACTCAGCCTATGTCTGTTGGTAGTGGCATTTAACCTAGTTTTATTTATTAAAGGTAATTTTTCACATATGCTTGTAAGTGCATGCCAACCAGAGCAATGGCTATCAGAACTTTTTCCACTTGCAAACACATAAGGATTATTGTTTTTAATTCCAACATCATTACAAATTTTAATGTCAGACAAAATTTTCATTGCTGCTATTGTATCAACTGGAAAAAGAATCGGAACAAGATGATTATTACCTTTTCCAGTCTGATAGGTTATTTTCATCTGATTATCTTCAAAATCATCACAAAAAGATTTAATTCTTTGTTGATCAACCCATGCCCCTTCATCTGCTTCCTTCCAATCAGTCAAAAGCAACCTTGCTGGCTCACCACCTCTCCTGGCATTAAATAAAGTTAACCTTGTACAAGTACAGTTCCTTAACAAAACAAATGAATGTAGATCCCACATCATGAACTTGTCGTTAACTAGTTTATCTATTGTTTCTATAGTAAAATTTCTTAGAAGAATAATATCACTTTCAACTGGTAAGTTTGCTGGTTTTTTAAGTTTTTTATTTCTTCTATTAAGATTATAACTGGCATCACCAAAGACATTTTCTTTTTCCAGATTATATAGTTTAATAAAATTTGAAATATCTTCTGCAACACTATCATCATCATTAGCTAAAAAGTTTCCTACTAGCTTTTCCGCTGCATTTAAAATAAGATAACACAAAGCTTGTTTTAGTCCAGATTTTTGTTGTTCATTGTTTTCAAATGATGTATAAAGACTAATTGCTTTTGTTAGATTGGTAAAGTTCTTACGGAGAAACATATCAGTTGAATTGTTAAATACTGATTGAATATCTAATGATTTAAAATTTTTGTAGAGGTGACCCAATTTCCTCATATCAGCCCTAACTGACCTTCTTACTTCTGTTCTTTTATCTTTTTTTCTTTTTATTTTATCATAGAGACGAGAACCAATCATTAAAATTGTTGGATCGCTTTTTATGAGTAGTCCAATATCATCATCTCTTAATTTGCCAACGATAAAAGATTTAAAATCATCACTATAACTTTCTAGTGATGCAGAATCCATGGTGTTTAATGGTATACACAAAGCTGAAGCACAAGAATCTTTTGTGCATTTCATCTCATGTCTTCTAAAAAATGATCTAGCATAAAACCCAAAACATCTAGTGCACATTACTGGATCATTTTCTAATTGAGAGTATCTCTCTCTTAGGTAAGTTGGATTTTTTTCAGATAATTGTTTTCTATTATATTGCAAAATGCCATTTTTTCTAAGTTGTTGAAATATTCTTTTTTTTTCTGTTTTATTTTTTGTGTTGATTTTTTCTAATGTCTTTTCATCTTTATGCTTCTTTAAGATGTGGCGATTCAATTTTGTATGTAGCTCACCACAAAATGGGCAAACTCTGGTAGGTTGTTTTCTGCGTATTTTTTTCTACAAAATTTGATAGAAATAAATTAAAATAGTCTCAAATAATTTTCTGTAATTTTTAATTTTCTTTTTTATTAAATGTTCTTATTTCGTTTTAAATAAAATGTCAAAGTAATGCCTGTAAAAAAATATTTCAGTATTGATTGAACTTCCTTGAATTTATTTTATTACTTAAAAAGGGTAAAAATTAATTTAACCTCTACTAAATGTGAGTTTTGTAATGTGCTACAAGCACTCAAATCAATTTCTTCTAAGTCTAAATTTAAAAAATTTTACAAAAAAAAGATTCAAACGTTTTATTTTTAAAGTCCGTTCATATATCTTTTTTATATGTGCTAGTACTTACCTTCAACAATTATCTTGTCTGATGAGAATTTTTCTGATGAATTAACTTCATTCTAAATCATCAACAGGAATTTTTTTATTGAAAAAAAAAATCATATAGAGTGCAATATTTTTGAATTAAATTATCCTAAGAATGACAGTTTTTTTTTATTATACTTAACTTTTTTTTTTTTTTTTTAAATTGTTAAATATCTCAAAAAAACTTCAGCACATTTTTTTTTTTTGGTATTTGAATTTTCATTAATGTGGACTGTAAAAATCAAGTTTAATGTTTACAGCTTTTTTCCAAGAAAACCCTTTGGAGGTATGAATATACAAAGGGAAGAGCAATTATTCAAAATTTGTCTGAAATTTAAAATTCATTGTTATATAGTTACAACTTTTAAAGATTTAACCCTCCATTGCCCCACACCTTTTTTTTTGATTTCATAATTTAAATTTGGATTCTTCAATTCATTTTGAAATATGTTTACAAATCTTGTTTGTGGCTAAAGAAAATATATATTTTTTGAAACAAGTGAATTGAAGAAGTTTTTTATCAAAATCTTAAAAATCAAATATCTTTCTTAAACAAAATGTAAACATTTTGTTTAAGAAATTTTGCATAGTTACTCAACCATTTGCATATATTCATAGCTCCAAAAAGGTTTTCTTGGTAGTTGTACTAAGAATTAACTAGGGCTAATTTGCAGTCCATTATTACTTAGCACTATTGTTCTTTATTAATAAAAACGACTCTGAAACATTTTGTTTGATAATATGAACTTTTTTTTATTTTTATTTTTTTTTTTGTAAGGTAAGGAAAAAATTTTAATATTTAAACTATTACCTAGAAATGTAATAATGTAAGTAATAAAACCTATAAACTAGGAAAAAGATCATCTCAACCTCTTCTAAATGTGAGTCTTGTAATATGGTTTGAACACTGAAATCAATTTCTTCTAAGTCTAAATTTTAAAAACCTTGTTTGTTTAATTTTTTTACGAAAATTTTTTCTGCGACATATCTATAAGTTTTAGAGCTTATATGAACAAGCTTACCTCTACCAATAAACTTGTCCAATAAGAATTCATCTTTTTCTGAAGAATTAGCTCTAATCTGAATCAAAAGGATATTTTATTAATGATAAAATATTTTTTTTATACCATTTAGATAGAAAGCAGTGTTTTTCCAATTAAATATTCTTAAAAATTATATTTTTCTCTTTTCTGTATTAATAATATTAAGATAGAGCAGTGTTAAGTTATTAGAAAATAATGCCTACAAAAATATTTTAGTATCGATTGAATTTCCCTGACTTTATATATTGCTTAAAAAAGGTAAAAATTAATTTAACCTCTACTAAATGCGAGTTTTGTAATGTGCTGCAAGCACTTAAGTCAATTACTTCCAAGTCTAAATTTAAAAAAATTTTACAAAAAATAATTCAAATGTTTTATTTTTAAAGTCCGTTCGTTCATCTTTTTCATATGTGCTAGTACTTATCTTCAACAGTTATCTTGTTTAATGAAATTTTTTCTGATGAATTAGCTTCATTCTAAATCATAAACATAAATTTTTTTATTAAAAAAAATCTTTGAGTGCAATATTTTTGAATTAAGTTATCTTAAAAATGACAATTGTATTTTTAGTATAATTAACTTTTTTTTTTTAGTTGTTAATTAACTCAAAAAAACTTCAGCACATTTATTTTTCTGTTATTTGAATTGTCATTAATGTGGTCTTTAAAAATTTTAATCTATTCAGAGTTTGATTTGTTTTATAGATCCAATTTTTATCATTTTTTTAAATACAAAAATATCTTGTGTAAAACAAGACTATTTTGTATTTAAAATACTCACACTCTCTGTATTTTGGTTGACATAATCATTTTTTACTGGTTCACAATGGTTCTATAAATATTAGAATAAGTTATAATAATTTAGCATTTTATACAACCCTAGTGTCTCAGTGTTTCATCTTTTTAAACTAATATGATAACAATATAAAAAATTAAAACAATAAAGACATATTTTTTCTTACATTTGACTTGTTTATCCAAGTAGAAGTGATAGCTTTTGTAATCTATCAATTAATCATCATTTTATTATAAAAAAAACAACAAAACTACTAAATACTTGAAGTCAAAGTTAGGCTTAAACTTTCATTAAAAAGAACCAAATACAAAGTAAAAATTAAAAGTTTCATCATTCATACAAATTCATCTGTAAGCATACTCAGAATATTACAAGCTGAATTCTAAAAAAAATGAAATATTATTCTAAAGTTTCTATCAATATGAGGGGATTCTTAAGTTGAAATAGTGTTAGATGCTCAATGCAAGAGTTGATACTTTAATTACTTTTTTGTTTTTACTAAAGAACTAACTCACTTCATTTTTAACATCATTAGAAGCGTCTTTCTTCACTGAGTCTGAGAAATTCTAAAAAACAGAAAGGATATTGTTTTGCATTTACATAAAGTTGATTACTGATTATTTTTTGTTTCATTTTCTTGTTTTGTATAGTATTTGTGTTTTCCATTTAATTTGAAAATGCACAAAAGTTTTAGAAGTAGTAATAAAAAAAGATACTTGATTTTTATCACTAATTAAAAATAGAGGATTTTCTGCAACATTTTTTCTAAGTTTAAATTCTAACTCTTGATTTGTTTGCGACTGTTTCTGTGCCAGTTTTATTTCAGCTTTGTTTTTTTTTTATTTATTACTCTACAATATAAAAAATATTTATATAATACTATAATATATAATACTCGACTAAGTCAAATTTTACTTAGTGCATATACAGTTACTTTTTAGTAGCTAATATTTAGTAAACGTTTATATGGTATTGATCTCACTAACAGACAGATTCTCAAATAATTAGAAAAATATCATTTACCTTTGACTCCTTAATTTGCTCTTGTTTCCTTTCTAACTCCTTAAAGTATATAAACAAAACTTTAAAACTGTTTCAAATACAATATATATTAATGCAATATTTATATAATATTTTAATCTATCTCTAGAGTTTTCAAATGTTACAAAATTTTGCTATTTAAAAAATTTTTTTCTTGTTGTTATACAAATTTTCTTTTCTTTTATGAGTAATACCGAAACTAAAAAGTAGGTTTTATTATACATTACAATCGCCAAATTGAAAAACCTTACCGCTGCATGCCACGTTAAACCATCAACACCATAAAAGTATACAATTTCTTCATTAGGTTTGATTTCTTTTAATGCAAATAAACACAAATGTGGATTTCGATCTTCAGTTAAAACTTTTTTCATTACTGCATTCGGAAAGTATTTGGAGTCATTGACATACCGAGCCAAGTATTCCTCGTGAGAAGTGGCATCAATACTAAAATTTAAAAAGATTTAATATAATGCCTTTAATATCAAAATAAAATAAACAAGATAAGTTTATTACCTGTATTCAATGTTATTGTGCATAAAGTCATATACATAACTCCCAGCATTAGTTTGTTCGTATACTTTTTCTTTTTCTATCATTTCGCACTTTAGGCATAAATCCCCCCTGTACTAAACTATAAATTCTCCTTTTTGAATGTTTTTACATGCAAAAACTCCATATCCTACGTAAACCAAAAAGTTATGTTTACAATATTTGTAAATACTTTTTATATTACCTTTCCAAACTTAAAGTTATCTCCTGACCTTTTGTTTTGTTAATAAATTTCTTGTATATAAAATCAGGATCTGTCATCATTGATATATAATTTTTTGCTATTTCAGTTGGAGGAAGACGCCGCTAAAATGGTAATTGTAAAAAATCTTTTTTTTATGGTAATGTATTAAAATATTTTAAAAAATTTTAATATTAAAATATCTTATGTGTAAAAAACAATATAAGGAATAATAATAGGAAATGGAGTTACATACTGATTTTTTTTCAACAGTTATTGTTGTGACATGTGGTTCTCTCGATGAACAAGAGTCTTCATGCTGAAAAATGAAACTGTAAAGTATTAGCTATTAAATGTATTGATTATTAGCTCCAAAACATAATATACTGTAAGAAGTAGGAGATAAAGTTATAAGTTGTATGCTAAAAGTTGCTACCACTTACCGAGTCTGGAACATTTTCAATAATGACTTCTGGTTCATTCTAAGGAGATATTTGTATACTATCATTTTGTTAAGCCTAAGGATGAGTCGTAAAATAATAGAAAATGTTAAAAAGTGTGACTTACATTTCCATTTTCTACATCCAATCTTTTACTACTTACTAAAGTCAATTCTCTGAGAAACTAAAAAATCAAAATAAATATTTTTTTGAAAATGAAAGTAAACAAATACTTGGTAATTTAAAAAAACTTTTTTTACATCTGCCAGTGGTAATCTCTCTTCTGGTAATGTTTTCCAACCTAATGTTATTAGGTGAATAAGTTTAGAAATCTCCTTCTCATTTTCAGGATAGAGATTTGTTAATATGCTGACATCTGGTCTTTCATTGTTTTTAATTGCATCGAGAAGGAAAACATCGTTTAATAAAGGCAGTATATTTTCCCAAGGTGAGCTAAGGTTAGATAAAATTTCAAAGCTTGAAACAGCAATAGCATAAATATCTGTCCATACAGAAAGAAAACTCGTATTTTTTTTAGCAATTTCTGGGGCTACATAGCTTATTGTTAAACCCTCTAATTTTGATCCATTTGCAGTTGTTGTGTTACTTGTTGTTGTATTTTTTATTGTTGTCATATCTCCAAAGTCTGAAATTTTTACTATGAGATTTTCTAAAGTGCCACTCACTAGCATGTTATTTGGTTTGATATCCCGATGTATGATATTTTTTTGGTGGAGATAATCTATTCCTTTGCATGCTTGAGTTATATAGTCAACCCTTTCACTTAATTTGAAATAATTATTGTCATTTAGAATATTTAATAAATCTTTTAACGAATGTACAATCACATCATCAAGTTGAACACAGCAAACAAAGAGCTGTAGGGCGTAAACTAAACCCATAGAATTTAACGATATTTTTATGCTGGAGTTGTCTTAATTGATCAGAAACCGTCCAAACACGTTTCTTTGAAAATTGGATTTTAAAAACTTTAACTGCTGCAATTTTCTTCTGTACAACTGACTTGTACACTTTAGCTGAACTACCTTCACCAATTAAATCAGAGAAGTTTAGAGGCAGTTCAGACAACTCGAAATTTCTCATTTTTTTTTCTAATTCACTGTTTTTAAAAGTAAACAAGCTCATTTTGGTTTCCTGAAAAGAGAAAGCATTTAAAAAGTATATTATATCTTTGAGTCAAGTATTATTAGTTAAAGTAATAATTAAAAACTTTTACGGTGTTACTTTTAGAAAATCTTTTTTATATTATTAATTATACATACGTTGATTTACATTGTGTTGTTTTGAATTACATTTTTAAAAACGATGTTAAAATTTTTCAAAAAAGGATTTTTTTTTCTTTTTTTGTTTAGTACTTTTTATTAGATAGTCGAAGTTTTTTCCCCTCTTAATTAAGCGCAATATGTCTAAAGAGAACAGTATGCAAGAAGTAAGGAACTTAGACGTGGTTTGCATGCTTAGCTACCCAGTGGGCACCCAATGTCAATCTAACATTAGAATTCAGTTAGATTTTCATTGACGACATCAACTGACAAAATCTTAAGTTGAATCGATGTCAGATGTTCGACATTAGTTATTCCATGTTATTTTGATGTCAGTCTTTAATTGGTTACAAGCATTTTAATTTCCTGTCAATATGAAAATTCAACTTATTATATTGGTACTCATGATATTGGTTTTTTCCAAGGTAATTACCCAGGTTATCAGTTAAAGAGAAGTATTCTTCTTGATTACAATATTTCTTGTGTTCAGAATTTCTTACTTGACTCTATGCATCTAGTTATGTTAGGTGTTGTTAAGCAGTAACTTTTTTTTAAAGGAAGGTCCAAGAATATGCAGGCTCTCCCAGACACAAATCAACAAGATATCAAATCAAAACAAGATATCAAAGATTAAAAAAAGTTTTTTAGAAGCTTTTAGAAGCTGCCAAGTGAATGCGCAAGGCAGCCTAGATCTTCAAATAAACTAAAAAGATGGAAAGCCACAGAATTTAAACAGTTTCTTCTTTAAACTGGACCTGTGGTGTTAAAGGGAATTCTTAATAATCTTAATTCTTAATAATGTTTATATTAATTTCTTATTGTTGAATATTGGTATAAGAATTATGTGTTATGCTAATTTAATAAAAAGTATGCAATTATTGGAGTATGCCAAACAGCTACTGGAGTGGTTTGTCTATAATATATAAGTCTATTGACATATATAGTCAAAATTTTTTAACGATAATGTACACCCATTAATACATATTCATGATGATGTATACCATCAAAAAGAAGATCTAATTTTAATGTCTGCTTTTCAGTGTCTCATTTGAAAATCACATGCACATATTAAAAAAGTTTGTTTGTAATGCAAAGAGTCCACTTGTTTAAATTATTAAAAAATGTTCATAATTATAGAAAGCCCATGAGAGAATTAATCACAGGCTTTTAATTTATAAAAATCTCTTCTAAAAATAGAGATAGCTGGTTCTGTTTAAAAAATGGAGATTTTGTCTGTGTAAAAGAAAAGTTGGCTGGTGATTTTTTTTCTTGTAAATTTGTTAAGAAGACATATGAGAAATCTTTTTCTCAAACCATGTGATTCACGAGATTTAGATATTTATACAATTAGTTCAAATGGACAGCAAGAACATTTTAAAGAATGATATTCTTTGTAAAGTTGTTTGTTTACCTCGAAAGGATAGTTATATTTTAATTCCATATGTGCATGATTTAAGACAATAAATTAGACTTATAGTAGATTTAGTCATTTTTTATTTATTTTCATTTTATATTTATTTTTATTTTATATTAGACAGGACTGATATAGTTTATTGATTTTTTTGATGAAATTTAAAAAAATTTAAAAGACGAAGTTTACAAGTTTATTTATTTAAATATCAGGAATGCTAAGTCCAAGATTCTCTATTGTAATTTGGAAAGTTGTGCACAAAATTTAGAATTATGAATTATTTGGATTATTGTATAAATTATTATTTCTATTGAAATAATAATATAAATATACACATAAAAACTTTGCAAGTATATTTTTGCTGTCAAATTTGTTTTTCAAGTCAAAGTTTTAATTAAAATTTAAACATTATGAAAAATATTTTTTTGCTCTATTAATGTATAAATATCAAAATTAAAAGTTGCAGATGCAAATGTTTAAAAAGCGATAGCCCTTAAGGTTACTAAAATAATAGTAGGTCATACAATAGCATATAAAAGAGCTGTTTGGACAGAAAATAATCAAGAATATAAACTGTGTCATCATGCTGGATCAATTACAGCCAAAATACTTTTTATTGGCGAGATGGTTTGCAAGTAAAACATGCTTTTATGAGTTAAGAACCTCCTAAGTCTGGATGGAGCTAATTCGGGTAAAACAGAAACTTGAAGGTATGTAAAACATTCTTTGCAGCAGCATTTTTGCATACAGGCTAAAGGTATAAACTTTATATTAAGTTTGAAATAAAGGATTGTTAATAGTAGGTGGTTGGTAAACATATCAAAAGTAATAGTAGGGGGCTGGAAAAAATACCAAATTGTACTAATATAATTAAAAATAATCCACCATTATTGTTGTTTGCAGGTACAAAAAAAATCAGGGAAACAGGGTTTAATTTTTGAAATATCGGGGAATAAAGCTTTTAAATTTTTCCCTTTAGCTAACTAAAATTATGTCAATCAATTGCCTAATGTAAGAGATAATGGCTATTTTTCTTTTTATTTTAGGTTTAAATTAATTTAAGGTATTTCATGAGGCTATTCAGTAATATATTAAGAAGTTATTTGAAGACACCATTAAAAAAAGTCTGCTGATTTTTTGAGGACCTTTTTATATATATTTTTTGAAAACAATTGGTGCATAGCTGTAAGAATGTTTGCGGGTGAAAAAGAATTGGTTCCCAAAAATGTTCAAAATAGCAATTAGTATTAATTTGCTTCCTAATTTCAACTGTTTGCAATACTTATGATTTGTGAGAAATTTGATTTGCTTTTTGAGTTAGTAAAATGGAAAAATTATGTTTGAACTGCATTTGTATTAATATGATTGCTGTGTTTGCATAATATGATTTTACACCATTTCTAAATTCTCTAAAGTTTCTTTTAATTGTAGACTAGAATTATGTAATAGTTTACAAGAATATACAAAAATTTTATTTTTTAACTTCATTTAAGATTTCCAATATATTGTAGTGAAACTTCTCACAAAACAAATTGAAATCGACAAGCTTTTCTACAAAATGGATCTGAGGATGCCGAAAAGTCAGCAGAAAATGTTCCTAAAAAATTCACAGATGTCGAAGAGCTTCTTAAATTAGATACAAGTTTAAATTATGATGATGAAAAATATAAACAATTGGTAAGTTTAATATTTGTAGTTCTATTTATTATCTTTTTTGTATGCATTGTCGCAATTTTAACTTATTATTTTCACTCTTTTGTCAGAATATCTCATTCCTTCTTTATGATAAAGAAGGAATGAAATAAGAATTATAATAGCAAAATGTAATTTAAAGTATAATAAGCAAGTAAACTAATTTAAATAAAAAAGAACTTGCATTGAATAAGATGTGTAAAAAGCAAACACTTCAAAAAATCAGTTTTGGAAAAATACCAATGTAATGTTTTTTTCATAAAAGATAAGTTCTATAAATGTAGTTATAAAATTTGATTCTTTAAAATTTTTGACTAAAAATATTTATGTGTTCAATGTTTTTGTTTAAAAGCTGTTTTTCAATTACATTTTCTAAATATAAAAATTTATCAGGTCTCCCATGTCCATTTTTTCCGAATCACTAAATATAAAGATTCCTAACAAGACATTGTTAAATCTACTAACTACTTTTCTAAACAAGTATTATTTCTTATAAACACTTTCTTTGACAAATTTTTATTATTTGTTGAATGAGTATTTCAATTAGATGGTTTTATAAAGAAATAGCCATTTTTTGAAGCCAATTTTTTTATTTTACAAACAAATAAAAAATGTTCTGTTTTTTAACTTAGAAAGTTATATTTGTATGTAAGTATTTAATACGTTATATTTATATAGGTAGTTCATCTTTCAAAGGTTGGTGGGAATTCCTTAAAAGATAATCTTAAAAACATAATGGAAAGGTAATTTTAAAGTTGTTGACTTAAATGATTTACTTCATGTAATAATGATGTATTATAGCCATTATTATTTCCATATATAAGTAGACCAGATAATAGAAGATTTATTGGTCTATAAAGCAATCTTTTTTAATTTGTTGTTTACATTTAACTGTAAACATGTTGTTTTTTTTTATAGTCTGATGTCATACAAAGTGCTGATTTGCTTCAACATGAAAGGGACCAACCGCAATGATAAGAAAAAGTGTGACACAGTAACAGGAAAACGAAGCTTTTAAAAATTAAATCTTCTCGAACTTATTAAAGGTAAAAAAAAATTATTTTATGAATGATAGAACTGAATGTGAAAAAAGTTATACCAAGTTACTAATATTCTATTTATTTTATTAAATTATAAAAATGTTTTGAAATAACTATCGTATGAGAATCACAGCATAGTCAAATTTCGTCATCTGCTTTATAGTTTGTTACAAAGGTAATATTCTTTTTTACGATAATCAAAGTTATTAAAACTGTTATTTATGTCATAACAGAGGTATCAAAACGGTTAGAAAACAAACTACTTTTTCAAAATATTTTAAGAAAATATTTTGAAAAAACGGATTTTTGAATTGTAAAATTTTGTTAAAGCATAACTACTTTAATGCACAAAATTTTTGCATTTAAGTAGTAAAATCAAATTTTTCAAAAATCAAACCAATCAGATTGCGCCTATTCTGAGCCTGTATAAGGTTTCAAAAAATGCAGCCCGCTTCATATAAACAGCCTCTTAGTTGCGATTCTGTAAAATACACTTTTTATTTTTAACTAAACGCGTTCCTCAGATTAGAAGTCTTTCTCATCAATAACAACAAACTAATAAGTATCATACTCTATATACAAGTTAGTATCGTTTAATCTTAAATTATCATTTGAATCGTTAAAGTTTTAT
The DNA here is from genome assembly GCF_038396675.1 of Hydra vulgaris. Lineage (NCBI taxonomy): Eukaryota > Metazoa > Cnidaria > Hydrozoa > Anthoathecata > Hydridae > Hydra > Hydra vulgaris. Next base: position 8,326,943 of record NC_088922.1, read on the forward strand.
GTAAAAATGTTTAATAATTTAAAAATCTACGTTAATTTTATGTAGAAATGTTGAGATTTATGTAGAAATGCTAATAGAAATGTTTAATAATTTAAAAATCTATGTTGAAGATTTTTCGGTTTCGGCTTAGTTTTTTAGAATTAATATTTTTTTTATTATTAGTTTAAAAGATTGGAGCATCAATAAAGCTTAAGGTTCATATCTATTTTTTAAATTGCAGTTTATATTGCATCTTCGCAGTTAACGAAAAAAATGATTTTTATGCTAAAAACCTAATGCTTTGTTTGTGTTTTTCGTTGTTTATTTATTTAATAAAATGTTGTTTTTTTTAAAAAAAAACTATTTTCTCTTTTAAAAAGTGAATTAATTTTATTATTTGCTTTCAAATAATATTTGTTAAAAGACTTGTTTCAGTTTTCTATCGAGCTTGCCAATATTTCAGTATTGCTTTTTAAGTTATTTAATCCTTCATAAATTACTTGTGATATCAGTCAGTGGCAGTTCTTCAGTTATTTATATTAGATTAAGTTATTTACATTATATTAAGCTTATATAAAAAATTATATAAAGAAATATTTTTCTTATAAAATACAGTAACAGCAAAGTAAATTATTTTTTCCTGAAGAAATAAAAACTTATTTCTTAAAATTCGTATATTTTCTAAATTAAGAACAATTGTATATTTTTAATGGAATGAATGAGTTGTTTAATTTAAAATTTTTATTTTATAAATAAAACACTGCATTGCTATATTTAATAGTGTTAAATATAGCAATTTAATAGTGCATAAATAAAGCATTTCTATATTTTAAACACTTCATTTCTATATTTTTAGTGCATAAATACAACACTGCATTTCTATATTTAATAGTGTTAAATATGCCTCGTTTTTCCACGAAGTCTTTGCGCATTATATGTTTGAATATGTTACTGTGTTCACATCAAATGTGTTTCATGTATTCATGAAGTTTTTACGCGTGGAATGTTTTAATTTAGTTAATTTATTTCCTAAGTACCGTAAGATTTATTAGGTTATATAAAGATTTGTGTTATGCGGCTTTACGAAGAATACGTGATGTATACCAAATTGCCGATGCCCCCTAGTATGTCATGTATTGTATCAACAGCCATCATGGTGACATTTAATTTTAACTTAAGAGAAACAAGTGTAATGTTTTAAGTTGATTAAGGAAGACCCGGTGTCAACATTTGCTGACATTGGTCATCAAAACGGAAAAAGTTATCTTAAGTAATTGATTTTTCCATTTTAGCAGTATGGAGTTATACCATTATTTAGTATTTTAAATTCTCTATCGTTTTATATACCACGCAAATTTAATAAATCAGTGATTAATGAGTTTTTTTAAGAATTATTTACTTCAACGGTAAGTCGATAACTTATTCAATATCTCAAAATGATGTTTTTGGACATTTTCCTTGTATACAGACGATATTGAACTCTTCATTATTTTATTAAATTGTTTTTATAATTTAATCTAATCAAAACCAATAGCAAGAGTAAAATGATTTAAAATAATATAGATCATTTTAAATGTTTTTACTTTTGCTATTAGTTTTGATTAGATAAGTTAAATGTTAAGGTGGTAAAAGCAACTTCTTTAACAAAAAATTGAGATGTATTAGTATCAATAGACTTTAAATTTTTTTAGTGATGACGTCATTGTTTATGCGCATAATTAGTGTCATTTTACCCCCAAAACTGTCTATTCTCTTATCTAATATAACTCAAAAAAGTTTAAAAATTTGAACATGAATTCTTTAATGTATTTAAAATGTTGCCTGTAAAATAGACTTTTTTTTAACATATTTAATTACCATATATTACCATAATACCAGGTTGACATTCAAACTTTAAGATATAAAAAATAAGGGAAGTTTGGCACCAAAACATGATAAAAATGAGTTTTAAAAGAATTAAAAAATTTTGCTTTATAGACAACATTCCTAATATGTTCATCTTTAAATCTGCAAAATTCCAGCCCATTTTCTATTTTCGAGGAAAGGTTATTTCTGAAAAACTAAGATTAGCGAGAAAAAAAGTTGCAAAAAAGCTAAAACAAGTTTTAAAAAGTAATATATTGTAATTATATGGCAACATAAACGTAAACTTACAGCTTATAGCCTAATATAATATTTTAAGTGAAGTCAAACGTCTTGAGCTTTTTGGTTTTAAAGATTTCGGAGAAAAAGCGTTGCTAAGGCCTTTTAAAAAAATGCCAATTTGATTTTAATTAAGATTTTTGGAAAAGGCATCTTAAAATAGGTAGATTAAAGAATTTAAAACATTCATTTTAGTATTTTTCAAAATTTTACCAAAAATAACCATTTTTTACCCTGGTTACCACCTTAACATATAAGACTATTGATTAATTGCATTGAGACTTTCTTGCTTCTCCATTACTTATTGTATTATATAATGCTCAATATGTTATTGATAATTTTCTTTTTTTAGGACATTGGAAATATATAAAGATAACTTTGGAAATACATAGAGACAAACTTTGAGAAAATCTACAACTTAAATATATTAAATTTTTAAATTATCTGGCTTTGTCCTTTTTTCGATATTTTGATAGCGTAACGAATAAATATTATATATTTTGCAAATTTTTATTTTAAAATAATACTTGTTCTTTTTTTTGATGGGGTTATCCCGTCAATTAAAAAGAGAACTTTTAGCACCACCCTATTGTATATTTTGACCCTTAATTTAAGCGTTAAAAAGAGGATATATATATATAAACAAACTTTTATATATATATATATAAACTTTTATATATATATTTTTAGTATTATCTAAAATATGAAAAAGGGATCGTCTATAAAGTACGTAAGCTCTGAGTGGAAATAGGGTTTGCAAATGGCGTATATGAAATGGAGTGGGTCAATTATAAAAGAAAGACACCTAATTAAAAAAGATATATATAATTGTTGGGTGGGTTTAAAAGCGGATGTACTCAATGCGGGGAGGGTGAGGTCGAAAACAAAGCGTTCGCGCTTTATTAATAACCCCCTAAGTATTAGTGTTTAAGTTATACAAAAAATATGAATGAAATAATGTTTTATTAATTTAAAAATTAACAAAGCAGAAAAATTGTGAAGGTTAGTTAAACTCTAGGCACGTCCATTAATATATCATGTAGATAAATTTAAAAATGATTAAATAAAAAATTAAAAAAAAAAAGATTTTAAACGTATAATTTATTTAAAAGCTAAAATGTTCTTTAAATCGTAATTTATGTTAATTTTCGTAACGTAATGTAAGTTGATTTTTTTTAATGTCAAATAAATGAAATTTTAATGAATGCAAATTTACTTTTTTTCTCTCTTTTTCTTTCAAAAATTGTTTTAAAATTTTTTACTTTCAGAAGTATTGGAAATTCGATTTAAAATTCGAATTTTTTTGAGCGCTTAAAGTATTCTTAAAAGGCGGGAAATTTTAGACATTACTAAAAGAACCAATACATAACCCATTCAAAAAATTTTATTACCTTAAAATATAAAGGCATTGAGAGCAAAGTATTCGCTTTGATCTTTTTAATTGATTATTATTGAGGTTACTACTTAAAAGAAAGAAAAAAATTATGATCATTAGATAGCAATTTTAACTATAATGATAATTCAGTATAATATAATAAAAACTTTTAAAAGTACTCAATTTTACATTCAAATAATCTTAAAAAATTTATATTCGCTGGAAATTTTTTAAGTTATGACAATTAACAATTATTACAAAAAAAATCTAAGTCATGATGTAATTCACTCAAATTATTTATAACTCTTTCAAGGCGTTTAGGTACAAAATTTTTTCATAAAACTTATAAGGCATTTTTGTAAACTAAGTGGTTTATTTTATGATATATAGCATCTGTGGTATTTTCAAATCTTTATTTAAAAAATTGAAGTTCTTTTTTTATAGTGATTTTTAAGGTGCTTCACCATTAAATAAGTAAAAAAGTTAGGTTTTTTGGATTTTTTAAATTAAGTGAAAATTGACAGAAGTTTCACTAGGAAAAAAATGCATCTAAACTCAAACGCGTGAACTTTCATAATTATTTTGGGTCACTGGTTGTTTATTTAAAAAATTAAATGTTATAGTTGCTAAGAGGCAATTTTCTAGAAGTAGATTTTGTAATTTGTTGTGGAACTAATATTTTTAGCCTGTTGGCTAGTATAACCGATTATAAATTAATTTTTATCTTTATTTTTATTTTTTGAAAAAATAAAAAAAAATCACTTTTTGTTCTCACAGTTTCTCAAATATTTTATGATGTTGACAAAGCGCTTTGAAATTTTTTTCCAAAAAGTTTTAAAATTAGTATGACTACAATCTAAACCTCTATCAAACATGACATCTACTAGAATTTAATTTTTCAATTTTTTTGCTAGAGAAGTACCATTTAATCTTAATACATTTTTAACATTATTCTTGAAGTAGAAATGCCAGTTTGGACAATTAAATAATCTTGATAACTACGCATTTCATGACAAAACATCTAATGAATGAAAATTAAGTAGTTAGAATTGTAACAATGAACAGCAAGGAGTGATTAGATAGCAATCAAGTATGATGCATGAGCATTTTTCTATTTTTAACCATAAAAGTTTTAAAAAAATAATTACTCTCAGATGCCTTGAATGCATTGATGCATTTTTTTATCTACATCTCTAAAGAGTTATCATTTAACCAAATTATAGGAATTTTAATTATAATTAGTCTTGTAATCCTATATCCGACAGTTCATTTTAATACCTAACTAATGTGTCGTTTAGTCTAACAGGGGTAAGTTAACCTGATTTGACAGCAATTTAAGTTTCTCGCTATTTAATTTTTTCTCTTACGTCATTAAAGTGTAAAGGAAGGAGGCATAAATTTCCTTGTGAAATGCTCTTACGTTATATGCTTTTTTACAGAGTGGTACTTTGCGACAAGACCGTGAGGACTTCTTGAAGCGCTTTAAGTACCACACAAAATATAAAAGATTTATAAACTATAGGCACGCTTACTTACGCTTAAGTTTTATATCATGCATACTCGTTTATTTATTGATACTCTGTTGGGGCAGGTTGTGCAGCTTGCTAAAAACTTTGGACAACATCTTCTCAACCAAATGAGATAAAAGTACTTTTTAAAAACAACATTTCGCAGAATAAACTATATTTATAATAGGAAAAACTTATTTAAATTCAACGCACAGATCATCGTCTTTCTTAGATTTAGTAAAAATTTCTGAATAAGACCCCTAACCCTGGTCTTAACACGCCATAAAAAAACAAAGAAAATGGCTAGACTTAAAGTTAAAGTTCGAGTTATTGATTTTTATGAAAAACCAGATTCAAAGAAAATTTAAAAATACTTTTAGTTATCTGAAGTTTGAGGGTTATATTTATCGGGATTTTACAGTAATACTATATAAAAAAGGTTTTTAAATAAAATATTAAGGACTTTTTAAAGAAGAATAAACTTGGCAATCTATCACAGAGTACCGTGGAAAAGCATCTAACCAGGAAGTACACGCCTTCTTTCATGTGCCGCAAGATTGTTTAACTAGAGCTAACATCGAACCACTTCATTGTGCGCCATAACTCTACCCACTGCGCCGCGGCTACTGTTTTATAAGTTTTATTTTTCCAATCCAGACTAAAAAATTCCTTAGTTGATTAGATATAGAAAGAAAATGTGCAATTTTAAAAGATGTTTAACTAATATTATTGAAAGTCCATCATTCATTCAATAATGTATAATACTCGGATCAGTCAATAAATAAATATTTTTGTTAATTTTTTTTTGTACCACATAAACTTCATTAACGGTAGTAGTGTAGTAATAGAGCGCTTGGATCATTAGCTTGAAGTTCCAAGTTCGATCCATACCACGTCTTTAAAAACACCGCGCTCAACTTTTGTTCGTCAAGGTTTGTGTTTCGGAGTTAAAAGAGTTGAGAGTGATTTGTTTCCACATTAAAAAAAATTAAAAACCAGGCTCCTTGACTTTAGTGGCTGTCTCGACATTGGGGAGGTGAATAACTTAACAAAAAAAAACATTTTTCCTTTGAAAAAGTGTAGTTTTTTAAGCAATGCGATAAATTCATTTTCATTAAAACACCTGAAAAATGCTGAAACTTAATGGGAAAAATACAGAGATATATTTTACATTATTGTATTGTCGTATTTTAATTCAAAGTTATATCAAAATATCAGTATCATATCTATAAACAAACTACTTGTAGTAATTACAACGAGCCTCTCAGCATAAATATAAAAATATTACACCAGTTCAAAAAGATTTATGTTCAATTTAAATTCTGTCCAACAAAAATATATCATTGTTATAAATCAGATTGTCATGTGACATCAGATTATCCAATTATCAAATCTGATATATTACGTGTTTATCAGATTACTTGTGGTAAACCAGATTATCACTATATTTGTTGGTCTTAAGGTATGTAAAAATCAAGTTTAATGTTTACAGCGATTCCTAAAAAACACTTCTGAAATATGAACTTCCAAAATTAATAAGTTTTCAAATCTTTCAATTTTTCCAAGCCAGATCTCTGTGATTTAAACGAGTTCTTTCCAATTGAGCTGGGTTTTAACTACTGCACGGTCAAAACCAAGACATTTTTTGATGAAGTCTGAATTCTATTATTGAATTGTAATTTAGTTTAAGATAGCGTTGAAAAGATTTTTTTCCCACTCTCTGGTGTCTAGTGGTAAAAAACTTTCCAATCTCTAAATATATCTCTAATATAACGTAGTTTAACAAGTTTAACAAAGTATGACGTAATTTAACAAATAATGTTTCTTTAAACAAATAACAAAGAATGTTTCTAATAACAAATAACAAATAAACAAATAACAAATAAACTTAAAACAAATAACAAATAATGTTTCTTTAAGAACTCAGCGTTTCTTTAAAAGTAAAAATAAAACAAAGGCCCTAGGCAGGAAAGTTTTTGGGGCCCTAAACACTTCTTAACACCACAATTTTTTTTCAACGAAATCCCATTTAAAAATTGAGCTCGCTAAAATCATGGTACACAGGCTGCAGTCTTGTCTGCCTATAGGTAAATCTGGACAACTAAAGATATTATTTTGTTGCACATTACAGACAACCCTGTCTGTAATGTGCAACAAAATAATATCTTTAGTATATTCTTTCTATTAATAAAGACTATTATAAATTTAACAAACAACAATATAAAATTGAGCTTTCTAGTTTTTGAAGATGCAAAACTATCAAAAATCTTTTTGACATTTATGATACAATCTCTATGGATATGCATCGTAACTAATCCATTTAATTGTTCTTGTCCTATATTGGATCTTGACCAAGTTTTAAGTCTTTTTAAAGTCAAAAAACTCCGTTCTCCCGAAGCAACGCTAACAGGAAGGGTGCAAAGCAATTGCAAAATACATTTAATTAAAGGGAAGACATTACCATTACATTGCTTGTATGCTTCCAGTACACATTCAGGTAGGTCTTGTTGTTTTTTGATTGCGTCTTTCCATTTTAGCTCTCAAAATTCGAATTCTGAAGAAACTTTCATTACTTAGACATTCTCATCAACAGTGTTAATGTTGGGAAGCCCTTTCATAAAACTCAGTATATTAGTTATGGATGCACAAAATACCATTTATTGACGATAAGTTTATATATTTTCAAAGAGTCAAAACTGAAACTGAATCTTCAAATTGGATTACCGGATAACATTGAAACCAGGAAACAATTCAAAAGATTGAATATCAGCCTACATTTTTTCCTAATTCACACACACTTCCTTTTCCTTTTTTTTATTTTTTTTTTTGCAACGATGTAAATACTATTTATCGTTATTACTAACTAATCATACGAACTAATAGTTATAATAATTATATAAATAAAAAGTCTAAAAAATATATTAGCTATTATGAAAAAAAAAAGTTTCCGAAATCGAGATATAATCAAAATGCAAAAGGATTTTCTATAGTTAAATTACTATCATCACCAAAAAGTAAATGCTTGAGTATTCTTTTTGATTGGATAGATATGAATATGATATTTTATTCACAGAAGCAATTCATATACGTTTATTGTTAACTCTGTCTTTGTTTTGTTTAATAAATTTCTAGGTATTGCTACATTTTATTTAAAAGAGTTTAAGGTTTCATCAGAAAATCTGAACTGTAAATCTAGAAGTGTGATATCAAGTAAAGTTAAATAAACATTGACTCTATAGTAAGTTAGAAGATCATTGGTATTGGGGTTAGCGCGATTAGTTTGTTTTCCTGTAATTCGTGAAATCTTGATTTTTAAACCTAAGTCTTCCAGTAACTTTGATGCAGTCATAAATATAGCATTAAAGTTTTCTTTATTCTGACGTCTTTTACTTAATATCTTTATGGTATGTTTAAGAATAGTTTTAGCATATTCATCACCTATATAAATTATACTACAAATTAAAATTAAATTAATAAAAAAAAATTTACTATTAAAACCAAACCTATATATTATTTTTCGTAAGTTTTTAAACACAGTTTTTTTAGTTTAAAAAAAGTAAATAGTTAGCTGCAGAATAATTTTTTGTATTTTGTTTTTTCTTTTACAAATTTTTCAATAATACTTTGATGTTTGATATTTCTTATGGGGGTTAGTTACCCCTTAATCCCCCTCCCCCACCACCTTATCCTTTGTGTCCGCCACTGAGTGATATATCATAGTTTTAAATGATAAATCAAGTTTTATCGATATATGATATATCATAGGGTACCACTTTAAATAGTTAAGTAAAATCTTATTTATAAACATATATAGTCAAAAGTGCTTAAACAATATAAAGTCACATAATTTTATATTATAAACTATATTCTTAAGTTTAATACATCGCGACGTTAGAATTATCTTATTCTATCTCCACAATTTAAACTTTTGAGATGAAACGATTAAAGGAAAGACTTTAGGAGACGGCATATAATTTTTTTTATAATTAATGTTTTTTCCGCAACTTTTTTACTTATAACTTAGGTTTTAATTCAATAGGAAAACATTATTCTGATTATATTCATTATTCAAATTAAAAAGTTTTAAAAGCGACATATTCAAAATTTCTATACTATATCAATGTTTAATGTTTACAGCCGTTCCCAATAAAAAAATGCTTTGGAGGTATGAATACACATATATGTTTATATGCATACCTCCAAAGTTTTAAGGTACTAAGTTTAGAAAAATTTTCGAAATGCTTTTTATATAACCGTTTTTAAATTTGGGACTATTTATAGTCATTTTCAACAACTAGGAATAAATCTAAACTACAAAGTTTTAGCAAACCGGGTGTTTATTAAGTCGGTTTATTAAGTTTATTAAGCTGCGGAAAACCTTATCTAGGTAAAACAGCTTTAAATTTTATCAAGAATACTGTAAAGTGTAAAATAAGTTAAGACAGTAACTGTTGTTCCTCTAAAATATTTAGTCATAAAAAATTCCACCAAGGAGCAATAAAATGGGATACAACATAATTAGTATTTGTCTTTCAACAAACTAAAACGTTAGAGAGGTCTCAGAAATATTGAACATGTTTTAAAAAACTTAAGAAATTTTAGAAACCATTGATGCGTTTCTAAGCAATCTTAAAAACGTTATTTTAATTGAACTTAAAGGGATATTTTTATTTTTGATTTAATTAAAGACTTTGATAGGGAAAACTTTTTATCTTTTTTGTTTCGTCTATTAGTTAAATTTAGCGTTATGTAATTTATGGACATATAAGGAATTACCTCCAAGTGTGAAAAAAGCTCTCTCAAAGAAAGATTCAAAAACAGTTTAGAAAGTTAATTCATCAAGGCCTAAAGAAAACATTATTGTTTGCTATTGCTTTGGAGCCAAAGGTTCTATGTTAAAAGGTTATTTTGAAAGAAAAGTTCACACAGATTCCCCCCCCCCTCCCTAAAAAAAAAAAACAGTAATAATAATAAAAAAAGGTCAAGTCAATTTTTATTTTTATTAAACACCAATAACAACAATTGTGCAATATTTTTCAAATATCATTTTAAGTTTACTCTTGGCCATCAGTGATGCCAAATCATAACATCTTCATAATTAAGTGAGCTTGTCAGTGTTGATTCAATTGTTGATGACAAACAAACTTGATAATCTGTCTCTGCCTATTGAAGACCTTTAGTAGTTTTTTATTATATTCAACTTAATAAAACTCTTTTCACAAGGTGCAACTGTCACTCGTAGTGTCAAAAATATCCTCAGACAGATAAGCAGGTATACAGCTTTCAAAGAATATTTATGAGTTAGCTGTAAAAGATCAAGTGGATTGGCACTTTCTAAATTATCCATTAAAGGTTCTGCTTGAATTATGATTTTTGTATTCAATTTTTTGACATGTCACTAAAAAGAAAAATTTCCGTTCAAAAATTATGAAATATTTATATTTTTTATATCAATATTTCAAAACTACTAGTTAAAAAAAGTTTTACGCAGAAAAAACTTACATGTTTAACACCAAAAATACCAAAAAAACAACGCTTTACAATTAATTTTTTTTCTAATACAATGAGAATAATAATGAAATTTAAAGTTTTTAAAGTTTGAATTTCGTTGTGGGAGAGGGTATTAGAAAGTGTCATCAATTCTCCAATGGGAAAGGGAGTGGTTTAGCACAGTGTGGCGTGACACATTTTTTTAAAATTTAAAATCTTATCAAAGCAAAATTAGTGTACTTTTAGAAAAAAATTGCAAACTCAAAGATATATTTTATTTGAAAACAATGTCACGTCACATATAAGAGTAGGTGGGGGTTGATAAAAATATTACCTGGGGGAAAGGGTGTCTTAAATAAGGCCTAAAAATGTAGTATACCCTTAAAAAAAAAAAAAAATCATATTTTAGTACAACTTTAGCTGAAAAAAATCATTAATTGCAAATAATCAATTGAAGTTTTGGTAATCAAAGGTAAAATAGTTGCTATGTTAGTTAAGTGAAAAACTTTGTCTTTTTATTTCGAATATTTTTGTGTAACTACACTTGGGTGTCCCACTTTTAATCCGAACAATAAACATTCAAATGCACCCTTATATATTTATATATATATATATATTTATATATATATATATATATATAAATATATATATATATATATATATATATATATATATATATATATATATATAAATATATAAATATATATATATATATATATATATATATATATATATATATATATATAAATATATATATATATATATTATATATATATATATATATATATATATATATATATATATATATATATATATATATATATGTACATATATATAGTTAATATTATAGATGCCATCTTAAATGCAGCGATTCTTTTATTGCCAAGATTGTTTAAGGAATCGACAGATTTTTGGTTACATTTGACAGCCAGCCGACACAGCATACACCAACTATTAAAATGCCGAGTAGGAAAAAAATAACAAGACCGTCCTGTAACTGTCTGCAGAATGGCGAACACATTAAATTACAAAGAAAAAGAAACTAAATTTTTATTATTATTGTTAATATACATAAAGAGAAAGTATTCCTTTTTGATCCGAGGTTCCAAGGAATTATTAATTGAATAGAAGAAAAACTAATTTATTAATTGAATAGAAGAAAAATGTCCATTTACAAAAATACACAAAATAACTTTTTTTCTTGTCTTTTCCAACCTCTTTTCGGTTTATTTGCAAGGAATCTACTAAAAGACCTTCGTCATGACTTTCAGCCGCTAATTAAGATGACTTCTTTTAGACATAAGATGAGATTTTTTATACAAAAATTGATACAGTGTGTTTTCGATGAAAAACGTCTGATAATAGTGTATGTTGGAAATATTTAAGACCTCAGAAGCCATCCGTCCGAGTTGAAAAAAGGTTAAAGCAAAAACGATCAACCGGTGATAAGCAATCAACCGATGAACCGAGCGATTGAACCGATCGATGAACCGAAAGGTGGCGATTAAAAATAAAGGTCGCGGGTTCAAAAAAAAGGAACGATGTCACGCGCATGCGCAGAAATAAAATAAAGGATAAGGTGTAAAAAAATTTTTATATAAAAAAAACTGTTACAAATAAAATTTATTCAGTTCCCTGAAAATTGGGTAGTGTTTTTTTGCCCAATTCTCGAACGTTATGTTTGGGTTAAGTTTTTTTCCATACGTCATGAAAGAATTGTAAATATCAAGTTCTTCAGCAAATTGTTTGTTAAATTTTCTAGACACACGAACAGTCCTTCTTCAATTGTCAAAACAATTTTTTTCTCCACACCATTTGATTTTTCAATCATTGTACTAGTTTGCTAAAAAAATAAAAAAAATTTATTCACAACAATATTTACAAAGTTTAATCGTAATAAAATTTATTATTTAAATCAAATGGGGGGGGGGGGACGTCACATATCCATTCTTCTTGGAATGGGGGGTCGTCGCATATCCATTCTTCTTTGAGCTCTTCGGTTTTTTTTGTTTTAAAGTTTTTTATTTCTAATTTTTTACAATTTTGAAAATCGAGTCCTTTTAATGGTCGTTTTAAATTCAATTCAGGTTGTTTAAATTTGTAGGGTGAAGCATAGAGTTCTTCTTCCCAATTTTCAACATTATTATTATTCATTTTTTTATTTATATCTAAAGAAAAAAAAGAATGTTAGTATAAAGTGGTATAAAAAAAGAAGAATAAAAAGATAAAAAAATAAGGAAAAAAAAAGACAAAAAAATATAATAAAAAATATATTCTAAAATAAAAAAATACAAAAGTTATTTTCTAATTTGACAACTTTGGCAATTCCCGCATTTTTTAATGCAAAAGTAATGTTGGTTTAACGTTTGTGAGTGTTTTAAGGATTCTTTATGTATTTTGTAATAGTAGGGATACATGGCTGTAAAAAAAAGAAAAAAATAGGTTAATAGAAAAAAAAATTTAAAAAAAGAAAAAAAAAATATACCTTTCATTTGTTGACGAACTTTTTTAGGTATTTTTTTATTTTTGCCATATCCATATGTTTTCATTATTTTTCTAGCTATAAATATAAAATAACATCTTTCATATGTACAAATTGATGAGAAATAATATAATCATATTGCTGTAAAGCCCAATTTACATAATTTTTTAATAATATATAAAAATGATCATATTGTTTATTATTTAAAAAAGGTAGAATATAATGAGAATTAAAAATTTCAACAGATATATATATAAAAAAAGCTTGATCAAAAAAAAATTCCAAATGTTCTCTGTATAAAAATCGAGGACCAATTTAAGTTGACTTGTAAAAAGTTTGAGTCCAAATAATATGATCTGAATCGTAATATTCTATAGGAATGACTTTGGCAAGTTCTTTTAAAAATGTTTCCATTTCAATTTGTATTCTTGCTAATCCCATATTCTTTTGCATAATTGTGTTAACGTAGGTACTTTTTCGTATTTATAGTTCACTCTAGTTTGTAGACAAAACCATACCCATTCGTGATAATGTAAGTTGAATTCTTCAAAACTTTTTCTTATTAGTTGCATTTTTTATTAGTTTGGCTATAAATATAAAATATTGTTTTTATAATGTATGAAATTATTTTCATGAATATAATAATATTGATCTAATGCCCATTGAATGTATTTTATAATACAATTATAAAAAAAATCAAGTTCTTCATTTTTAATATAATGATTATTATAGTGCGATCTAAACATTTGGTATAAAGAAAATATAATTTTTTTGCAACCAAAAAAATAAATTGTGATCGGTTAAAGAACTAAATTCACAAATATAAAAAAAATCATCATCAGAACTGTTTTCAGGATAACGAAAATATAAAAACCCAAGCTGATCTTTTAATAATTCCAATTCAATTCTAATTCTTCTAACAGCTAATCTTCTTTTACATAATTCTTTTAACGTTTTCTTGTCTCGATCCATGTTATTTTTTGTTTCGCCTATAAACCAACTGACAATGTGGATAATGTCGTATTCATAAAAGTGTTTGCTTCTTTGCATTTTTTTATTAGTTATCTGAAAAAAATTAAAAAAATTGATTTACAATTTGAAAATGAATAAAACAAGGTTCAGTAGTATAAAAGTATTGTTGTTTAGCCCAATTTATATATTCCATAATTAAACGATATATTTTTTGTATTAAATGTATTTCCAGTTGTTTATGTGGATCAGCAAAACAGGATATTTCTGTAAAAAGTAAATGAAATAAAGTATAAAGATATCGTCTTTGAAGATAAAAAAATAATAAACGCCTCTTTATAAAAGGTAAATCAAAATAAATGTTTGTTCTATAATAGGTGTAAAACAATAATCGAATATTATCTTTATCTTTCCATTTCGTGAGTGGTAGTTCGGTTTTAGCAAATAAAGAAACAATTTTATTTTGTAATTGATCGAATTCAAATCGAATTCGTTGATGTGCCAAAGTTCTTTTACATAAATCTTTCAAGGTGAGTTGAGATTGATTTTCATGGTTAAATTTGTTTGATTTCTCCAATGTAATATCATCAAAGTGAAAAAGATAATAAGAAAAATGTCGTTCTTCTGGGGTAAACCAAATTAGTGTTTGATTTTCAAAGTTTTTAATGTAAGAACGAATGTTTTCCAAATAACGACAACGTTTTTTTGTTTTCTGTCCATTTTTATGACCTTTTTTTCTCGTTTCATTTGTTTTTCACGTTTTTGTAGAAAGTAGTAAAGTGAAGCACCTTCTTTATCAAGTATATCTCCAATATTGCCCCAGTTGCTGCCCATTTTTTTAAGTAGTTGTCTAAAAAAAGTTTACAAAATAGTTATAATAAAAATACAATAAAAAATTAATGTTTGGGAAAAAAATTATAGTTTTACTATACAAGTAAAAAACTATAATTTGTTTCCCAAAAAAAAGTTTAGATGAATTCTGGTTCTTGGACACATTCAGGTGCTTCAGCTGATTCTGGTACAGGAATATAAAAATGGAATAGTTCTTCCTGTTTTGCTTCTATAACAGCACTTGGATATACTGCGTTCGGTGGCGAATAAACAGGTGGTAGATTTTTAATCATGCTTTCTTCATATGTTGGTAGTCGTGGTATTTTATTTTTATATTTGTTAAAAATATCATTTCGATGAATTACTTTACACATGTTGAGTAAAAATTCCAATTTACTTTCTAAGCTTTCATGAATATTTCCATTATAATCTTCTATGGCATTATCTTTGATATACTCTACAAGATCGTATGCGTTTTTTAATTTTTATTTGATACCATGTGGAAGTATTAACACGAATCTAATACTTCTAACGTTTTCAAAAGTGAGCTCATCAGTTATTTGTCTGAAAACTTCCATTGCATTCATTTTTTTATTAGTTAATCTAAAAAAATAATGTATAATAATTATAGATAAAAGTACAAAAAACATATAAAAAAATAATGTATAACAATTATAGAACAAAGTCAAAATTTATTTCTTTATAGAAAAATATATTATTGAATAGTAATCGTTATAAATAAATTATTGTTAATAATAAATTGTTTTAGTTCTTCGTGTGAAATAAAATTGTTATAACCAACAGCTACATTATATTCAACGGTAGGTTTATCAAAAGAATTATCGTCTAAAATTTGAAGATAATTATTATTGGTAGTAGTACAAGTATAAAATTTATCTTTATCTCTCAAGGTTAAATTGACATTTTTGGTAAAAGGCCATTTTAAAGCATCGTCAAGGTCACCTCGTAATAATTGAAAGTAAATGGCTAGTTTGTTTACGTCGGTACTTCGAGTATAAACTTTTATACGATAACGATAACTTTCTGATGTGTAAACGGGTTCTGAATAAAATGGTTCATTTGATAATAGTCTGATATTCATTTGATCAAGTTTGATGATTTGCGTGTCTTTAAAAACGTGTTGTATTACCTTTAGTTCTTTAGGTTGTTGAATTGAATTTTTTAAAGCTAAGAATTCTGTGCTGTTTTCTTCTACGATTTGATAAAGTTTTGTTATTTCTTGATTGAGATGTTCTGTATCGTGTTGATTGGCTAAAACCATCATGTTGTCATAGAAGAGAATTTTTAATTCTGCCATTTCTTTGTTCATTTTTGATAGGGTTTGATGAAGTTTGACATTATCTTCTTTTAGATTTTTAATTTCTTGCTCTTTTTGTTTAGAGTCAACTATTTGTTTAGTTGAAATTTCTTGAACATTCTTCATTCCATTCATGATATGATTAATAGAAAGATTCAAATAATGTAATTTTTTCATTTCGTCTTGAATTATTTGGTTCAAATAACGATTTTGTTGTTCTTTATAATATCGTAAGCATATAACAGAGTGTTCATAATAATCTTGATCATCCACTTTGGTATTACAAAAAAACATATTTTTTGTATGTCTAGAAATTCATAATCACATTCGTGGTTTAACAAATCTTGTACCTTTTTCTTACATGTTAAACATTCGTGAGAGTATTGCTCTGTAGAACAATCTGTTTGATGATTTAAAAGTTCTTCTGCACTAAATTCTTTGTCGCAAAAACAGCAAGGATATATGTTGTCTGCCATTTTTTTATTAGTAGCTGAAAAAAACATTTATTTATATAAAAAACTATAAAAAAATATACATGTCTTTTTTAACATAAAAGAGATAATAAATAAATAAAATGACTCAATAAAACATATAAAAGAATAAAAACATAAATGAGGTTCGTTTCAATATCTTCTTGTTCTTGTTCTTTGTTAAAAGTTACATTTTCTACTTCTTCATTTAAATAATCTCCAAATCCAGGAAACATATCTTCAAAATCATCATTATTATTCATTTTTTAGTTGTCTAAAAAAAAAAAGATATATTTACAGATAAAAAAATAATTACAAATAAAGTTCGGGTAAATCGTCCATTTTATTAATGACGTTTAAAATATATTGCTCCCAATCCATTTCATTTAAAATCTTATGAATTTCTTTTTCTATTTCTTCCACTTCTATTTCCTCTTCTTCTAACATTTGTGATTTTAGCTCTTCAATATAATCTAATTCTTCCATTTCTTCCATTTCTTGTACTAATTGTTCTAAATAACTTTCATAATCTTCCTCTGTTAACTCTTCCATTTCCATTAATTCTTGTAAATCATGTTCTTCTTCTTTCGACAATAACAAGTCGTGGTAACAAATAGTTTCTTCATTGATATATTCACCATAACTAAAAGAAAAAAATATATAAAAAATATAAAAAAAATATAAAAAAAGTAAAATAGGCTTACCATCCACATTTTTTGATATATTGCTTCATTTTTTTTAATATATTAGTTTGCTAAAAAAATAAAAAAGTTACAAAAAAATTATTGCAATATAAAATTTGTAATTATTTTCATAGTTATTTCTATATTTTTTTTAAGTTCTAAATTATTTTCTTTTGTTGAAATGTCAAGAGACCAATTCCATAAAGCATCATATAAAGCACGAGCTGCTTCGATTTCTGTTCCTTTTTTTTGATATATTAAGTTTAAAAGTCTTATCATTCTTTCGTTGATATTATGGTAATCACATTGTATACATTCGATTTCACGTTTTTTGTAGTCAAGATATTCTGCTAAAGTTTGCCATTGTGTTTGCAAATGTGCTGCTATTATTAGTTTTAATTGCATAAAATTCATTATTTTTTGCTAAAAAATATTATATAAAAAACATTAATAATTTAATATAACTAATTTACAATGTAATAAATTAAATAAAAGTTCTTGCTTGTCGGTTTCAATTTCCCATCTTGTTAATACATAATATAAATGACTAATAGCTCTTTCTTTATTTTTGTGATGTTTAATATAAATAAATAAAATTTTTTTGATTTTATCAAAGTTCTTGATGTAATTTATATCGAATTTTTTAATTTCGTTCTTTTTAAAATTTAAATAAATTTCCAATTGCTTCCAATGTGAGTGAAGTTCTTTTGCTATGGTATTTATTATTATTTTTATCATTTTTTATTCTATTATATATAAAATAGTTAAAAAATAGTAATATAATTGTATATCAAAATATTAATGTATATAAAAAAATTAAAAAAAGACTACAAAAAATTTATTTTCTATAAAGAAATATACAAAAAAAATATACAAAAACTTTCATAAAATATCACTTTCTATATATGGATCTGGACTCTTTAAAAAAAAGACAGAGAGAATGTTAAAAAATTATACTTTTTTTATAAAATAAAAAAGGATCAAGTTCAACTTACAAGGAGAGTAGTCCCAATGTGATGGTACTACTTCTCTATTTCTTGTGTTTTCATGTCTTTCTCGAGCTCGATGAAGAAATCGATGAAGCTTTTCCATGTTTTTATCTGTAAAAAAAAAAAAAGTTTTTTATAAAAAAAGAATTTTTTTATTTTTATATAAAATAATATAAAAAATTACCTAATATAGGTGAATATGGTTGCACGTGAGAAAAAGGAATTTTTTTCCCATTTTGAATGATGTAATGGTTTTTAAAAAAACCATCATGAATAACTTCATATTTGATTTTATTAATTGTAATGTATTTCATTTTTTTACTAAAAAATATGAGTTGTTTTAAATAAAAAATACCGTGTTGTTTTTTGTAATAATTAAAATAGTTATAAATATAAAATTATCATTTTTTATAAAAATGCCTAAAATAAGGTATACTCCTAGATCATTAAACACTGTCAATATGGCACGTACAAAAACAACAGTTCCTAGAACAAAAAAAGCAGTTCAAACACAAACAAGTACAAAATAAAGTTCAACATCGACACAGACTGAAAATCAGTATTTACCGAGCAATTGTAAAAGAATATTATCGTGTTTACGAAGAACAAATAACAGATATAAAGATAATAAAACAAATCGTAAACTAGGAAGAGTTGGTAAAAGAATAAAACGCTGGGTTCATACTGCCGAATCTTATGTCGATATTAAACATCAATTAAAAGAAGCAAACATTAGACAAAAAAATAAATAATGTAAATATATAAAAAATTTATAAAATATATAAAAAATATATTAAAAAATTATAATTTTAAATTAAATGCTTTGTTAATATTATATCTTAATTTCCTAACTTTCCTCCTCATTTTTCTATTGTTGTTGATTGTTTTCTAAAAAAATAAAAAAATGACTTAAAAAAATTTTATTTTATTAAAAAATTTTTTTTTTTAAAAATAACTTTTTTTTAGGTTCTTGTAAACGAGTGTTCATTGGAATTTTTTGAGGTTTTTCTAGTAATGTTTCTTGAGGTTTTTCTGGTGGTTTTTTAACTTGAAAGTCGACTCCATCTCCATCTCCATCCATATAGATTTTAAAACAAACTTCATCGTCTTCTATGACGATAATTTCTTTTTCGTCGTCGCTTGTTTCTGTAGTATTGTTTTCTCTGAAATCCAGTTCTTGTTCGCTCTCGCTCTCGCTAACTTCTATTTCTTGTTCTGTAAATTTAATTTTCTTCGAAATCATTTCATCGTCTTTTAAATATTTTGTCATTTTTGCTGTTTGCTTCGTAAAGCGTGTTTTTGCCATTTGGTTTTGATAGTAAAAAACGCGCTTTTTATGAATAAAATTTAATCTCTACAGATTAGTTCGTATAAAAGAATAAGTGATGTAACTTTATGCAATGAAAAGAAAATGCTGTGTCATGCTAGTTAAATTTAGAAAGTTTTAATACCGCTTTTATGAACAAGATTAAAGAGATTAAAATACGGAGTAAACAACTTTTAATAAACTCTGCGATGAAAAAAAACTCTATGATAAGTGTTAAAACAACATGTTAAATAAATTCAAAACTTTATGAACCAACACGTCGACGTAGCATAGTGCATTCGTTCGCCGCACTATGTTTCAAACGCAATGTCATTAGACCGTTGTGGGTTCGACTCTCGTTGAAGGTAGTAGAAAGTTTAGAAAGTTGAATGTTAAAACGGTGGGTAGAAATACTCGTCAAGTAATGTCTAGAAAGTTATATGTAAACACGGTGGGTAGAAATACTCGTCGAGTAATGTCTAGGAAGTTATATGTAAACACGGTGGGTAGAAATACTCGTCGAGTATTGTCTAGAAAGTTATAGTAAACACGGTGGGTAGAAATACTCGTCGAGTAAAGTCTAGAAAGTTATATGTAAACACGGTGGGTAGAAACACTCGTCGAGTAATGTCTAGGAAGTTATATGTAAACACGGTGGATAGAAATACTCGTCGAGTAATGTGTGAGTGTGTGAGAACGAGTGAGCGCACGAGTGTGTGAGTAAGCAGGCTAAGGACTAAGGCAGGACTAAGTAAGTTAAGTAAGGATTAAGTAACTAAGTAAGTAAGAAAAAAATACGGCCGTATAAAAAATAAACACTATAAGAATGACACAAGTAAGTAGGCCTACTAAGACAAAGTAAAGACAGAATAAGTAAAGTTGTGTCAGGGTGACACTATGTTTTTTATCTTGTAAAAAAAAGATATAAAAAAATACAAGTCAAAAAAAAAATACAAGTCAAAAAAAAGTTAAAGTCAAAAAGTTAAAGTCAAAAAAAAAGTTAGAGTCAAAAATGGCTGCAGATGATATTGATTTTTCCTGTATGATTGTAAGACGGAATTTATTTTCAACACCTTCATATAAAAGCAAATTAAGACCTAGATATACATCTAAATTACCCAATAAACGGTAGATGGAAAATGGCCTTTTCATAGGGATGCTTTTTTTGAATTTTTTGATAGGACCTCCTTTGATGAAAACGAGTTAACCGATCCCAATAATACAGAACTAAGTGCTCTAAAACGAAGAAGAGCTAAGAAAAATTTGAAAAAAGTAAAGCGTCAATATTGTAGAAAAGCACTGATGTGTTATCGAAAAACGAAAAGTAAGTATATAAATAATAAACAAAATCGCGAAATAAATCGAGTAGGAAAACCAATATATCGTTTTGTTTTAACAAAAGTGGATCGCAATAAACAAAGAAATGAAGTATTATATAAAAAATATTATCGTAAAAAATCAAAAAGAGGAAGAAAAAAACGCGGAAGAGGACCTGTAGCAGATCTTTATGGTAAATTACCGTTTGGAAAAATATGGAAATCCATTGCAAAATTAGGTGGTCATTGAAAAAAAAGAGAAACTGTTAAATTTGTAGAAAAACACTGTTGTGTTATTGAAAAACCTAAAAATAAACACTATAAAAAAGACCTATTTTTTTCTTTAAAAAATGAGACATAGAAGGCATAGAGGTCATAGAAATGCTAAAAGATATGTTTTTGTTCATCGAAAATCGAGAGCTCATCCTAGACCGTATCATTCTTTAATCGGTAAAGGACGAAAACGTATAAATAGAAAGCGTGGTAAAGGTTTCCTTGGTAACATATTAGGAGGTATTCCTTTAATTGGTGATTTGTTTAAAACTATAATTTAATCGGATTAAAAAACATGTATAAAAAAAGCCTAACTCTGTAAAAAAGTTGATTTACAAAAATGAATTCAAAAGTATGCAAACATGCAAACAGAAAAACACATATAAAAAAGTATTGCAATCAATGTTTTGTACAAAAATTTCGACGATATGTTGAAGAAAATTCTAAAGAAATTTTATGGTTAATAAAAGACTTGAAAAAACACAACGAAAAGTTATAAAATTTAAGAACAGATACAAGCTCGCGAGGACAGTATATTTTAACTTATGAGTACGAAAATGGCATTGCCGAAATCATCAGCGGTAATAAAGATACTGGACACACAAAAATATCTACGTTTTTTGGTGGTTTTATCATGGATTTTGACATTATAAATAAATTATATTGTATTTCGCATATTAATGACGGTGTTTTTTATGTAGGTAATAAAATACCAAAAATATATTGATAAAAAAAATATTTAATAGTGTTTTTTCTGTTTTTTTTTAAAAAAAAAGTACTATAAATTTGGTTTTTTTTTGAAATAAAAAAATTTCATTTGAAGAAAAAAATTCATTTGAAATAAACCAAAAAAAATGGAGTTTAAAACTTGTTTAAACGAATTTTAAAAGATTAATAATTAAAAACTTCTTCCTTTACAACGGATGATAGTTTTAAAGCAAGTCCAGGGTAATTTTAGATAATTTTTTCGTTTGGATGGAAGTACACAAATCAAAGTAACTCGTGTTAATAATAAAGCCCATATTGATTTTATTTACGGTGAAAACAAACACGAATTTGAAATGGGTTATGAAGACTTTATTGATGTTATTAAAGAGTCATTTAACGTTTGGTTACTCGAAGAAGTAGACATAAAAAAGGAAGCATTTTAAAGATTATCTAGAGTTGTGTTATCCGTTTCCAAAATTACAAGATTTTTATATTTCACTATTTAAAACAAATAGTAAATCATAGGGTGATTTTTCATTGATACATCATTACTAATGGGGAATAATTATTAAAGTAACACGTTCCAATAATGAACTTATTATTGTGTTTATATATGAAGAAGGACACAAACATACTTTTGAAGTTCCTTTGAAACATTTTTATCATATGTTTGCCGTCCTCAACAAAAATGGCATTTTAGCGAAAAAGACGAAATTTTAGATCAAAGATAGGTAAAAGTGATAGAAAAAGGATACGCAGAAGAGGAAGAGGATTAGCCGATTTTATCACCCCTAAATATGTAACTAACGCATTGCAAGTGGGTTCGCTGTTATACGGAATAAAAAAAGCGTGGAAAGGCAAAAAAAACAAAAACTGCTCCTGCTCCTATTTCTGTTGTTACAAAACCTGCCAACCCTTATATGCCTCCGGATAAAGTGTTTGAAGTATATTAAAAAAATAGTTGTAAAAAAAACATTTATTCATTTAAAGAATAAATATGTACAAATAAAATAGTGTTTGTTTTTCCTTGTTCTTTTTTCTTTTTTGCATCGTTTGATGGTCAATATTTTTTTTCCTTTACAAGTTAAACACTGCGTCTCGTGAAGATGTATTTTGGCAGCTCTTTAATCGCGTCTCTTTGGCGGTCTTTAATCGCGTATTATTGTTTGCATAAATTCTATCCATTTCATTTTGAATCATATAATAAATATTCTCCTCGTTCATCACAGTTGGAATGGCTTGAAAATCCAATAGTGATAATTTGTCCCATGTAGCTTCATAATTTGTTTTTAAGAATCCTGCATCTTTTAAAAAACTTTTAATAGCATTTTGAGCTAATATTTGTTTTTCATAAATATCATAATTCAAAGGAACTTGTTTTGTTTTCATAGACAATAGATCACGTTCCAGATTTTCCTGTGTTTTCATATATAAATGCAAATGCATGTCTTTTTCAAACAGTTGTTTTGCAGTGTTATCAAGGTGTGGAAAGAGCTCTTGTTTAATAAATTGAAAAAATGAATAGAGATTTATCTGAACTAGTGAAGAGGCATGAAGAGTTGTTACTTCATCAAAATAATGGTTTAACAGTCTGCACAACAAAGGTAAATATATTTGATCTGTATATAATACATTTTCGCTGCGAAAGACTAGAGCTACAAAATAAGCGGCAAATGCTCCACATAAACTATTATCATTCCATTTCGAAGGAAATTTATTGTATAAAAAAAATACGTTTTGATTGCCAGTGATTTCGCTATATTTTAAAATAAATTTGGTACACAAATAAAATTCACAATTTTCTGATGTTCATTCTGTAGGAACCTGATTGGATTGTCTTATATAAGAATTAATTTCAATTTCGTTGTAGTTGATGTTAATAGTGTTAATTTGTATATTGCTATTGACTTCTTCTACTGCTTCAAACAAGTATTTATTAAATCTTAAATGTTTTGGAATTTGTTGCAATACACTTTATTCACCTAAACTATCAAAACAAAAAAAATGACCTTTGTCTATTTTCATCAACACTCTCCAATGTTGACAAGCTTCTTTTGTAGATTCATTGTTGTAAATGATAAAGGAGCCATTTTTTTTCATTGGTTGAATAATATGAATATGAGTTTTTGTTTGACTTAGTTCATCAAAAGCATATATTCCTATAAAATAATTTTTAAATTCTGAATTTTTAAAAACACGAGACAAAGATTCATCAGTAGCCATTTTTTTATTCTTCTTTTTCTAAATTTAAAAAACTCCCAATAAATAGTGTTACAATAGCGTGTAATATATTAACAAATAAAGTTTTTTTATCGCCGGTTCCTTCCTTTATAATTCCTTCAATGTTTCTTTTAACTGATATTTTTTTTAAAGCACCATCTAGTTTTTCTATCCAATAAGAGACGGTAGGTATTACTTTTGTACTAAACGTATCCACGAAACCGTCAGTTTGATCACCCTCTGTTAGATCCATAGTATGTTTGATATCTCTTTCTAGTAGTAAAAGAGTTAACTTGGCTTTATAGAGTTCTATTACATAATTATCACCGTGTATTTCTTTCAAATCATCAAAGTAGTTGAGATGAATAAAACAAAGTTGAGGAGTTTCGAGTAATTTATTAAATTGACTGTTTTTAAACATTTTGCAATACTGTCAGAATTTAATGTTATCCTTTTTGAATCGAGTACATTTTGTAAAAAGTCAAACGATTTTTTATCTGTAAAATGTTCTTCTCCTACGTGATCAGATGAAGGTGAAGAATTTCCAGATTTGTGTTCATAATGTTTATGTCTTTTAGACACTTCATCAAGCGCGCACACTGCGCAATTGTTATGAATTTTTTTAATGATGCTATCAACGCGATTCATCTTTTAATTAAAAAAATGTAAAATATATTTCTAAAAAATTTGATTTTTTATACTTTTTTGTTCATTTTATTAAAAGAATACGCTTCTTTTTTTAATAAAAAAGCATTTTTTTTCTAGTTGTGGTTGTTAGATTTTGAATTTATAACCAATAAAGAGATTCACAAGTGGGGAAGAAACTGCATTAGAGAATTATGTTTGCGATCACTTGTTGATAAAAAGTTTTTTCACGTACAAGTTATACCATGTGAAAAGTTTGAAAATTTGGATGAGAAGGATAAAAAAGTATTTTCATACTGCTTAAAAAATATTCATGGGTTAGAGTATTATCCGTCTTTCAAGTATACTGGAGAAATTATATTTTGCTGCTCCGTAGTGGATTTCCTAAAGACTATATTTTCGAAATTCGAATATAATGTCGTATTTTATAAAAGTGGAAACATGGAAAAAGATGTGTTGGCTACAATAAATGAGCAAAAAATTGTTACATTTGATTTAAACAAATTATTGTTTCCCAAATTGTGTAAATTGCCTTACTATTTTAACTTTGAAAGTTTGTGTTTAGAACATTATCAACATAACTATACGAAAAAACATACCCACGAACATTGTCCTAAATATGAAACATTTATGTTTGCGCACTATTTAGAAGATTTTGCGAACGGGTTTATAGAAATATCGACGTGCAAAATTATGCAGAATTAAATGTTGAAGAATACTCGAGTTTTATTAAATTTATAAAAGACATTATCAAATGTACTTATATATTAAAAAAAGACACTTGAGAATGTTTTGAAAATATATTTAAAATAAATAATCTTGTATATCAACTTTTTGATATGGAAAAAAAATACAAAAATAAAAAGATTGTCTTGTTTATAATACTTCTTCCGCAGTCACATAATATTTGGTATAATTAGTATTTTTGTGTATAGGTTGTTTTGATACTATTTCGTTAGTATTGTAATTATAAACTTCGTCCTCTTTTCTGTATAATACCATCGAAATGTTAAAGTTTCTTTTAAAAGAAAAAAAACCATTGAGCAGTGGGGAACATTCCTATTAAACTTTTTTCGTAAAAATTGCAACGTTCAAAGGCTTTGTAAATGTACACTTTATCTCCTTCTTGATGTACTTTTTTTGTATAAAATATTCATAAATAGGAACTGGTGTGTATAGGGTGTAATAACCATTATGAAAAACTTTATCGTCAAACGAAAAGCAAGGCGGTTGGTTCATGCAAGCTGGATAAACGTAATTTAATAGTTTACAATTTTTCTTCAAGTTATCATACTCCCATTTGTTAGATAGATAAGGAAACAAAAAATAATACTTTAAAGTCGGTTTAAGTTTGCTTTTCCACGAAGTACATTTCTTTTCCATGTTTTTTGATTTGTAGTAAATTATATATAGTTTAACAAAGTCTTCTAGTTGTCTTTTTAATTCTTTGTGTTGTTTTTCTACTGTTGTTTTGGTTACATTTAAAAAATCTTCGTTTATCATGCGACATACTTCTAGCATGCTCGTTCTCCACGCTGGTGATTGTTCTGCAAAATTCATATAAGGACGAGAAGGTTTTTCAAACAAATGAAGTCTATTTTCATAGTCTTTAGCTATAAAGATATAATACAAATCCTTGTATTTTTCTTCTTCCATGTTTAATTCCAAGTTAAAATTTTTTAAATAAGTAAAAATAATGTCTTGCCATTCTTCATACGTTTTATTTAAATTGTGAAATTCAAACAACATAGGATGTAATTCATTATCTGGATAAAAAAGTTGAACAGCTTTGATGAGACTTTCGTCGAGTTGTTTGTTAGTCATTTTCTTTTTCAAAAATGAAATAGCATTTTATTTTTTTACCCTTTATATAGAAAATAGAGATCAGAAAAAAAAAGTTTTTTATTGTTAAAACAGGTTTTTTTAAATTAAAATTTACAAAAACAAAAAAAAAATTAATCTTCATCTTTTTCTGGTATTTCTGGTACTTCTGGTTCGACTTTAGCTTTTTTTTGTTTCGATTTCAGCAAGCTCGCCACAAGCTCTCTTAAAATTTTGATTCAAATTTCGAGAAACACCATTTTTAATTAACGAATTGTAAAAAGACGGTTCTATAGCCAACAGTCTTGCGTATTCTGTAACATAAATTTTGTCTTCTTCTTTTGCTAATCGTATTACAAAATTAATAAAGTCAACTGTTTTTAATATGCGAGTTTTAGGGTAAGCCACTGTCATAAAGGCTTTGTTTTGAGCATCTTGCATACTCACCATTACACTTTGCAAAACGTTTTTGGTCATTTTGTTATGATTAAATTTATATACCACATTATTAGTGAGTTCACCTTTGTTCATTTTAAATTTGTTGTCATCTTTAAATAATTTCAGTTCACTTCTAAACAAATAATTTGTTTTGTTGAGATCGCACATTTCTCTATATCTCCATGGTAACAAGATTTCACAGCCCTTATTTTTTTGTTTGTAAATCAATTCTTTTTTATTAAAGTTAAATTGTGCCAATGGTTTAAGAGGAACAGTAGAATATTGTTTATCTTTTATATTTTTTTCTTCTTTAAATTCAATAAGCCACAAAGTAACAGCTGCTAAATCTGCAAATTTAACATAGGTGTTATCTCGTTGCAGTAAACAGTTTCAAACTCTGTCATCTTTTTGTTTCGTTGTGTTGTGAATGAATTTTTAAATGAAAATGAACTATTTTCATACTGTTTGAGTTGAAAAGAAAGATTAAAAAAACAAGATCTAAACAAGTTTTTTTGAAAAAATGTTAATTCCTAATCTAGAGTCTAAAGTTCAATGTGGTGTGATGTACTTTAAACTTTGTACTTTGATACTTTTAATTCTATTTAAATGATAGAGATAATGTTGTTATGACTACCATTGGATATAAAAAGGGTGAAAAAAAACTTGTTCAAATCATCTTCTGGTCAAGACAACGAGATAGATAAAAATGTGTTTGAATTGTAAAATATATAAGAAAGAAAATAGTTATTATGAAAACACAAGACTGAAAATTGTAAAATTAAAGTACAAACATTTTAATGGTAATATTCAATTAAAAAAGTCTTTAGTTGTAGAAGAACACGATAGAAAATTAGTTAAAAAATTGATGATATATTTTTAAATATGTGGATAGATACGGAATTTAATACAGGTGTACCGTTATTACCTTATATTAATGAGCTATTTAATAGACCTTTAAACAAAAACGATTTGGAACAATTTGAAGTTTATTATTATTGGTTTGGTCATTGTGAACTTTGTGAAAAAAATATTTGTTTTGTTTTAATTGGTTTTTTATGTAAATTAAGTTTTTGTAAATATTGTATTGTTGCTCATAAGGAAAAAAGAGAACATGTAGTTTATTCTTTAGAAAAAAAGCACAATGTATGTATTTAAATTTTTTTTAGATAAATAAAATAAAAGAGGATCAATGGTCTCTTTACGAAGTAAAAGAGTTTAAATCACTCGAAATTACAGATATTCATGAATGGCCTTTTTATGAAACAAAAGATAGTGCTTGTTTTGATCTAAAATGCGCAAAGGATGTTATACTTCAACCACATCAACGTGTTTTAGTAAGTACTGGAGTGTATATCAGTAAAATCGATTCAAATTTAGCAGGACAGGTATATTCAAAATCAGGTATAGCTTACAAAAATGGCGTGGTAGTGTTTAATGCTCCAGGAATAATAGACGCTGATTATAAAGAGGAAATTAATGTCTTATTGATGAATCATTCTGAAGAAAATTATGTTATTAAACGTGGAGATGCTATTGCTCAAATGGGATTTGTGAAAATGTTTAAAGCTGTAAAAAATGTAAAAGAATTTCATGGTTGTTGCTGTCGTGGAGTGAAAATGACAATGATTAAAGACATAAAAAGAAAGGGTGGTTTTGGTTTCACTGGAGACTAAATTTTTTATGTAATCTTTTTTTTTTGTTTAGATTAGTAAAAATTATGGCTTCATTTATTTACATTGACAATCCGAGTTTTTTATTCAATAAATTATGTATTGGCAAAATAAAGAATTTAGATTTTCGACTATCCGTGTTGGAAGAAATGCATCATAATAATGGTCATAGTTATCATCATAGTAATCATCATAATGGTCAAGGTTCTAAAATATGGAATTTTGAAAATTTTAAAGAGCAGTTAAAAGATGAAAGCAAGGCTTATTATAGTGTTCCTTGTTATTATAAAAATTATCAATTTTTAATGAAATTGAGTATCAATATGAAATGTGATAATCATGAAGAAGAAGAAAATGGTTTATATATAATGATACGATCTACACCTTATGATGCAATATTAAAATGGCCTTTTATCAATCGTGTTATTACTTTTAAAATATGTGGTCCTCATGGTGAACAAATAAAAAAAAGTTTTTCGTCTGAAAACAATGTGTCTTTTCAACGACCAGTCAAAGATCAAGAAAATGTTGGTTATGGATATTGTAACCTTATAAAGACAGCAGACATAAACGATTATTTAATTGAAAATAATTTGTATATCAAATGTAAAATTAAGTTAATCACGATTTACAATAACATTTGAAACATTTATCTGTATAATTTTTTTATATTTTTTTTAGATAACTAATTAAAAAAATGGATAAACAATACGTTCTTTGGAACGCATGGAATGACATTAGAAAATTAGATTCCGATCAACATACTCGTTTAGAAATCATATTAGCGTTTATAGAAGACTGTCAAGTTATTTTATTTACTGAAGCACTTGATAATATGATTAGAATAAAAATTAAATTTTATCAAACGTTTGGAACTATTCATCAAACTATTTCATTAAATTTCTATTTGGTTATTTTTGAAAATATTTATCATCAATGTAAAATTACAGAAAATCAAATTAAAAACATGTTATCATCATTTACTATAATAGATTATAGTATAGAAAAATATTTAACAGATGTAAAATTTATAGAAAAAAATTTTTTAGAATTATTAACTTTTGCTTATAAACATATTGAACATACAAGATTTAGTATAAAAATTTAATCAATTAACTGTATAATTTTTTTTAAGATTAAGTAATAAGAAATATAGATAATGAAAAATGGTCTGAAGATCGCATTTGGTTTGACAAAAGTTGTAAACTACATTATTCTGAAAAGGAATTGTGGAATAATTTAGAATTATTATCACCTGTATTTTATTTTCCTTTGTTGTCCTTGAAGAATTTTTTACCAAAGATGATCATCAAGATGGAATATTGGCTCAATTTGAAAAAATAACAGAAATTATAAATAAAAATAACGACCTGATCAAAAATCATCTCAATATACGTCATTTTTTAATGGAATTGTTAAATTACATGAATATCATTTGCAATGTTGCAATTGAAGAAGACGAGTTTATTGTAACAAAAGAAAAAGAAGAATTTGCAAGAGGAGATGATGTCGTGTTCTCTTATATAAAATCAAACGTAGACATGAAAAATTTTCATTATATTTCAAAGCACGAAGAAAGATTATTGTTAAAAAAAACAATTAAAAATTATTTTATGGCTACTCTTATAAATATTTTTAACGAGTAACCTATTTTTTTAAAGTTTTTTTTGTACTTTAAAACTTTGTGTTTTTTAGGTAAACTAATAAAAAAATGGGTTTTCTTCAAGAATTTAAATGGATTTTAAATAGAAAATACATATCTCATAAATACAAAAAGTTGGATAAACTTAATGTAGATATTGCTGACGAATATAAAATAGTAAAATATTTTGTTAAATATGGTAAAGATTTTAAAGATTTTGTTAAAAATTTTCACGACAACATTTTAAATAAACCAATAGATGAATTGAATAAATTAATACGAGAAGATGCTGAGAAAGATGGTTTTATAGACAGATTAAAAACTTTGCAACCGTATATGCAAGCCATGTACAAATTATTTACGACAAATCAAGAAAATATCGGATGGCTTAAAAGAGAAATAGCAGTAGATAAAGAAAAACAAAAAGAAAAAGATGTCGCTATGTTCGATTATATTGAAAAAAATGTCCCTGAATTTCGCAAAGACATAATGAATCATTTTTCTTTTGTCAATAGGACCAAAAAAACAATACGTATTCGCGAAGAATTACAACGTTCTTTTTTAAAAACAATGGAATATTTGAGTACTTTTTTTGATTAAATTTTTGTATTTTTTTCTTTAGATTACATAAAAAAAAATGGTAAAATTAACAGTACGAGCAACTAATAGCTTTATGACACCTGTTGTTACCACATCACGTTATATAGAACTATGTGTAAATTCTCAAAAAACTAAAATTTTTTATGTAACGAACGAACCAACGAAAAACTTTTATAATTTTTATTGTATTTTTTTAGATTACATAATAAAAAATGTCTTTTAATCTTCAAGTCAATAATCTCATCACAAAACTTTTATTATCAACAGCTGTTATTCACGATCAAACTCAAACGATTGGGAGGTTATTGGATGAAGCAGAATCTTGTCCGAAAGAAACTTGTAGAGGCTTAAGTACTTGTGAATCTTGCAAAGAAACATACGAATTTGTGCGACGTCATATTCATGAAGAAAATATTAAAAAAACTGTACTTGAAATGTTTGAAAATTATACTTTATTATAAATTTTTTTGTAATTATTTTTTTGTCAATATTTTAGGTTACATAATAAAAAAATGGATGTGGTTTGTGAATTTGAAATTGTTAAAAACAAAGAAGGAAGCTTTGACAACAACGTTGTTCGTTACAGCAATGTTCCTCAAGATTTTACAAGACTAACTTATTTGAATTCTAAAGATTTTTTTATGAATGAAATGTCTTAAGAAGAATTTGACGAATTTGTAAAACAAGTGCGACAAATCAAACCTAAAAAACTGAAAAAATATTCAGAAGAAAAAATTTTTAAAAAAGGAAAAAGAACTTTTATTAGAAAGTCGAATTGTTATTTTTAGGTCGGTGATTTAGTGAAAAGGATTTTGAAATGTGTGAAAAAGTATCAATAAAAATAGGAATTACAAAAACATTACTCAAAGTTATTTGTAAAATACGTGATTTTGTTTAAGATGCTTTATGTAAAATAGCTCAATGTGAATGTTCCCTCATTGGGTATTTTGTAATTTAAATGCTTGTCACATTTATGTTGAATTAAGAAGAATTTTTGGTTATAATTTTTTCGGTAGAATTTTTAAAAAAATTTTTTTTTTTTTAGATTACATAATAAAAAATGTCAACCTTGAAAAATTTCGATTCAAGTAAAGATTTTGTTGAATATGCTGCCATCAAAGAATTTGTTACAAGTTACAGTGATGATTATGTCAGAACTTTGGAAGAATTTGATATTGTTAGAGAAGTAGTCAAGAAAGATCTCGATTTTGATGATTTTTTAGAATATGTTGCAAATTCTGATCCAAGTGGTGAATTAAAAAGAAAAATGCTTTCAACAGACGACTGTGATTCTATTCCATGTAAGACTCTTCTACAACTTGTTGATTTTCAAGATAAAGCATGTGCTAGTTGTCGAGAGATATATTAAAATTTAAATATATATATTTACGTCAACGATTTTATAATTAAATTTCAAATGGAAACTACTAAATAATTTTTATATTTTTATATTAAATTTTTTTTAGATTACATTATAAAAATGGAAAAAAATATAATGTTGGCTCGTAAAAAATTGGGATTGAGCGAAATTTTTCTATATTGAATTTTGATTAAATTTTGTATACATTTTTTTGTTTTTTTTTAGATTACATAAAAAAATGGAAACTAATACAATAAAAATAAATACAACGACAATTGATACAAAGTCGGTAGCATATAAATTGGGTATACCAGAATATACGTTAATAGAAAATTTACACTGGGTTAGAAGTCAAATTTTGAGTTTGTTATCGTGTCCATGTACAAGGAACAACATGTGTTTAAATTGTCAAACGATCAAAGATGTTATTGGATTGCATCGCTCTATTTATTTAGATAAATGGCCAAAAATTTGAAAAAATTTATTGTAATTTTTTTATATTTTTTTTAGATTACATAAAAAATGGAAAATAATATAATGATGAATGGAAAAAAATTAGATTTAACAGAAGATTTATTAAAAAAAATTATTGAATATCGTCAAAGTCAAATTTTGAGATTGTCAGTGTGTCCATGTCAAAGGTTATGTTCAAATTGTAAAACGATCAAAGATGTGATTATATTTATCGAACGCCATTTATGGATGAAAATAAACACTTTTTTATATTTTGTTAATAATTTTTTGTTGTCAATTTTTAGATTACATAATTAAAAAAATGGAAATGAAACTAGATGACATTATATTAAAAGCTTCAAAAAAAATGGATTTAACTAAAGAACAACTCTTGGAAATTTATGAAAATCAACAAAAAAGGATTGATTTTTTAGCCGAATGTCAACGTCAAGAATACGACGAATATAATTTTCTTTGTTTGAGTTGTGATTATTCTGTGGATACAGTAAAAGAATTTTACAACATGATAGTATAAGCTTCTAACAAGCTTGGTTTATCGGTGGATTTATTAAACAAAACTTTTCATATTTATAAATACGAAATACGTGAGTTAGCTAGTTGTAATTGTGTTTTGGAACAAATGTGTGATGATTGTAAATTTAAAAAATTTTTGGTTTATCGATGGATTCATTAAATAAAGTAATCATCTGTTTTCTTTATTTCATTTTTTAACAATATTTTTTTTAGATTACATAATAAAAATGGAATTAACAGAAAATGATTTGGATTTTTAAATGAAAAGCATATACAAATTCAATCAAGTTCACCCAGCTACTTCGGAAGAAATTTGAATGTATGCGATTACTTCAAGACAAATTTTATGCCATCATTGTAAATGGTATTATTTGAAATACAAGTGGGATGGATTTTTCAATGAAGAAATGAAAAGAATACCTTTTATATTGATTTTGATGGTCTCTCAATATATTAAAACTCATTATCATGTTTATTTAAATTTAAATTTTGAAAGTTTTTATGATTTTTATAAAATGTTATCTAAAGAAGATTTATTAAATCATGTAAAAGAAAAATGTGTAGAAATTGAAAATTGTAAACATTATTTAAACGAATGTGAAGAGTGCGATGAATATAGATATTCTGATAGGGTAAGTTGTTCGTTTATATATTGTGAAAAATGTTTTGATTCAGTATATTGATTGTAATTTTTTTTTTAGATGAATAAAATAAATGAAAACAAAAACTTGTTGGAGTTATTAAACAATCATAACACACAAATAAATGTAGTAAACGAGAATGAAATGTTAGCTGTGAAATTTTTATTACTTGTTAATGGGAACAATTTTTCAACTCGATTAGAAAAACTTTTCAATAGGAGCATTATGTTTATGATACTTTTTATAAAATACGGTGTAATGTATTTATATTCCAAATGAAATTTTTTTTAGATAAATAATATTAATGAAAATAAAAAAATGTTGGAAAAGATCATAAATATGAATTCTTTGGTGAAAGAAAATTGCGAAACTTTAACTGCCGACGAAATAGCATCTTTAAAATTTTTGCTAAATGAAAACGATAGTGACTTTTTATTTAAAATACGAACAAATTTAAATTTTCAACTTATTTTTTTGTTCTTTTTTATCAAGTATACTTATATGTACTTTTATTCAAAATAAAAATACGTTCTTTGTAAGTAAATAAAAAAAAATATGTTATCTTTGCAACAACAAAAAGCACTTCAATGGCATGATGAAGGAAAAAACTTTTTTATTACTGGTGGCGCTGGATGTGGAAAAAGTTATATTGTCAACCAAATTGCTCAAAGTGAACAAATTTATAAAACAATACATATTACTGCGAGTACAGGAAAAGCAGCTTATTTAATCAATGATGTCACAATACATGCTTTTGCTGGTGTATAGAAACTGGTGTTAAAAGTGTAGGTTATTATAAACGTCATATGCATCCAGACATTAAAAAAACGTGGTTGGAAACTGATGTTTTAATTATTGATGAAATTTCAATGATTAACGCTTCAACATTTGATTTATTACATTTAATAGCTTGTGAAATTAGACAATGTTATGATGAATTATTTGGTGGTGTACAAGTTATTGCTTGTTATGATTTTTTTCAGTTGCCACCTGTCACAGGACAATTTGTTTTTAAATCACAAATATGGCAACACTACATGAGGGAAGTGTTGGTTTTAACTCAATGCTTTAGACAAAAAAAGGATAAACATTTTTTTGGAGCTTTAAATGAAATACGTTTTAGTTAAGTTTCAGACCAAACTATTGATTATTTTATGACGCGTTGTTTTGAAATAGATGAAAATTTAAACTCTAACTATACGAGATTATTTTTTAGACATATTGAAGAGGATGTTTATAACAATCAAAAAATGGAGACTATCAAACAAGAAGGGTTTTGGTTTTATGCTAAAAATGTTATTAAAAATCGAAATATTCCATGCGCGTTTCAAATTCCAGCAGCTGTTTATCTTAAATAGGTGCTATTGCTATGCTTGTAAGAAATATTAATGTGGAAGTAGGTTTGTGCAATGGTACTATTGGTACAGTCCTTTTAATAGAAAATAATGCAGTTTGGGTTAATATGAATAAAAAAGAAGTCAAAATTGAGTGTGTCAAAGAAGAAATTTTAGATTGCTCTCATGCTGTCGTAGGCTCAAGATTTGGTTTACCTTTAAAATTAGCATTTTCTTTTACTGTTCATAAAGCTCAAGGAAGAACAATGAATAAAGCCATTGTTCAATTTAATTCAAAGGCATTTATTAATAGTCTTTATTATGTTTCTTTTTCACGAGTTTGTAATATTAATGATATATTTATAATTATTAATAATAAATATGATTTACGAACACTATTTAAAAGTATTACTGTTGATTCTGATGTTTTGGAATTTTATAAAAAATACATGTAAATTTTTTTTAGATCATTAAAAAAATGAAATTTGAATATCAAATTGAGGAAACTCAATTTAGTAATAACAGTATATACACTGAACATTTCTTTTACATTAAAGACGATTATAAAGATGATGATATTGTGGAAGAATCACAACTTTATTCAGAAACTCAAAGTCCTGATGAAATTGTTTATCACGTTGAACAAAAAACAATGGAAGGATTTGAAACAGAAATGAAAAATAGTAATCTTTTTGCAGACTTGTTCCAAAATTTCTTATTGGGTTATAATATTGTTACTTTGTGTTGCAAATCTATTGGAAATGGATATTGTAAAATAATGAAACGTTGTTACAATTCACTTGTTTATTTTATTAAACCTTTAGAAGGACCGACTAATTTACGTTTTATTCAAGATGCCAATGTGCGAGCTGTTTTTAATATTTTAGAAAACGATAGCGGATGGAGGTTGATACGAATAAAAAATATTAAAATTAAAACTCTATCTAATCTAACAGTAAGATCCATGATGAAATTACAAAATTTTAAATTTTCTGGTTTTAAAACAAAAATGCTCATGACAGATGAGTTGAAAAAAAGAAAAAAATCAACAAAACCTATTACAAAAAAAATTAAAAATTACTTAATCAACGAAAGAAACAAAAAAAACAACAAAAGAGAAAAGAAGTCGACGAATGGTTTGGTGAATGGTATAGACCTCATTTTATAACACAATGAGAAAAATCCCTAAAAAGTCTATCTTCTACTAAACACTCTTATGAACAAAAAAGAAAAATGTTTTTAGATGATAGCATTTTGTTCGAGTCAGAATAATGTTTTTATCCAGCTTTTCTCATCTCTTTGTTGATTCGCCAATGGAATATGTGCACCGTTAAAGAATGGAATAAAAAAGTGTTGGAAAAAAATGCTACCGATTTATATTCTGAAGAAATTATTTTACAGCTTCTATTTGAAGATCAAGAAGAGCAAAATATTGTAGCTTGGAAAATCGTTTTACAACAATTTAAAGAAAAATCTAAAAATATGTCATTTCAAACTTTGATTGATTTGTGTTATTCTTTTGCTTACGAAAATACTTTTGATCGTATTAAGATTTAAAATTTTTGCCGTTAACAAAACTAACACTAAAATTCGTTTGTTGCATTCTAAATTAAAATCACAATATAAAAGTTCTCTTGCAGAATTATTAAAAGTGGTTTACGAAAGCGCAAGCATTACCAAAGACGATCAAGATTCTCAAAGAGTTTTTATTAATGACGAGGAAAGAAATAAAGCCAATCGACGAAAAAAAACAATCAACACTATCAAAATTTTTATTTTTCAAAAAAACAATTCTTTTCACGCTATAAGCATGTTGAATGAAAAATTTTCTACTAGGTATTTTTGTTCTAACAACTCACGTGTTTTGTTTCAATGTTCAGAATGTGGACAAAAATTT
Source organism: Hydra vulgaris (assembly GCF_038396675.1). NCBI lineage: Eukaryota > Metazoa > Cnidaria > Hydrozoa > Anthoathecata > Hydridae > Hydra > Hydra vulgaris. The sequence goes on from NC_088922.1 coordinate 8,364,037, forward strand.
ACTACAGAGAAACGCAAATGTCAAGGTTATTATAAACCGGACAAATTTACACACGGCGATTTCATTAGTCATTAATGTCTGCAAAATTCGTTCATGTGTACAAGTAGAAACTTATTTCCTTTTTTAATGACATTTGATTGTGAAACGAGTATTACAAAATCTAAAGATAATGCTACTTCTAAAGTCAAACCTTTATTTGAGTTGAATTATCATTGTCATTCTATTGTGATTCAATGCATTCATGAAAGATTATCAAGAGAATGTTTTGGTTTGGATAAAGAAGGTCACGTGATTACTCAATGGATTTTTTATTATGAAAATACGGTTGAATGTTTAGAAAGAAATTCTTTAACCTGTCTACCTGACTATTTTCAACCAGGAGTTTCTTTACTTTAAAAGACACACCGACTTATCTTGTGGGAAAAGCTAAATTGTGAAAATAATAAAAAATTAAAAATGGAATTGCGAGTTTACGATTTAATAGCATCAGCAGATACTTTGGCTCGATTTGCTTATGAAATATGTTTACCGCGTTTTCAAAACTTAATTATATCAACTGAAGAAAGAGATTTAATATGGCAAGAAGAAAATCCATTATGTTCTATTTGTAGAACTCCCGTAGATAAAATACGCCAATCTGGTGTTTATGAAAATAAATTTTTTCACATGACTCCTTAAGAAATTGAAAGATTAAATCATAATGAATTTCGTATTTACAACGACAAACGTTTTCAAGTTGTGAACATTGTGTATCAAAGAGTGGGTCGTTTGGAATTGTTCATGTTACCTTGTCACATTTAAAATTATTTATTCGACAACGATGCTGAAAAAATAAAGCAAGATTTATTTCGAGTATCCACTTTGTATTACATTTGTTGTAGATGGTGGGAAAAATTTCAATACTTACCTGCCACTAACGATTTGTTGAGTGATTATGTGAGAATAACCAGTGGCGAACTTGTAGATTATATGAAACAATTGTCTTTACTTATCATGACCGAACATCAATTTGAAAACTATTTTAATCAAGAAGATATAGAGTTGCTAGAAGATCCCTACTTTTTAATCGAAATCTTTCGCAAATGTATCAACGAAAGTGGTGGTCAATATACAGATAACCTTCATTTTTTGTTTCTAATGAGAAAATTCAAGCAACCCGTCTACGGATTATGGTATCATACCATGTTGGTTGCTTTTAATAATCAATTTGAAACAAAATTTAATTTATCTGATTTTATTCAAGATGAAAAAAATCGAGAAAAAGTTTTGAATAAATGCAATATTTTTCTCAACGCTTTTGAAGATTATCTTGTTATTGATCACGATCATTTATCAGGACAAGTGTATGGATTAGCTCACGATTATTGCAACAAAAATTTGGGTAAATATAATCAACATTTGTGTTGTCCTATTTTTGCTCACAATGCTTCTTTTGATAATCGCATTTTGATTGATGAAGGTTTAAAAAAAATATTGGATATTCCGTTATACGGTCATTTGGCAGAATCTGAAACTACATTTTTTAACGCTTTTATAAAATATAGCAACATGGAAGATGTTTTTGTTATATCTAAAAATGTGAGCAAAGTCAATATTATCTGCATCGGTAAACATATTAAAATTGTGGATAGTTTAAAATTTTTAAACTGTTCCTTAGAACTAGCCAGTAGTATGTTGTCACGAAAAGCTCAAAATCAAACTGTTAACACCATGTTGCATTATTTACGACGTTTTCATCCCTAAGTGAATGTTTTAACCGACAATCAAGAGTATAAAAACTGTTTTATTAAAAAAACATTATTCCCTTACTTGCAAATAACAGACAAACTCTTAAACGTTGAATATAAAACATTTCCACCTATTGAAATATTTGCTCAAAACGATTTAATAAAGTCTAAAAACTTACAAAAAGAAATTAAAAAAATCAATGAAGCTTATGAAGGTGTTCAAAAATTGTGGAACTTTTTAAATTTAACAACTTTAAAATCGTTGTTGCATATCTATACTGTGCTCGATACGGTCGTATTAGGTTCTGTCATGATTAATTTTAACGAAAGAACATTTGAATTTATAAAATTTCATATTCTTAATCATGTTAGCATTTTTAGTTATACCAGCAAATTAAATTCTACCATCAGTTTAATTCCTATCCAATATCCTGCGACCAACGAACATCAAAAAATGATTGAAAAGAGTATTCGAGGCGGTATGTCAACCAACGATATACAATAATTCGCCATTTATCCAGATTATTTTGAACCTAAAATAAAAGAATTCTAATTAAACAGCGAGTTAAGAGGATGTGTAATTTTTATGGACAAAATGGACAATACGGAAGAGCTCAATTAAAACCTTTACCTTTTCACATGAAATATTCTTTTAATTTGGAATGTATTACTTTAGACGATGTGATTCGCAAATATCATCGCGTTAATTTAAACGGATTCTCAACTAGCGCTTTAGTGCATTGCCAAATTATTATGAAACCAGAGTATCAAGATCAAGTAGGAGGTTTTCACCCATGGTAGAAAAATAAATTTTATCCTTTCAAGATTATTCTCCCACTAAAATTGTATCCAAACGTTATCTCAAAAACAATGAAACCTGCGGTATAGAAAAAGACAAAACTATTAAATTGGTCATGAAATTAAGTTCGCTTGAAACTTGTGAATTTTTAGATACTTTAATGTTGTTGACTACGTGTTATGGATGCGTTGTTGAAAAAATTTATAATGTACTTCCTTTATGGCGTTATCCTTTAGTTAAAAAAATGGTAAAAAGAAATATGGAAAAAAGAAAAGAAGCTATTAAAAAGGGTGACAAAGTAGTTGATGCTTCTTGCAAATTGCAAATTAACGGTCATTACGGAATTTTGAGTCAAAAAATTGCACAAAAACTACGTACTACTTTTATTAACCACGAAGAAAAATCATTTCAAATTAGTATTGAAAATTTTTAATACATTCGTCGTGTTTTAATTCAAGAAGGGCAAACAAATGAAAATATTAAAATGTTATTCCCTTTTTTATTTGCAAAATTTATTGTATAACGGATCCTTTTTTATTGGTGTTTAACCTGAAAGATATAAATTGGATGTTTTTGAAAAAAAAGTATGTTTAGCTGATTACGAGACTGTTAATTTTAGTTATGATGATTATTTTAAAGAAACTCTGTTTAGTTTGATGAGTGATGTTAAAACCAAAAGTATTTTATTTCACGATGAAGACAATCATCATGAAATGAAAGACGCCTTTGAACTCTTAAAATCAAAAGATCATAAAAATGCTCTCATTTTAACAACTAGCGAAAAATGCAAACTCGTTAACACATCTTTACGTATTGTAGCTTCACAAATTTTATCTTATGTCAAACTCAACGTAGGACGTTTTAGTTGAGAATTGGGACAAGTATTAAGAAATCATGGAGCCGAAAAACATTTGGTAGTAACAGATACTGATTTTGGTTGTTTTTTTATTAAGCAAAAGAAACTCAATATGCTTTCTTCAACGTTTCGCGAATAGGTAGAAGAATGGGTTTTCTTTTTCAAGTTTTGGAAATCGTTGGATGGATTATTCCAATTATAAAATGACTCATCCTTTTTATTCCACTCTCTACGCCAAAGAAACGGATCATTTTCAAAACAAAATGCCTTCCCCTTATTAAATTGCGCAAGCTTTTGCTATGGGACCTAAATGTTATACTGTTCATAGTGTCAACGGAGACGAAGAAAAAAACTATTACATAAATAGAGCTAAAGGAGTACCTAATTCTAAACTTTTACTTTCAAATTATGTTAACAGAATCGATACCTTTGCTGCAAAAAGATTGTGTAAACAAGTTCCTTTTCCAGTGATAAAAGAAAATCAACCTATCGAACAAAATAGAATGAGTGTCAATTACAAACAAGTTAAAATACAAACACAAACTAATGATTTTTTAAAAAGATTTACAAAAAAAATTATGTTTTTGATGACGGAGTCATGACCGAAATTCGAGATCATTATCTTTTGAAACTAATACAAGAAGCCAATTTAAAAGTGTTACCCGATATGGAAAAATTTTGTAGCGACGAACACATTCAAAATTTACTTGAATTTGGAAAAAACATTATAAAACAATCAGAACGTTATTAAACAATGGCCATTTTTAATCGAAAAGTTTTGATCTCTTTATTATAAAATTCTAAAAAGAATATAAATTAGGAAAATTTTCTTTTATGAATAAAAAAATAGAGTTTTTGTTTAGATCAAAAATCAACAGCGCAACAACTTGATAACAAATTAAAATAAATTGGTTTTAAAAAATTTTTTTTAGCAGAAAATACAGAAAACGAAATTTATTATTTTAAAAAAAAAGATTCTTATACCTTGCTTTTGATTCTCATTACTCTTAACGAACGAGATTTAATTCCTGAAGAATTTTTTAGTTGTTGTATCGATTGTTTGATTGATTATTTATATTTTAAGTGTCACGTTGGATGTTATGAAGAAGATTGTGTTCATTGTGAAGATTACAATAGAATTCATTATCATTGCACATGTCTTTTAGAAAATAAAAAGGATAGATAATATATTATTAACAGAAGTGGCAAGACGAATAAATCCAGATTGGAAAACGTGTGGAAGATATTTAAAAGCATGCGAGTGTGAACTGGATCTTATTGATGCAGATTAAAGATATATTGAAGAAAAAGCTTTAGAAATGTTAAAAAGATTGACTCGTTATGGAACCAAAGAACAATTACTTTATGCAATGAACAACATACCAAGAATGGACATTAGAAAAATTATTTTGGACCGTTTTTTATAAAAAAAATTTTGATAAAAAAAGGATATAAATTTAAAAAAAAAGTTGTTGTTTTTTATTCGTAGTTAAAAAAAATGGTAGAAAAAGAAGAAAAACCTCTTGAACACAAATTGGAGACTGTAGAATAACCTATAGAAAAACCCTTAGAAAAAGAAGATGGTAGATCTATAAATTTATATTCAGTAATACAGAGAACCACTGGTTTTTCCAAAGATAAATACGATATTCAAAATAGCGATTACCGTTTATTAAAAACAATACTTTTATTAGATGATATTAGCGCTTTTTGCTTAAAAAGTCAACAATACACGAGCGCATGTTTTAGCGGATCTATTCACGGAGTAGGTACCATTACCGTTTTTTATTCCGTACCTTCTAAAGCCAGTCAATGTTGGGACAATTTAGGGTCTCATTACAAATGTATTATTTCTTTTGATAACAACAGCGAGATTGAAAAAATATTAAAAAATGATTTTCCTTCAACTGGCAAAATGCATCATCACGTTATAAGCGTTTTGTTAAATAAAGAAACTTCTAATCAACACGGACATTTGGCTTTATTTAAAAGAAACGCTTCTCTTGCACGCTTAAGAACTCAGATTACGATTAAAGAACAAAAAGTATTTATTCCAGTGGACGCTCAAGGTAAATTGGACTTTGATTATAAAGACATGAGCGTGAACAAAAATATTGTTAGTTTTCAATCCTTTTCCTATGTAAAAGCGCCTAATCTAAAAAATCATTATTATCTCAAATCACATCACAACAACTAAAATCAAGATAAGGAAAATAAACCCGACGAAGAAGATAAAATCGTTATAAATAAGGAAAAGAAAATCCTTATAAAAAAAAGAAAATGGAGTGAAAGCGACAGAGCAACACAGCTACTCAAAGAAATTAAAAGACAAAAACGATATAGATTGTGCGAATCTTTAGATGAATCTATAGACGGTGGACCCAGTTCTGATTCTGAATGATTGGGAAAGCGAAAATTTTTTACGAATTTTTCTAAACGATTACGAATTATGCAGTCCATCCAACAAAGCGAGTAAACGTCAAGCCATGAGACAAAAGTTCGCTGTTCGAGGACAAATTTTATTCCCAAAATAAATAGAACAAAAGACATTGACGAAAACGAAATTAAAATATGGATGAAAGAAATTTTGACACGTTTTAATGCTGTAAAAATGTTAAAATGCGAACTTTTATCCGATCACGAAACGACTACAAATAAAAAACGCTTTCAAGAATACGTTTGTATAGAAATTAAACTCTTTGTCAAAGAATATTTGTATCCGTATCCAAAATTAAACGAAAACGGAAAAGTCATCATGAAAAAAAAAAAAATGAGAGATAAAAATCAAGCTATATCAGACTTTGTTTATCACAATTACGACGTTTTAAAAAAATATTTCAACTCTATTCGTTTTAAACTCTATCACGAAATTATAAATTATTACGCTAATAAATTAATCTCATTCGACACTATACAACCTACAAAAACTGAAATCGATTTATTTAGACAACAGTTTGACGTTGATTATTGTCAAAAAGAATTGTATTTTCAAAATAATTTGTATTTTTATGAAACATCAATAGATATAGACCTTATCACAAGTCTCCTTTATTAACTTTACGTAAGGTATTAGCCAAAAACACCTACAACATGGATGTTTTAATCAAAAAATTATTACAAATAAAGGATCAAGAAAACGGACAAGTAAACTTAGAACCTGAAGAAACAAACACCTCAAATGTGTCTGAGCTTATTCAAGGATATGATTTACCTTCTTCTCTCAATTATGCCGATCCCATCAATCTGGAAAATCAAATTGCTAATGAAGTGAGCTTTAAACAAAATTTAAATGCTTTGTTACCTCTAGACACTATGCTCGACAGTGATATAGCTACAAGTTTAATCAGCGATCAAGAAAAATGGAAAACCTCACGAAACCTCAACGATAGAAACTAAAAAAGAGGAAGAACCTATTAAAACAACTGCATCTACTGAAACTGCTCCCACATTATTAGGATCTACTGCTTTACCTAAAACAACTGAATCACCATTTGAACCATCAGCTGCTTCTGCTAGTACTGAAACTCCAATGTTAACTAAAAGTGGTCTTTAGGATTAAGACCAAAAAAACAAACTACTAGATCGTCATCTACAAATATAGAAGAAAGAAAAAGAAAAGCTCCGATATCAAAATATTCCGGCTTTTAAAAAAAATTGACAATGTCTTGAGAGATGCTATTGACAACCTTGTAGAAGATTAACTGACTAAATTATCGAGTCGTTTGTTTGCTTTGACAGGCGTACCCAAAATAAAAAAAGTTTTATTACAATTAGACACCTAAAAAAAAATCCAACCTATTTAAAAATTTTTTGATCAACTCAAAGCGCTTTTAGAAAGTTCCATATATGCCAAATGGAACGGTCTCATCACCGCTTGGTCACACGTTACATTGTTTTTTAAAAAAACAACAGATGTCAACGCTAAAAAACAAGCACCTCGGAAACCTTATGTTTACGAAACACATCAATATTCGTACGATAGACCCCGCCAATAATTTCAAGCTGTTTTGGCCGACATGAACAGTTTTAATTTAAATTTTGCTCCTCATCGACCTGAATTTTGTTTAGTTGTGGTTGATGGAGTATCTAAAAAAATGTATTTGAGAGTCACTAGTAAAAAAACAGCCGACAAAGTGCTGAGAGGTTTTAAACATATTTTTGAAGACATTACAAGAGACGATAAAACTTTTATCTACTTGCAAACGGATCAAGGTGGTGAATTTTTTTAACAATAAAATGGAAGAATGGTGTTACGAACAAAACATTGTTTATTTTAGTTCTAAAAATTATGGAAAAGCTTACTTGGCCGAATCAACCATAGGACGTTTAAAACAACTTTATTAAAAATTAAGAAAACAAGGCGAACTTCAAAAAAACAATTGGAGTTTTTATATCGAGGACATGGAACAAAAACTCAACGAAAAAGAACGAGTCACGAGTGGAATCGCTCCTGATGAATTGGATGCTGACGATGCCAAAGGTAAAGCTCTTCGTTTAGTCGATCAAAACCGAGACGACAAAAGACGAGGTCATCATTTTTCTTCCAACATGTTACATCGAGTAGAAAAAGAATACAAAAACGAAAAGTTAAAAATATACAAACCTCTCTCCGCTGGAACCGAATGTTATTTAAAAAATATAAAATAGATCCCAAAGACACTTTTATCAAAACGACTACTCGCGATCAACCGAATTGGGACACTACCAAAAAAGTAATTGTTATCAAAGTCTCTCAGTGCTCTTACCCTTCAGTACAAGGTTATTTACCCGTTTATATTTATAAAGTGGGAATAGTGGACGATATAAATACGACTTTTAAAGTAAATCGAGAAGATTTGCTACCTATTAACGAAGAAGAAAAAGACATTTATTTTAAAAATTTTAACAAATATGTTACTACTTTTTTAGAACCTTTGAAGAGAAGAGTGCAAGAAAAAAAGAAAAAATGAAAAAATGAACAATTTAACGTTTGACGATGTTTTGGATGTAAATAAATATGATTGTAGCACGTATTATTTTAGCAAAATTAAAAACAAAAATGAAGCTAGCGAGCATTATAATGTCTTGAACGATTTTAGTTTACCGTTAACTCCTAACGATATTGACAAACCCACATTTAAAATTAACACCATTTTACATTTAGCCAGTATGGACGTACCTACCAATTTAACTCGAGTAGATGAAAACCTATCCTTCTTAGAAAACAATTATGGTTTAAGAATGGAATCCAATCCTTCTTTCAAACAAATGTTAACACACATTCAAAATAATATCATTAGCAATCCGAATAGAAAAATTCCATTTTATCGCGTAACAAAAAATGTTGTTTTATACACCGATTTTTAAACTTTACCAGTTGACACATTTTTAAGTTTTGATATTTTGAATATGGAAAAAATGTCATCGTTTCATCAAGAAGCAATGGCGAGTATATTGTCTGCGGTAAAAATTTTTGGTAATTGTAGTCCAAGTCCTTATCAAGACGATTTTTTAATTAGACGTTTGAAACTTTTTAATACTTCTTTAAATAGAAAACTTTATTTTACGGACTTTTTTCTAAGTTATCAAATTAAAATTAATGCTATATCCAATCGAAAATATTTAAATTTAAAATATTTGTTCGATTCTAATAAACACTTCCGTTATGTAACTAACAACGAAAATACTATCATTTCAAAATTAAATATAGATTCAAACATGAACATCAAACAATATATACAAGCTAATTCTAATATTAGCGTTCCGAATTATAATTTTTTTGGTATTATAAACCAAAAACAAATGAATTTATTAATAACCCTTCTTATATTTACCCTATAAGATCGAGTATTAGAAACAAAACCAACGAAAGAGGACTATCCTATTTTTGTTTTTTTCAAACAGAACAACCGCAGATCAATACACTGTTCAAGATTTTACATTTTCACTGCAATATGATTATCTTTCTCACAAATCAAGATATGATAATTTACATATCTTCTCTTTATCAACTCGAACTAGCAAAAATTTTTTCCTTCACATAAATCATCCAGAAGTAGCTCCAGGTGATATAGCAAATCTAACACCTCAAAGAGAAATCATTTTAAACAATGTAGAAGAAACTTTTGTACGTTCTTTTATTCATGTCATTGTAACACCAAAATATGGTTGAGCACTTATTCAAAACTCTCTGACAAGTCCTATTGTTCCAGACACACGCGATGCTTAAATTTTAAGCGTTGATGTAGATATTTATATTATTAATCTTTTACCTACTACAGTAAGCGTAAAAACAACTAAAATGAAACATGTTATACCATGGCAAATTGCTTTTTTTAATTAAAAATAATGACCAACTCAAACACAACAAAATCCGAAGGTAAAATATATAATTTAGAAACCAAACTCATTGATATTCCTATCAAAATTAACGCTTTATTGAAAATTTGGAACGATCATGTCAATGTTAGAGACACTAACGGAAACTATACACAAAAAAAAATGACCTTAGAAGGTTTTGTAGAAGTTTTTAGACTTGCCATTATAGGAGCGTATGGAAGTATAGCAACAAAATTCCTTTACGTTTATGGAACAGGTATAGGTGTCTAACATAAGGAAATCTTTACAAGTTTTTATCAAATTTTTTTTCCGAATACAAGTCAAAGAAAATATTATCGATTTACTTTAAAGAACATACCATTATTATCTTTACCAATACCTTTTTTTAATGTTGAACAAATCATATGGCCCAAAAACAAAAATTGTTAGGTAGTTGATAGTTTATACTGAAAGTATAAACTATCAACTACCTAACAATTTACTCAAATTAAATTTAAACAATATCACTTTTTCTGATTTTGTCTATGAAGGATCTTATCGTTATACTTACAATAAACTAATAACAAGTCAAGAATATGAAATCGCTTCTTACATTCCTAAAGACGGTTTAAATAATTATTACACTTTTTGGTGTTTGCCGTCCTTTGAAAGACAATTATCATCACCGATACAAATAAGTAAAGCCTTAATTAATTCAAATAACTCTCTGTATTTTGAAATGAAAACAAATTATATTTCTCCATATCATCGACAACTTGGAACATCTATTACTTTTCAAACTTTACCTTCCAATTTGCCTGACGATATTTATAAATTAATTTCAGCAAATTTGAGTTTAATAGGGAAATATAACGCGGAAACATTTATTGAAATTTTGCTATATTGCGAACAAACCAAACCCATTTTTTCAAATACCATAAAAGTACCTCTTGTCAGAACAAGTACTTTAAAAAGAGCTACTACACCGACTCATAAAACATGGTTAAATAGTGTCAAAGCTATATTACAAGGAAATAATCTAGCAAAATTGGTATTTTATTGCACTTCGCTTAACGGTGAATTCATTTATCAAAAAAAGAGCGATGGTACGATTATACAATCTTGGACAGTCAGTTTGCCTTTAAAAAATATCATTTTAAAAATGTATCAACCTGTTGGAAACAATCCTAAACCTTATATTTTACTTTTACAAAGAGATCAATACAGTTTAACTCAACAAATCAATCCCTTTGTTATGCAAGTGGATCAAAATATGCCCAACACCATGTCACTCGATTTTAAAATTCAAAAAAAAAGACTCGCTTTCTTAAGATGTGCTCTTGTACAAATTTGTAATTTTAATAACACCATTTTCAATTTTCCTTTTACTACAGACGCTTACATTTTTATCAAATGCGATCAAGCTGTAAATTGTAGAATGTATATGAACAAAATTTATGTTCCCGGTATTGTTGCTTTTTTCAATTTATTAGACTACACCAATTCTACTCAAGTAACCACCAATATTGATTTTACAAAAAATCGTAATACTTCTATTCAAGGACAATTATCCACCTTTGATATCAACGATGTAGACGATTGGAAACAAACAAGATGGTTGTTTCTCAATTCAAAATCTGAACCGCTTACCTTTAATAATCTTAGTTCTACTGTTTTTTTTAATCCTACGTTAAAGATTCAAATGGTTCCGTTTTACAATTAACTAGTTTGATTAGTATAAAATAATGTCTTTTATTTTTTATTATGATTAAGAAAATATAAAAAGAAAAAAAAGTTGTTATTTATTTTTTCTATCACTTACTCCTATTTACAAAAAAATGAGTCTCTTTTGTGCCAAAGAAAGATATCATAAAAACTTAGTCAATTTAGAAAAAAAAATTGTGCAAGAATCAAAAATAAATCCTAAAGAACAATTCAGTCAAATTCAAAATCACATGCAACAATTGCAAAATCAACTTACTCAATATTCTACTAAATCTAAATTACAAAACATGAAATCTGAATTGGATGAAATTAAAAAAATCAAAAATAAAAAAGAAGAAATACCAGAAGAAAAACCTCCTAAGAATAAGAGAAAAAAGGAACAAATTAAATCCAAACCTAAAAAACGAAGATATTCAGAATCTGAAACCGAAAGTTCAGAAGAAGAAGAACTTGTTGAAAAAAAACCTAAAAGCAAATCAACTCCTTTACACATTTGTTCACAATGCTTTCAAGAAGTCAATGCCGTCGACAAAATAAACGGTTTATGTAGAAACTGTATTATTCAACAAAGAGCCATTTTATCAAGTCCACTCATGCAGAATAACAACAAAAAAAAGAAAAAAAATTGAATAAAAATAGTCTAATTGAACTTAGTTACACTCGTGCTTTAAAAGACGTTAAAAATAAAAAAATACTATTTAAAAAAACCACTTCAGAATCATAAGATGAATAAATAGAAAAAGAAAATTGTTTTCTTTTTTTAAAAAAATGCGTTCGTTAGCTAAATATATGAGAGATGGTGACGGCAATCGTTATACACCCAATACAAACGGTCATGTTACTATTGAAGTTGTTTTGGCACAAGCCGATCACGAAAATCGTTTATTGCAAGAAGCAACAAGTGGTAATATTAGCGCAGAATATAAAGCACTATTAAATGAAAAATATCCTAGTTTTCAAACAGCTCAAGCTTAAGATGAAGTCATTGCTGTTAATAATCAAAAATTTTCTTATGATCTTACTTCTGACATAGCTAATTTAATTTCTTTATTACTATACTTAACGAATGGACATATTTACCAGATTATTATATAGATTTTGATTTAGTTCTTTATAAAAATGTGAACACGCAAACAAGATTTACACCTGTAGCAGACGATGACTAAGCAAAAAAAGTCTTTCTTTGCAACAACTTTATAAATGCTTTAATTAAAACTGTCAAATTTTATCCTAATTATGAAAAAAATAATACTACTTGTGCAAACAACTCTATCTTTAATCGTTCTTTTGATCGTTTCAGAGCAATGCTAATTAAAAAAAGTTACATAAAAGCTTTTAGAGAATTAATATTAATCCTAATTTAGATTTAACAGAAAACACTGAAAATGCTACAACCTCTATAAATTATACTGAAACCAAAACGCTTATACAATCCGCAGACCCTAATGGACTCATTCGTCCTCTCAACATAGCAAGCGGGGCTGCTCCAGCACCTGCTGGTTATCAAACAGCACTAAGATATAGATATAATGCTTTCATGACTGGAGAAAAAGGTTGTAAATTTAGAGTACCTTTGAGTTTGTTGTGTGCAGTTTTTCAAATAAAGAAATATTTTGGAAAAAATAAACAAATTAGATTGGAGTTTTATATTGAAAACGATATGAATCCACTATTAGAATGGGTAAGACCTATTACAGACGCTGACATAACAGCGCTTGCTAATGTTGGAGTGGCTATAAAAATCCCAATGATTTATTGCATAACATATAGATTCAAACCTAGTTTACCCTTGGAAAAATCTTTATATCTTAACAGTAAAAAAGACGAAATATATACTTTACTACGTATCGCTCACTTCGAACAAGTTTTCACCAATGTCGAAAATGTCGCAGAAGTCACTGTCAATTTGGGAAGTATAAAAACAGCAGATCTTGTACCCCACAGCATTATATTTTTCGTTAATTCAAAAAAAGAAAGCGATCATTTAAGCAAAGGTTGTTTTACACCGGTTGAAATGTCATGCAACATGATTAAAAAAATTACCCTTTATAATTACAGAAGAACATATGTTAATTCAGCAGGTGATACTACCGAATACGATTTAACAAAGCAAGACGATCAATGGATCATTTGGAGAAGTTATGCTTTCTGGTCTAAAGGAAATACACCTTCTACTTTTAATATAAAAATTTTGCAGATTTTTATAATGCCAATGATGATAGTTTTTTGAGACATCCTAAATTATACTTTAGTACTACTAACACTTCAGAACCTTTAGTCGTTGATACCACCAGCGATTTTAATTTTATCAACGATAAACCTCCTGCTACCATTGCTGGAAATAATTCGGTTCAAATCAATGTACAATTAACAGAACATGTTAAAGGAGTACTTGTTATGTATTTGCAATATCCAGCTCAAGTTGTAGAACTTGGGTCAGGAGACGAGAACTGATCTCGGCTATATTCCTACCAAATTTAAATTGTCCTAATTTGTTATAAAAACATTTTCAATTTTATTAAATAAACACTATTTGTATTTATTATTTTATAAGTAAACGACTATTTATTACTAAAAAAATCTTAAAAAACCATAAATCTTGTTTTTATTTGTTGTGTTCATGGCTCGCAGGCGTACAAAAAAAAGCGGACACCGTCGTCATCATCGTCGTCTTCATAGAGGTAGCGCACGACTTCATATTGGGAAAGGAAAATTTTTTACCAAAGTGAAAAATTTTGCTTAACGTCTACTAAAATCAAACGTAGGAGGTTACGCTTTAGATTAACTTCAAAAGCAACGCAATGCGTAAAAAATGGTGTTGCACCGCTTGTAAAATAAAAAAAAGTTCATATAAAAAAAGAGGGAGGAGAAGAGTTTATTTACTTCCTTTAAAAGATGCAGGTAAAAAGCGCTTAAGAAGACGAGGAAGAAATTTAGCAAATACTTTAAGAAAATTTAAAGTTTACCCTTGGTATGTAGCTTAAAAGAAACAAATGCAAAAAACTAAATTTGATCATGTTATAAAACACGACTTTTTTAATATAAATTTTCTTTAACCGTCCTCAAACATATCGTAATGCATAGAAAAAGAGGAAGAGGAAGAGTTTATTTACCTCCGTTAAAAGGCGCAGGTAGAAAACGTTTAAGAAGACATTTAAGAAAACGCATGCGTGGTAAATTTCTTCCGTTGTTAGCTGACGTTTTAGCACCCACTTTATTATCATCTCTGATACCGCGATAAAAAATGTTTAAAAGATGACATAAAAAAAGACATTATAAAAGACATAAAAGTCATAGAACAAGACGAATGCGTGGAAAGTTTTTAGGACCTCTTTTAGGGATGGTATCTAAAGTCGTTTTACCTTCCTTTACTAGGGCTCTTCTACCTACCATTGGTAAAGCTGTTTTGGCTGGAGCTATCTCTGGTGGAATTTCTTACGGAATTAATAGAATTGGAAAATAATATTTATAATATATAATATCTAAAAATTTTACACTTTGTTTTTTATTATTTTATTACAAATATAAAATCCGAACATTGTTTCAGGTAATATGAATACTCCTAATAACGCTCCAAATAAATATCCTCCTACTACAATAACAATAAACAAGCTTGAAAGTCTTAATATCGACGCTATTTTTGCCTTATTAATACACTTCAAAATTTCGAATATGATTCCCATGCGAGTTGTGTTTGCCACTATTATCTATTGGAGGATCAGGTTTGTAAGGTTGAATTACTGCTACTGTCGTTGGAGTTTGAAATTGTTGTAACGGTTTCTTTTTCGATTCCATTGATTATGATTATTTTTTATATTTTTTTTAATCTTTATATACATTTGGTCACGCTTCAATAAATCATTTGTTCATTGTCATTTTTAAAATTTTTAATAGTTGAAACAATGGCATAAAATACAATAGAAAAATACAACCATATTCCAAAATGTATTATATTTAACAACGTGGGTAATCCTTCCACTATAATAACATAAAGAAAACATGCTGATGCAATAAAAGGAATATATATACAATCCATCAGCAACGTAACATAATCAATAATACTCATTTTAGTCGGTTTGTTTTTCGATTCCATTTCGTTATGAACCCATTTCATTTTTTTTTCACTCTTTATATACTTTTTGTCGTTCAATAAACTTTTACATTTGCGCATGCGCGTGACGTCGTTGACCTTTTACTCGGGGTCTTATTGACGTCACTGGGACCTATTTTTCTCGTGACGTCATTAGGATCTTTTTTTACTCGGTTCATGACGTCATTGACTCGGGAACTTTTTTCTACCTCGGTTTCTTGTTTTTTTTTCACTGTCTCGCTTTTATTAAACCGGTTTTTTTTTCTTTAACTCGGACGGACGACAAGAATTGTAACGGACGGGTGGAGTCTTAGACAAGAATTGTAACTTACATTATCATCAATGACTAATTTTTAATTTTATAAAAATATGGCTAAAGACGTGGGTTTACAGTAAAATTTTATTTTTGAAAGTCGTCATATTTATAAAAAATAACTATGGATTTTTTTAATATATTATAAAATTTATATACTATTTAAATATAAAAACAACAACTTATGTTTCAGATTTCGATAGTAACTCTTTACAACTGTTATTTATTTATTATGGTTTTGCTATTTATTTTAGAAAGTCCATTCAGAAATAATTATCAAAAAAAAAATTATACATTCTCTAAATATTGGACTTTAAGTTTGAAATAGTGACTTAAGAAGACTTACCCAGTAATGTTAAATTTGAAATTAGAACAGCAGAACCAATTTTGCATAGTTGTTTCTTTTTATTACTTTATATTTGCTAGTTAAGACTTAATAAGCGATAAAATATAAATGGTAGACATATGGCTTGTCTAAACGTCATGACTCAAAATTACGCAAAAAAATGATTTTTTTCAATCTTAATTTTCATCAAAAAGAAGACTTTGTTAGTCTATTATTTTTTAACATATAATCTTCATTTGTTCAACTATCTTAAAATATAAAAATACCCATTGGGAAGAAAAGGCTATTTATAAATCAGATTGTGTTGTCGAAGTGAGGTTGAAGATGTATCTATTTTGCGTAAATAATGTAATTAATTTTATATTTTGAGGTATTTTACCAAATTAAGATTTATAGTTTAAAAAAAGTATAGACTACTAAAGTATTTCAATAAAATTGAATATTAAAAGAAAAGAAAAATTAGTTTTTGAGTATGCCATTTAGACAAGCCTTATGTCTAACATATACGTTTTTTTGTTTATTAAGTCTCAAATAGCTAATATAAAATAATAAAATGAAATAACTATGCAAAAATGCTTTCTTTCTTTTATATAATTTTTAAACCTAAAATTAGTTACTATCGAGCTCTGCTTGATTCTTACAGGAGAGCTCTTCTTAAAATGCAGCTCTTTATCAATTTTGAAATTATATATTTTAAATATGTGGGTTTTTTTTATGGTATTAAAATTCCCTCTGGTATTTTTTATAAATATAATAAATAAAAGATCGATACCCATTTGAAAAAATAAGTTTTTACCGTAAACCCAGGGTAGGGACAGTTTTATGACGTCACACAGATGGCGCTAATTGTCTGAAACTCCGTTTTTGAGTTAGATTTTGAGACTTGATTATTTATTAATTTTTTTAAAAATTTAGTCAAAACTCAGTATCTTGAGAACCATAAAGAATATTTTGAAAAAAGTTTGGAATATTGATTCTAGTATGAATAATAAAAACAAGTTAAAAAACTAAAATTTTGAAGAAGGTCACTATAAATGCTCATGCCCTCACTTTTTTCTCCAGAGCCTTTTTTATTTTATTAGCAATTTAGGAGACTTTTTCTTAAATCGAAAAGTCGTCACAAATTCTGCCCAACTAATGACGACGATAAACAAAGGATCTTTTAATGTAAAAGTTTATTTAAAAAGATTGTGGCTGTGTATTGTCAACTTTCCAAAATCTCAAAAATTTAATTTTAATTTGAGGTAAAAAAATGCGAAGTAAAAGTAATTATATGACAGCACACAGCCTGCTTTGAGATAAATAGAATATGATGTAAATAGTCTATTTACATCATATGGAGCTTATTTTCTTAGTTGAGAAACTGATGAACCAAAAAATTAATACCTTAGCAGTTTATTATTTACTAGCCTGAAACTTAATTGAGATTTAGTGTTCAAACAAGTTGTTTTAAAATTGTTTACATTAACTTCAATTGCTGATAGATAAGACAAAAGTTAAATTAATATTTATATGCTGTTTATAAGTTTTTTTTAAAACCATCCTCCAGCATTTTATCTCTACACGATGCTATCATTTTATGCTTACAGTGTAATTGTATTTACATCAAAATAATATGTTATTATACATTAGTGATATATAGTGATATATGGAATACATTAGTGATATATGGAATAAACATTTGAAAAGTGTTGTGCATCAGTAATATATGGCAGTTGTACTATTAAAAAAGCAATATTTATAAAAATAGCATTCAGTAAAAAGTTTTTCCTTTATTTGAACTGAATTCCTGAATTTACTTTACTTTGGTTAACATCATTTTTTATAAGCTCATAAAATCAGGTTAAGCATTAAAAGTTCAAATAAAAAGTTAAATCATTTGAAACAATTTTTTTTATTGTTTTATAAATATATTAAGTTTATGATACTAAGCAATTGGTTTGAATTTCCAAATGTTCATTAAAACATCATTTTTATAATCATAAGCCGGCTGAACACTTGAGAGAAACGGAAAATTCTTAGCCCTTGCCTTGTCCTGCACGATAGTTAAGAACGATTGCTTCTACCGACGAGCCCTATCTTTTAAAATATGCCCTTCTTATTCGAATTTTTCCCTATCCTCGTCAAGGCCCCAATCCGCCCCTGTATTTTATTGATATGCAAACTAGTGTTTTTCCTTTAAAAGTATCATATGAAACTTTTATGATCGTAAAAACGTTATAATTATTTCAAAGAACTAACAACATCATTTTTGACAGTTTTGCATGTTGGAAATTCTCTATTAAATAAACTTAAATTTTCATTTCGAATAAATTAAAATTTTAGCTTTTCCAAATAAATATTGATCAATATAAAATAAAGTTGTTAATACACATTCGTATTAAAATAGTTCCAGTACATAAAAACTACACTTATGATGTTTTGAAATCAAGTATCACATTTTCAAGCTTTGCAATTCATTAACGTAAGTTGTAAACAAATAGCTAAACCGGCTTAGCTGTTTGCGTAAAATTTGAAATATACCACAATATACCAAAATATACACAATAGTACCGAAATATATATTAGTACCAAAATAAAATCGTTCCTATTAGGGCTCTACTAATTATCAACTTGAAAAATCGGACAGTTTACTCAAAAACTAGAACTATTTCATCAGAAACTATTTTCTAGAAACAGGAACGATTTCTCATTAAAATAGGAACGAGTTCTTACGGGCACATTTCTTAATTACAAAATCTTCTTTTTAATACTTATATCAATGTCTGATGACGGTCTGACCTAATTATATTGAAATATTACATGATTAAATTTAAAACTCACTAGGACGGTGGTTTTTTTTAATTAGTTAGTAGCTGTGTTTTATGTTATTAAATATCAAACTATTTAAAAGAATCTCTGTTTTAAATGGCTTTTGTAAATTCGAATATTATTAAAATATAGAAATAAAACCTTTTTAATTTGTAGCATTTACATAATAGTTACAAAACTTTTAAATAAATTCTTGCACGAACTTTTAAGGTAAAATTAGTGACTTAATTTAAATATTTATATGCAGCTTTAAAACTTCGTGATTTGATTAAACAATTTTACAAATGCATTAAAATAACAAGCAAGATACCATTAATGAGATCTAAAATAAGAAAAGAAAACGCTACACTGAATAAAAGTACGTTTTACGTTTAAATAGCGTAAAATTTTACGTAAAGCAGACCTATAGTATGAAAATTATCCTTCATATTACGTAAAGCAGACATTAAATTTTTTATTTACTTTTTTGCATTTCAAGTAATTTTAATTACGGAATTTGTTTTCTAAAGCAAAAATAATATGTTTTTACTAGGAACTTAATTATTATTTTGTTTTTAGGACCACGATTTCAAGTGTCTGCTTTAGGTCATTTTTTTAATACTGTCTGCTTTGCGATCAAATAGCGTTATATATATATATATATATATATATATATATATATATTTATATATATAAATAATAATTAATCAGATTTAACATTTCATTTTTTTATGACAGGATTGACATTTGAACATCTTTATATTTTAACAGATATTTTAAAATTACATTGAAACAGATGCAATGAAATTAAACCTAATCTTTTCTGTTTTCTGTGTCCACCTGGTCGGTGGTTTCTTTCACTTTGCATGCAAGTAAAATTACTTTTGCAATTTTCACATATTGAAGAAGGATAAGCTGAAATTTCTTTCATGTATTCAGAGAATACATACGTCTGTAACAGTTTTTCAATAGTATCTTGGACTGCAATAAGACTCATTATAGTTTTTTTTCTCAGCAAACGCAACAATAACTATTTAAATTTATTTTTATTTGCTAAGTTTATAAAAATGTCTTGAGTGTTATAACACAAATTTTTAAGATATGGAAAATTTATTAAACCAATCATTAAATTTAAATTGTAAAGCATTTCACACCAAAAATTATTTTAAAAAAACTTGATGCAACACTTTGTAAAAAACAAAAGTACTTCATATTTTCACTGCCTTCTGGTAAAATTAATAAAAAGTAAGAACCCCGTTTTCATACTTTGGGTTTTATGGTATCAAGTTATTATTTGGTATAAATAAGAATCCAATAACATCCCATCTTGTAACCTTGCAAGGATCGCAACGCATATTTTTTTCTGGAGATGGTGATGGAAGGGAGTGTAAACAAAAAATTTAAATATATTTATATATTTTACGTTAGATTTATATTTTATAATAAAAATCTAGCACGTTGGTGGCCAAGGACCTTCGGCCCTCCTATTATAAATATTTTCAATAGGGTTTTGAAAAAGCCACCTCCCCTAGTCTAAAAGTGCACCCTTGGATTTTTATTTTTTTTTGGAAAAAGTACAACAAAGGGTCGATTTATGACATAGTGTGATAAAAACAATAAAGTTTGACAAAAGCATTTAAAAACAAGTTTGAAGAACTGACTGAAAAAAGTCGCAAAAAAATTGTAATGCCTTTAATGAAATCAAAAAAAATCTAATTTAAGTAATCAATGCTAAAAAAGAACTATAAAAGGGTCATGCATAAAGTAAGCACGCTTTTATTTCGACTTTCCTACCCCACCTTCCCTCCTGCATTTTGCTATACGCTTTTAGAGTACCCTTAACTAGCCTAATAGTACCTACGCCTTTAACTGACCTGCCCAAGAGTATCTTTAGTTTTATAATTGACCCTCTGCCCATCTCATAAACGCCATTTGCAGACCCACTCTCCCTCATCCGACCTTACGTTCGTATGTAGACGATTCCATATTAAAATGCTTAAAAACACCTCCCACTTGTTTTTAAATAGCATTATTTTATGTTTAGTCAGTTTCACTTTTATATTTTTGAGGCGCTCTGTTATATGAGTTTTCGCTTGTTTTCCTAGGTATATTCAAAAAATTTTTAAGACGACCTTTTCAAAGATTTTTTCAAGAATGTTTTTCTTTATTAAAAAAGTTTAGGCTGGGAAGGCCTAATATATATACTTATGTAAATATGTATATATAAACGTATATATATATATATATATATATATGTATTTAAATATATATATATATATATATATATTTATATATATATACATATATATATATATAAATATATATATATATATATATATATATATATATATATATATATACATATAAATATATATATATATATATATATAAATATATACACACAATGTATACATATAAACATATACAATATATACATATATATACATATATATATATATATATATATATATATATATATATTTATATAAATATATATATATATATATATATATATACATATATATATATATATATACATATATATATATATATATACATACATATAAATATATATATATAAATATATACACACAATATATATATATATATATAAACATATACAATGTATACATATACATATATATATACATATATATATATATATATATATATATATATATATATATATATATAAATATATACGCACAATATATATATATATATATATATAAATATATATTTAATATATACATATATATACAATATATACATATATGTACATACAATAAAATATATACATACATATATATATATATATATATATATATATATATATATATATATATATATATATATATATATATATATATATATATATGTATTATATATATATGTATATATATATGTGTTTATTGTATATATATGTATGTATTGTATATATATGTAATATATACATATATATATATATTACATATATATATATATACATATATATACATATATGTATATATATATATATATATATATATACATATATATATATATATATATATATATATATATATATATATATATATATATATATATATATATATATATATATATATATATATATATATATATATATATGTTTATATATATAAATTAGTAAAAAAACACTTATCTAACTATTTCTTCAACTTGAAGTTTCACCATTGCTGGATCATCAGGAAGAGTTACTAAATCTCAAAAAAAAGTTCTGTTTATAGAAAAAAATATTGAACCAAATTATTTTTCTATTTATAATAGAAATAGAAACATAACTTGGTTCAATCCCCCCTACTGCAAAAATGTTTCAACAAATATAGGTAAAATTTTCTGAAATTAGTAGACAAACATTTTTCTCCCTTTAATAAATTACGTAAGATTTTTAACAGAAATACCATTAAAGTAAGTTTTAGTTGTACAAAAAATTTAGAAAGAATTATAAAAGGCCACTGATAAACAATATATTGGCTTAACTGAGGGGAATGGTAAAAAACGTTTTGCCAACCACAAACAATCGTTTAAACATAAAAAATATTTCAAAGTGATTATGCTGTCAAAATATATTTGGGACTTAAAAGAAAAAAAGAAAATTTTTAATATAAAGTGGTCTATTCTAAAATCTGCCCCTGCCTATGATAACATTTCTAAAAAATGTAGGTTATGTTTGCTAGAAAAATTTGAAATAATTACTCATTTAAATTAGAGAATTTTTTAAATAAAAAATCTGAATTAATTTCTAAATATAGGATTGAAAATAAATACCTATTAAAAAATTATTTAAAAAAAATGACAAAATTAAACTATCCCCATTCCAAAGAAATTTATTTAATAATTACTTTCTGTAACTTGCCGTTTACTAAAAAAAATAAAGTATTTGAAAATTTGTTTTTTTAACAATTTATAACTTCCTGTAAAATATTTTTTTCTATAAATTGAATTTTTTTTGAGATTTGGTAACTCTTCCTGATGATCCAGCAATGGTAATACTTCAAGTTGAAGAAAAAAGTTAGATAAGTGTTTTTTACTAATTGATTATTGCTTTGTTCTTTAAGGACATTAAGCACTCTATTTGTAAAATACACTAACATAATTTGCATGTATATATGAGGAGTGGACTTGCAAATTCTGATAACTCACTTTTTTGTCATTTCGACATAATTGGCAAAAACTGTTTTCAGAAAATCTGTTTGTTATGCAGTTGTAATTGAAACACTATTGTATGCATATTAATAAAACGATGTTTTGAACAGATATTGGTAAATCCTAATCTGCAGAATCAGATTTAAAACGAATAAAATTTTTTTTTTAATCTGGTTTTGCATGTCAAAAGGTTTTTACTCGGTTTTGCTCGGAATAAATGGTTTAGCTCAGTTTTAAGACTATACTTTTATTATTAAAAATAATGTGTTGTTTAAGAAAACATCCAAAGATTACTGTAATAAAATATCATGAAACTTTGTTACAAACATCACTTGGCAATGTTATAATTGATTTTAAAAAAATTTTTAAGCAAAAAACGAAACAAAGCAATAAAAAGCAAAAAAAATTTAAACGAAATTTTTTTAAACAAATAAACAGTTTTTAAAAATTTAACTTGTCATAATCTTGTTTGAAATTTTAATAAAAATTAAACTCTAAGAACAATGTCTTCTTCATCACAGTCACAGTCCTCATCAACGGCAGCGTTTTCATCTTGTGCTGTAGCGGTTGATGTCAAGATTTATTAGACTTCAGTTCCCGGAATTTTTTTTCAATCAGGACCATACACAACTGCAAGCAAACAATGAATATCTTTAAGCTTCAGTGCACTGATTGGGTGCATTCCTGATATTACTAATGGATTGAATGTGTGAGATTTTCCACGTTTAAGAAGTTGTATTGGTTTTCCTAAATCACTCTTGTAGTTCACTTCTGACTGAACGGTGACATAAACTTTTCCTTTGCTTTTGAAATGTTATTGCAAAATGATGCGTTTAAGTTCTTGAAATCCGCTTAATGTTTTATATGTCGAAGTACAAGATTTTTTCCAGTCTTTCACTAACCTTTCCCAATTAACAGTGTTTACTGTATTGCAATGTTTCAAGAAAATGTCATGGAAACCGCTCGGTTTTTAAATGTCAGTGTTGACTTTAAGATCCTTTTCTATGCGACCAAACAATCTGTCGCATGGTAGAAACGAGTGTCCCCTTACAGGAAATATTAGCTCAACTTTAGTCACATGTTGTTGCGAATTAAACAGCCTTGATTGTACCATTCCTAACATGATATTGTTTTTATTTTGATCTCCACAGCCATCACTAAAAAGTCGAATAGTGTCAGCAGCTTCTTTAAAAGTTAAGGAATTAGATAACTTAGCTGTTAAGTAGTGGAAAACGGCACTTGCTATTTTATTTGATCCCGACTTCCCGACTGAGACTCTAACCAAGTGTATGAGTGATTGGAATTGTTATTCAAATCACATAAACCGAAATTGTACAAACTTAATTGCCTGGAGTAGTAGGCTTCTTGCACAGTAACTCTAGGAAGCGATTGGACTTGTTGCAAGTCATAAGCAAGTGTGTAGACATTATTTTTGGTTTCTTTTAGAACACAATAAAAAGCTTTTGCTCTTAGTTTTTGTACTCTTAGCTTAACAATAAGATTGACTTTCTCGTTTCCTTTAACATTTTAAAGGAGATTTTTGAGATTGTCACATGTTGTGCATGTATCTGAAGCTGGTGCTTTGAATGATATATTGAATTCTCCATCAAAGACTCGGTAAAACATTTTGTAAGATATAGACAGATCCCTCTGCTGCTGCTGACCTAGTGATTTTTTGAAAATATTGTACACATTATTAATACTTTTTAGTTGAGTTGGCAGATACAGTCTTACGCTTTTGTTTCTCCCATAATGGCTCTCTGTTGCACGCAGACTTCTAATAAAGTTTCTTATCGCTTCTTTTTTTTAACATTTTTTATTCCAACTCTGTTTCCACCTCGATTCTCCTTTGCTGGCTCGCCCGATGAGTAGTGGCGGGATATTATTACGGACAATCGACTTGTTTTCACCGGATGTACAGCTTTTAAAAAAAGTTGTTTACAGACACGAAATTTGGACTGCTCCTTTAGAATGTAGAATTGTGCTGAGAAAGTTCTGTTCTTGGTCTTGACATTGTTAGTTTGTTTTGATTTTTCAGATCGTGTATGCAGAAGAATAATGTTACCTTGTGTAAATTTTTCACAAGACTAATAATTTCTGACGAAAATTCCAAACATCGTTGACGTCAATTTCTTCGCACTTGTACATACTAGCATTTTTCTTGTTTCTTCCATTATGATTGCATGTTGCCCATTGAAATTCATTACCCACAGAATATCTGTGGAGAAATGCAAAAATTATGTTTATTACATTTGTTTTAATATTGTTATCTTTGCAATAAATTATTTTATCAATACCTAATAATTATGGTAGGTCTACTGTTGTTGATGCAAAAATAAAAAGTTGCTTCTAAAGTGTAATAATTTGGTTTGGGTATATCTTTTTATAGCAGACCAATCAAAAAACCCCTAACTACAATATTTTTGGTAAGGTAAAAGTACAATATGAAAGGCCCTATCTACATTAATTTTTTTGGTTACATAATATCATTGCTATCTATATATTTGTACGACATCTGATCAAGAAAGAACAAATTACCAGTTGACTCAACTGACATTTCTTTGTTTTTTCTTGATCAGATGTAGTACAAAATCATAGACAGCACTGATATTTTAGTAATAATAATAAAAATATTTCTCATTAAAAACAGAAAGAACGACCTATGAGCAATGAGCTTTTCATTAGACAGATAGGGCTTTTTATGCAGATAGGGCTTTTTATGCAGACAGGGCTTTTCATGCAAATAGGGTTTTGTTTGTTTTGATATCGATTTTTGTAGATAGGGTGTTAGCAATTCGCCCCATTTAACAAACAATTATAGGTGTAGAGCCTCCAATTTTATGGAGCAGATGGATAATGTCATGACGAGCATTTCTGAATAAAAAAGTTGTTTTTGAGATTAGCAAGTTAGGGCCTTCTTATTTTGGAGGACAGAGTACTTTGGTAACTAACTAATTGTTAGGCGGCATTTGCTTCCAGCTGTTTCAGACCGAACGGGAATTGGATGGGGATGGTCTGCCATAAACCATGTTAAAACATTATGCATGTGCATGCAAAAATAAGGTAATATGTCATGCGATTCTGCATAAACAATTTAACATACTAAAACATTATTAGCCTACCTTTGTTTCTTAACAATGCTCCGTCGAGACCCTCGTGCAACACGTTTTCGTGTACCTCTGTTGGCTTCTGCAACGAGAACAGTGCCGTCAAAATCCGCATTATTAATAATATTGATATTTGGTACAACGTCCGCCATCTTTGCAACTGCTTTTCATCTGCTAAAACCGTTTTCTGATTGGCTGTACTATTTATCTGGTTTTGCATAGAACATGAAAAATAAATTATCAGGTTTTGCATCGACTACTTAATTTTAACCACTGAATTTGTGATAAAAATATTGGATTCTGCATGTCCTAAATTATTTTCCTAATGCGAAATTAAAAGAGCTATTCAGTGGTGTGCGCAAGTCAGATTTTTTGAAAAAGTAAATCATCAGGTTTTGCAAGTCCATTCCTCTCATATATATATATATATATATATATATATATATATATATATATATATATATATATATATATATATATATATATATATATATATATATATATATATATATATATATATATATATATATATATATATATACATATTTATATATATGTATGTATATATATATATATATATATATATATATATATATTTATATATATATACATATATATATATATATATGCAGTATATATATATATATGCAGTATATATATATGCAGTATATATATAATATGTACAATATATATATAAATAAATATCATAATATTTTATGAAATATATATATATATTTGTGTGTGTGTATATATATATATTTCAAAAACTTTCGCATAATATTTAAAAAAATATAGATTATTTTTAGATATTACAAGTAAAAAGGTTTTAAGGAACAACCTTAGAAACAATGTTTTACTTAGACTTAAACCAATAAAAAACGTTTTTAGAAAAACGTCTGTTCAGCGCTTCATATGGAGATGTGAAAAACCAATAAAAAACGTTCGCAAAACGTTCTTGTGCCCAATGGGAAGATTCATTGAGAACTGACAACGGCCAAACAACACGTGAAGTTCATTCAAACTTTGTAGTGCAGCCAAACATTTTTCTTGGTTTTTATATATGAGAATAAAATAGCAAGCCGCAAAACCAAAGACAATAAACAACCGAAAGTTGATACTTTATATATATATATATATATATATTATATATATATATATATATATATATATATATATATATATATATACATACATATATATATATATATATATATATATATATATATATATATATATATATATATATATATATATATATATATATATATATATATATATATATATATATATATATATATATATATTATATATATATATATACATATATATATATATATATATATATATATATATATATATATATATATATATGTATATATATATATATATATATATATAATTATATATATATATTAGGGTGTCCCAAAAATATGATGTTTTAAATTATTGATGTCTCACCCTATTAAATATGTCTGTATGGTAACAGTAGTTTACCTGCCAAATTTTAGCCCATTTGGACAATGTTTAGAGGTCCCCCAAGGCGTCGAAAGTTTCCGATTTTGGTGTTTGATCGTTCGCTATCAACTTTTGATAAAGTGTTTATGATATGATTATAAATGTTTTTTGATTTGTTTATACAAATGAAACAAAATATATAATTCTGAAAAAATATATAAATCTGCAATGGTTTTTATTTTTTAATTTCAAAAAGTAGGTCAAAAATGATTGAAAAACAAGATTTTATTGAATTTCAGTTCGCTTGAATATTAATTAATAAGCATTTATGTAGATTATGCAAATAATTCAAATTTTAGCTAGCAGCTCACGATTATATTCTGCAAAGATTTTTCCTATGCTGTTCAACTACTTGAAGAAAAAATTGGTTCTGCTCTTCGTCTTTGGTGATGGTTTCATTAAAATGTTGTACCAACGCTACTCCCCGTTTTGCAAAGTCATTGATGCAAACCAGACTCCTTACAAACACTGATGCAACTTGGAAAGGAGGAGTATCTGACCATTTTTCAACAGGTTCATCAAGAAAACTTGCATCAATATTGGATGTTTCAAAAACATTTTTAGACGCACGCAAATTGTCAAAATTTTGTGGTAGTGTTTTCATCAGATGTGGGCCTCGATCTGCTTGTATTGTGCGGACAAGATCAATCTTTTCTTTGTCAGACAGGAGAGATAAAAAAAGAGCAAGAGTTGCCAATTCTGGTCTCATGTACGAAGAATGACGCAGCATCATTTTTAATCCATTCGAACCAAGAATTGCATCGTCGTAGTCATGCAAATGCTGTATCAACAAAATATCATTAACAGGTGCATCAGCAGTGAGCCTGTATGAAAACCATGACTGAAGATAAACACGAATGATAAACCAATTCAAACGTTGAATACCTTGTAATTCTCGAGCTGTTAAGTTAAAAATGGTTTTATTTACGGTGAATAATAGTTCAATTTTTAATGCGTTGATGGCTTTTGCCATTCATCATGCCCTGTGCAGTGCGCTAGGTTTGCGAATGGCTACATCAACCTGCAGCCCAACCATTTGTGCAGCAAGAAGTAGAAATTCTAAATAGTCAGCTCGTGAATGTCTGACCTCAAGTTGACATTTGATTAATGCTTTAATTGCATCTGAAACAATTATCAAAGGAGTTGATCTGGCTTCTGGTGTGTGATTCATTTCTGTCCATTTTTCACGAAACCTTTTAAATAAATAAATTTTCTGGTCCAGTGGATGGTCCAAGACAAACATTGAATACATCGACAAGCAGCACTTTAAACATATGATGACGGCAAGCCATCCATAATAAATTACGTCCCATGGCTTTTTCTAGAAGAGTGCAAGCTCAATTGAGTTTTCCAGTTCTAAATTTTCATTATCTGAAAAATCCAAACTAAATTTATAGAGCAAGATAACGATTGACAGACGACTTAAAAGATGGCAAATTATATGATCTAGGAAAACAAGATGAAGCGCAAAGCAAGTTAGCATTAGATTTAAATGTAAAAAACTCCTATATTGAAATTGACCTATCATAAATGCTAAATCAACAGCTATTACGTTGCTCTTTATTTTCTAAATATATACTAAATAATAAATTACTAAATAATAAATAAAATAAAAAATAAATAAATTAAATAATAAATAAGTACCGACACGTAACAAAACTTTTGCTGTTATTTTTGCTAACAAAAATTTCGATTTTCGCTTCTTTTAAGTCTCAAAAAAAAAAAGACTATAACTTGTTTCTTTTGATAAAACAATTTTAAACAAATGCATTTAAATTAATTTGATTAGTATAATCAAAAAACAGCATTAGCATGAAATGATCACTCTTTATCATATCAAAACATTTACAACCATTCTTTTAGTAAATTAAACTTTTCACTTTAGAGAATGTTATTACATTAAATATAAATTCATCAAACACTCATTAATCTATTAACTTGTTAGTAAAAAAACTGTAATTTTCTCTGATATTTTCTTTTCTCCAAAGATTTTTCTTTTTTAAAAAGAAATGGTTTTTCGTTTTGAAAAACCTGTTGTGTCAAAGCACATGCCAATAACCATTGATTTACACTTCCAAGATTTTATATGTTCATGAACTGCATCAGCAGCTGCTCGTTCTGATCCAGATGCTAACTTTGGAACTCCAAAATATTGTCTCTAATATCGGAACACCAGCTTCGTTGAATGCCGATAAAGAAATCATAGTTGACTTTCCAATGCTAGTATTTATTCTATCCAGCACAGCTGCAACTTTGGAAGATATAATGTCTCTGCGATGCCTGCGTTGTGTTGTAGAATTTGTTTTACTTGAGCATGCTGATTGTACAAGAAATTCTTCATCAGATTTATCATTTTCATTAGAATCATGGCAAACGGATGATGTTGTTGAATGTGTTGCTCTGTCCAGTTGTTGGTCTGCAGCTGACTCTGCTGATGATGATAACCCACTCCGTCCACGGTAAACAATTTTTGATGCAGAATCTTTTGCTGCATTATCGACATCCCTGATATATTGTTTTTGACGTTTAGCAACTCGTTTTTCTTTAACCGTAAGTTTTTTTGTCCACAGACCCAATTGATCCCGTTCTTGATTGTAGTTGTAATTTCAAAAACTGTCTGTCTTTATCAGTTTTTATCAACTGTTCAGAGTTGGCATGGCTGATGTCAAAAAGTTGACTCAACTTACTTGTGTATTCTTTTTGGTTCATTTGATCAGTAGAGTTATTTCTCTTACGATGCTTCATCAAACGAACTTGGTCAGGATACAGATCTTTAATTTTCTGTATTATGTGATGTTTTTGTCGTACAGGCAGTCTTGATTTTACCCAAAATGGGAGCAGTTGCTCGTGCACTTGTTGTGCAGCTTTACTAATGTTTAGCTTCTGTACACGGTGATAGAAAACAAAATTTTTCATGACATCTTGGCCTGAAGGGAGGCGAGCACCTGATATGGTTTCTTTTGGAAAGCCGATAAGCCATATGTTGTTATTGCTTCTGGTTACTGTAGATATAGCCATTTCCTAAAAAAATAATACAAGTACCAATGACAGTATAAGTGTTAATAAGTATAAGTAGTTTAATATTGTATTTAAGCAGTTTAATATAATTTAGAAATATTTGGAGAATACAATTAAAAAATGATTACATAATTGTTATATTATTAGTACAATAATTAACAAACTTACAAATTGTTGCTGTATTTCTTGTTTTTTTCACTAATTTATAAACAATAAAACATGAGCAAATAGTATTTACTAAAAATAAAAGAAAACAAAATGGCCACTTGGTCATGTGACAATAGCACTGCAGCAAATAATAATAAGTAAAAGTAAAATTTGTTTCTAAACTTTTGTTTAAAATAGCGAGTTAACTGGTCAAAAATATACATTTTTTGCATTCTCTAATAAAGATTATTATTCTATAGGTAATTGTTAATAATATTTTTAATTCTAAATAATGTCAGCAATGAGATAATTAAACTAGTTAGCATTTCTAGCTTTATTTTTACTCATTTTGTGCATATTGTTTAAAATTATTGATATGGATTTTGAATTAACTCGATAGTAAAATTTTAAAAGCCCAAGGGCTTTTAAAATTTTACTATCGAGTTAATTCAAAACTTGTTCAAATGAGCTTTACCTTCACCAATTTAATTATTGTACCCAAGTGACACTTTTCAGAGGGTGAGACATCAACTATTTAAAAAAAAAATTTTCGTGCATTTTTGGGGACACCTCAATATATATATATATATATATATATATATATATATATATATATATATATATATATATATATATATATATATATATATATATATATATATATACATATATTTATAGATATATATATATATATATATATATATATATATATATATATATATATATATATATATATATATATATATGTATATATAAACAGTGACGTATGGACAAGGGGCGTGGAGAGAGATTTCCATTCCCCGAAACTAACTTAAAGTTTCAATTTATATTTTAGGTGCATTAAGCCACCTTAATTTTCATTTTAGCCTCCTCCCCCTTCTCCCCTAACTTTTTAATTTTTTCATGTTCACTTCATATTAGGGAGTCTCAGAAACTGGTTCGTGTAAGTTTACGCCAAATGTTACGAGGCTCACAAACATGCATAATCTTCTGATACATATATATTTTTAATTTGCACACAAGAAACAATAACTTTGATTAATAATTTTCAAGCCTCAAATTAGCACAAAGAATTAGATATTTATAGACTTCTGCTCATATTACGCAAAACAATATACTTGTCCTTAAAGAGCATATTCAGTTTTTTTTTGACCAGAAAGTTGATAGAAAAATTTATATTTTAACAGAGGTAGACAAAGAATTTGAATATCTGTTAAAAGCAGACATGATCGGTTGCGGAGAATGAATAACATAAAAAACACAGAATTAAAGAAATTATAAATAAAAAGGACCTGGCTCTAAGTGAGGTTTCTGATGCCGTTTTCTCTGCATCAGACTCAGAAACTGCATTTTTCACAGATGAAGATTTTGTAAGTATGTAAAGGTTTAATTACATAAATGGTTTTGATTTTGTGAGACCAAATAAGACACTTTATACTGAAAACTTTCCAAGGAAATAGGCTTGTCCTGCTCTTTGACATCAAAGAAATTGAGGAGAATTTGAATATTACTGTTAGTGTTGACAGAGTTTTAATCAGTGTAACTTCACCAGATATTGATGACACAAATGATATTCTCCTTGGAGTAGTTCAAGCTGAAAACGCTAAGGGAGTTGACCGGGCAGATTTAATCTTAAATCTTCTAGAATATTACAAAGTTATTGATCAGATCTTCGCCATATGTTGTCACGCCACTGCTTACAACACTAAAGTATTTTTTGACGCTATATTATTCTCACACTTATTCTCAACATCCCTTTTCTCTGGTTTCTTTGTAGGCAACACATGTTGGAGTTAAACATCTTACAATATTATGGAAGCTCTCACTAGAGAGAAAATAAAAGGGCCCAGGAGAGCACTATATATAAAATTGCAGAAGCCTGGCCAAGCGTCAAATAAAAGACGGACAAGATGAAGAAGATCATCAGGTTTGATTGGAATGAGCTTCAGGTTGGATCATCCGAGTGCAACATTGCTAGAGGGCTCTTACAGTTTTGCAAAAATGCAAAGAAGTTTAACAGGAGGGGGGCGGTAGGCTACAAGAAGCTCTGTATTGAATTAATTATAGTATTTGTAAAGAAACGGGAAGAGAGCTGGCTGAAAACCGCTATCTTTGCATTTCTGTACGAATTCTATAAATATATATACAAATATATGTCGCGAGGTTAGAATTACTTTGTTCTAACTCCATGCTTTTCCGAACTGAGAAAATCAAATTCAAAGTTTTAATAGGACCTGTAGACCACTTAAACATAAAAGACGTAAACAAATTAGGTTCATATTAATTTCCCATACTTGCTACCACAGTTTAAAAGTAAATACTTCAAAAGATATAATGTGCAGGTATCTGAATTACCACACCCTGATTTGGAGATAGAACAATATAATACACACTTATTTTATAAAAATACAAATTATTTTGTTCTATCTCCATTTTTTATATAAAAATATAATACAAATTATTATTTTGTATTTATATTGTATATATTGTAGCAAGGTAAAGAACTGTTTGGCATATCTCTGTTTTATTGGAATAAAATCTTACTTTAACTTTAAAAAAAACTTTAT
>NC_088922.1:8405000-8437500 GCF_038396675.1 Hydra vulgaris
ATATTG
This sequence comes from Hydra vulgaris, assembly GCF_038396675.1. Lineage (NCBI taxonomy): Eukaryota > Metazoa > Cnidaria > Hydrozoa > Anthoathecata > Hydridae > Hydra > Hydra vulgaris. The sequence goes on from NC_088922.1 coordinate 8,405,007, forward strand.
GATCTCTATAATATTTATAGAACACTCCAGAAGAAAAATGGATGTCCATCAAATGAAGCAAAGGAAAAACTGTTTATTGAAGATATGAAAAAATGCTTTTATATTGTTCACCAAGATGCTCAAAACAAAATAGAAACGGACCGACTTCGTGATAATGAGCAGAAAAAAGATATTGAATTTCTTAAAGCATTTAAATCTCAAGAAAGATATTTTTTTGGGATCAGAAGACAAAAAGTAAAAACGAAAAGTTTCCTAAAAATACAGAGAGCGAGTATTGAATTGACAGGAAAAATGGCTGAAGAACTAAGAAGTTAAAATAATCTGGCAGCAACAATGAGCACCAATCCTGAAACGACAAGTTTTGAGTCCCCCGAGTCAGACATGGAAACAGAAGAGGATATTAGTGTTACATGTAGTTTAGACGAATGTTAAGATAAAGATTTTGAATGTCAGGAAGTTGATATTGTAACAAAGAAACCAAACCTGAAAGAGAAGACAAAATTACATTCGATCTTCCAAGAAATCCTTTCAAAAGTGAGAAAATTTCAACAATGGCGGACTACTTGAATTTATCCGCTGGTAAAAGAAAGGCCTTCATGACGGCTATACTCGCAGAGGGTGAAGCTGATTTGAAGTGTGTGACTTTATCGAAAAAAAGCAGTAGGACGGCTGCTTAAAGGCTTCGAATAGAGAATGCCAATGAGATTGAAACTACATTTGTTTTCCCGAAGTACGTAACATTACATTGGGATGGAAAATTTATTCCTTAGGGTGCTGAACGGCTAGGTGTTCTTGTGGCTGGGATGCCAAGCTATAAAGAAGATAAACTTCTTGGGGCTCCTGTTATCTCAGATGGAACTGGTGCTAGAATGGCTAATAGTAGCTATTCTCTTCAAATCAAATGGAAAGTAGAACAGGCCGTTGTTGGTCTTGTTTTCGATACTACTACATCAAATTCTAGATGGAAAAATGGTGCATGTGTACAGTTGGAATTGATGCTAAGCAAGAAAGTATTATATTTTGCTTGTCGTCATCATGTGATGGAGAAAATTTTGTGTTCCGCATGGCAACAGATTTTTGTTCCAACACCATGGCACCAGATTTTTGGTCCATCCAGTCCGTACACCCCTGAATTCATGGAATATAAAAAATCTTAGAATACAATAAAACAACGATCGAATTTCAGAATTTTAAATATTACTGATCGGCGTCTCAAGCAATAGAAGCAAAATGTTGTTAATTACTTGCAACAAATCTTGGCCTCAGAGGGTAACAACATGCCTCTTTATGACTACAGAGAATGTGCAGAACTTGTGCTCATACTTCTAGGAGAAACGCCTCCTCGTAAAGTGCACTGGCTCAAGCCTGGTGCACACCATCATGCACGGTTGATGGCAACTGTTATATAAAGTGCTAAAATATATGCTTTTGGTGATCAGCTGAATTATGATCTTGAAAAAATGGAAAAGTTGCGTCGTATTTGCACATTTAATGCCCTATTTTATGTGAAAGCGTGATTAACCGCCCCTTCTGCATCCGATGCACCATCAAATGATCTTCAGTTATGCCATGATCTACATATGCTCAAGAATATTGACCCCGTGGTAGCTGGAGCGACAATTTCAGCATTGAACAGGCATATGTGGTATCTGGAAGAAGAAACGGTCACATTTTCGCTCATTTCAAATTTGGAGTCAGATTCGGAAAAAAAACAAATTGCCAGACAACTTATCAAAGCAAAAAAAGACAAACCACTAGATAAAGGTGTTCCTGTCTTTCCACAGCTAGTATCCTCAACAAAATTGGTACATCTGACTGGCAAGAAATCCTGGCTCCTGTTCAATTTACTTGGAATTGAAACAGCCTGGTTGCACTTGCCTCCAAAGCAGTGGAAAACCGACAATAATTTTCAAGAAGCGGCATTGTTTATACGTCATGCAAAATTTCTCAATGATTTAGCCGAGAGGGCAATGAAGCTTATCACAGACTTTGCAAATACTTTAACAAGAGACGAAGCACAAAAAGAATATATGTTACAAGTGGTGGAACAACACCGGTGCAATGTACCAGATTTCAGAAAAAAAAACACTGAGAAATCTATGAAAAAACTCACATAACTGTTTTTCCAAATACGGCTGGATCAGTATTTTTCTTAGTCCTAACATTATCATATCATGGTAGCTAGGCTAGATCATTATTTACACCTAAATTTTGATTGCTTAAATTCAACTTCAAATTGCTTAAATTCAACAACTAAATAAAACTCTAGTTCACTTCGAACAATTAATGTTACTTTTTCAATGTTAAACAATGTGACAAACATTTTTGTCATGGTGCCAGGACTTAGAGTTATTTTAAAATCTCGAAGTATGAATTTTTTACTTCAAATTTTCAGAAATGGGGAAACACCCGTGGTGCAAAGTAATTTTAAGGAAAAAAAATTTGGAGCACCCCAAAATATATATATATATATATATATATATATATATAAATATATATATATATATATATATATATATATATTATATCTATTTATATATATCTATATATATAAATAAATATATATATATATATATATATATATATATATATATATATATATATATATATATATATACATATATATACATATATATAAATATATATATATATATATATATATATATATATATATATATATATATATATATATATATATATATATATATATACATATATATATATAAACTAGTAAAAACACTTCCATCTTCTTCAACTTTCTTTGCCTTTAAAAGGCTCTTTAAAATGTAGCTACTAGAGTGGGCCTAAAAATTTGTTTTTTGATTTTTGACTCGCTTTACCGCAAAAAACTTGTCTTTAGGGTACCTAAGAATAATGCAAAAAAAAAAAATATTAGTATTTTACGTCTGGAGCTAGCGCATCGCGCTTGAATAATCGAAGAAATTTTCCCTTTTTATAGTTTTTTAACAAATGAAATGAAATTTCATAAACTCATTAATAAATATCTGGGGACAATTTAAGTAGAAAAAAGTATTGAAATGGTATATAAGAAATCCTTTTTTTTAATTATTAAAAAAATCATTTTTTCGACTAAAACTTTTTTGAAGAAAAAATTCTTTTACTTTTTGATTATTTCTGTCGGTAGTTTAAAATACGATAGGCTAGAAAAATTAGACGTTGAGGATCTGGAGTTATGTGAACATCTTATAATGCCATCTCTGGAATTGAAGCCAGCTACTTTTTGTAAACCCTCTGTTAAAAGCTTTACGCAATGTTCGACTGCTTGTGTGTGACATGGAAACTTTTCATCCAACTAGGTGGAACAGCGGCTGAATGGAAAGTTCCATTCAGCCGCTGTTCCACCTAATTAGATCTTTGACCAAATATCTTTATCTGAGACTCTTCGCAGCGAAGGTGGCGCATATAGCGTAGTAGTGTTCTATCTCTATATACAGGGTGTGGAAAATGTTCCCGTACAAAAATATAAACAGCAAAAGTTCCTGTACAAGACGAGAAAAGGAAAACCATGTGCAGTGTAGATATGTCAAAATGAAGCTCTATAATTGTCTACAAATTTATTTTAACTAATATTGGAAACAACTACCGTTTGCCTGCACACAGGCTCTAAGGCATTTCGGATAATTGTCAACAATTTGCGAACACTCTTTAACTGTGATTGTATTCCAGGTTCTGAGCAAAGCAGTCTTTAATGAATCAATTGATATGGGTTCATATACACATGCACGTTGTTCAAGAAATGTTCAGAGTAATCCATTGCGTTTAATTCGGTTGAGTTTGATGGCCATTCGTTCTTGTATAATGCTCACGGAGAGAGTGGTTTTGAAAGTTGGATTGATGACTTTGCACCGTGTGCGGGTGCCCAATCTTGCTGTAGCGCCATTGGTTTATTATGAAAGTGTTGAGCGACCCAAGGTTAGAGGACGTTTCTAAGAATTTGCGGTTGATAGAGGGCTGCATTGATTTTGACGCCTGTATCAATAAAAACCAAAGGCGTTTTACCAGTTGACGTCATACCACCCCAAACCATAATGCTTTTCGGAAAATGGCGACGCGAAACAATGGGACAATGTGTTCTGTTAGGGAAAAAAACTCGTTGATTTTGTCGGTTGTGAATTTGCCGCAGAGTAAATAACTTTTTGTCTGTGAAAAGAATATTGCGGTGACGACCGTTGGCAAAGTTTCTTAGCAATTTTCGTGCAAGTTTCAAACGTTTCATTTTTGAGTTATTGGAAATAAAATGTCCTCGTGGAAGCTTATATGACCAAAGCTTTAAATCTTTTCTTACAACATTTCGGACTTATTTTTTATCAAGTTCGATTTTTTTGCCATTTACCGCATTGACCTCTCGGGATTTCTTTGAATAAATTGATGAATTCTTCTTTTGATGTCCGGTGTAGTAGCATTGACAGATTAACCAGTTCTTGCACGATCATTTGCTGTGTCTAATGCTTTAAAATGTTTAATTGCATTGTAAACTGTTTGACGTGGATATAGATGTTTAATAATAAAGAGCGCTGAATTCCCGGCCTTGTGCAACTGGATGTTCGCATTGCTTTTTCCTTTAGCTTTCAGCATTACTAAAATACAATCATTAGAAATTATCATTCTGTTAAAACAAACAAATTATATTTTAATTTAAAACAAAATAATACTAAAATGTACCAAAAGGAATACGAAGGAATACAGAAGAATACTAAAAACACACTATATATTGAAAGAAAACACCATAGAGATTAATTTTTTGTAAATTTTTTTAACTTATACCTTTGTACGGCAACTGTTTTCGCACCCTGTAGTCGGTAGCAAGGAAATTAATTTTGGGTGATTGAAAACTCATGACAAACTTTCTTTGAAAAGCTAGGCTTCTTACCTTTATAATCCTTCTAAACCCCAATTCCCTAATATGAGCCCATTTGTCTACTAGCATTGTTAAAAGCAAGTTTTGTGGATGTGCAAAAAAAGGGTTTCTCTCAATTACTGTGTCTATTACTTTTAGCAAATTATTGGGCAAGAATCTTGACCATTTTATCATATAAAATACATGTTCTGCTCCATTTGCGAAGTATTTACTTTTTTAATGAAACCTTCCAGAGACATGTGATTTTAAAAGAAAAGAAACTAAGATTTTGGTTACGATACCAAAATCTTGCAAAGCACTTGAGGCAATAGGTGCAGTTACTCTGATAATACATATCGATCACTAGTCAGAGCATTACTTTTCATTGTAATGCGTATTTGCCATGATGGCTTAGTTAGCTTAAGTTCTTCTAATTCTTCATCGATGACTTCTTCAATGGCTATGGAGGCATCACTATCGAACTCTTTTTGTTTTGGTGTTTTATCTAAATAGTTTGAGCATGAATGTTGCAATAATAGATTACACTGGTCAACAGAAAAAAACTTTTTAAATGCACCATAAATTTAAATAGCTTTTACTAAACCAGTTTTTTGCGCTGATTTCAAATCTACTTTCAGTTTTCTTCAAGCACGTCTAGTTCTTGAGATATTTGGAGTTTTAATTTTTGGACATTCTTCACTTTATCCCTATACATAAAAATTGATAAACATTCAATATTTCAAGCACCACTTATACAAATAAGTCAAAGTCTCTGTGACTAGATTTATTCGTAAACATTTACACACATTTAATAGTTTAAAGACTGTTGACTAAAGCATATAAATCACTTAAAATCTCTGTGAATAGGACTTCCTTTTGTAGACTTTTTCTGGTTCATCACGATAAGGCATCCAACAGTAGTCAACTAACATGCTTTTATTCCAGAATCATTGGTAACGCTTTTCCATCTTTTAAATACCTTGGTGGAATCGTTCATCTTGTCCATCACTCACACCGCCCAAATTTTCAGGAAAAAATGCCAAATGCGAATTCAAAAAATGCATTTTCGATGACATTCGACAGCCCACTTTTTGGAACGAATCAAGTAGCTTTTGAATACAATTTTAATATTTACACAATTTGTGATTCCCCAAGAAGTTCTTACAAACCCATACAATCGCTTTCCACGCTTCTCTTTTGTCCGAAGTAAGTGACTCTTCAAATCCATGGTCTTTCAAAACCTCTCGAGTTCGGGGTCCAACAAAAACGCCTTCTTTAAGTTTCGTTGCACTAATTCAGGGAAATTTTTCAACCAAGTATTGAAAACCCGCTGATTCAATTTTGCCTAATGCTTTTACAAAGTTTTTTATCAAACCAAACTTGATGTGAAGCGTTGGCAAAAACACTTTTTCTGGATCAACCAGCGAAATATGGTGAACGCTGCTTACACCGGGTTTGCATTCAGTTCTCAACATCCAATCACGTTTTACGAAATGTTCACAGCATGACTATCCCATAAACAAAGAAAGCAGCAGAACTTGGTAAACTTTGTTTGCATACCCATTAACATACCAATCACTTTCAAATCACCACAAATGTTCCACTGATGAGTTTTGTAATCAAAGGCGTCTAGTAATATTTTCATATTTTCGTGAGTTTCATTCAAGTGTATGAATGAGTGATTGGAACACATGGCTTCTGATTGCTAATATGCAACAACACAGCCTTTAAACTCCTTTTGGATGAATCAATGAAGAGGCGCCAATCACGAGGCGAATGCACTTGGAATAAATTTTTGAAAAGAACATTAACATTATTGCAGTAGCACAAGGGTCCATCAATGGTGAAAAACCTAGATAAATCGTTGTTGCGCCTTCGAAAGTGGGATACTTTTACACCAACTGCTAAAAAATTCATTCTTTCAGTCTTGACGCGAAAAGTTCAGTTTTTTTCTTGGAAAGGGACAAAACTCTAACCAAATCATTTAGTTCGCCTTTTGTGAAAACCTTGGGCTCTTCGCCGTCAATATCTGGATCAAAGTAAACATCAGCCGCATCTTGACGTTCAACATCAACAACCCATTCGTCTTCAACAGAGCCTAATCCATCATCTGGTGGTACTGGAATGAGCAGGGTGCTGTCATGAGGAACAGGCCTCGTGGCCGAATCCAAATTCGGGTACACAACTTAATGCTTATTTTTCGACGAAAATCCAGCAGTATTAACTCCACAAAAATAGCAGTCATTGTAATGATCTTTTGATTCCGCCCAAATCATCGGTATAGCAAATCGAAAACAAGACCTGCTTTTGTTAATCCAATCTCGTAATAAGCTGCAACAACTATAACAAGCCACATGTGGTGCCCAAGTTTAATCTTGATCTCCCAAAGGACAACCGAAATACAGCTTGTAAATTTTCGAGATTTCTTGAATGATTTTCTTTCGCTGCCCTGACAATGTAAATTGCCTACACATGTAGCAAAACGCGTCTGGTGAATTTTTGCAATTTTTAGGCATTATATAAGTTAATTTTATTGAAATAGTTACACTGAAAATAAAGAAACATTAGTATATTTCACACTGAAACTATATATTAGTGCAAAAAACACACATACATTATCTCAAGATTCAGACGTGCTGGAGAAAAACTAAACACAGATTGGGAATCAACGTGAAAAACTACATCTAGTAAGCCTAAAAATAAAGCTAGTGCAAATTCATTGTTGACCAGTGTTTTAGCAGGCAGAGTTCTTTTAAGATCAGCAAAATTCCTTTTGTGTCTTTGTGTAACTTTTTTTTACACTTCCAATTTTACCAATACCATGCATTCTTTGGACGTAAAAAAATTTTAGTTCAATGATGGGGATTTCTTTCTTTTTTACACTTACATACAATTGAAACAGAACACTCGCATTTACAAATTTCAGTATTTTATACCATTTTACATTTGCAAATTTCAGTATTTTTCACCATTTTACATTTGCAGTTTAATGTTATTTTACAGTTACACGTCAGGACATCAAACAACAGAAATGATTTTTTTTCTTTTAATCTTTAACTTTCTATTTGAACTATCCTTTTTTTTATCACGCTTGAAGGATTTCATAAGATTGCAATAACTGTCATGGTATCGATTTATTAATTGGACAACTCTGTAAATGTTCTTAACTGGCTTGTTGTTTGATTTCAAAGCTAGTTTGTAATTTTCATTAAAACAACAGTTGTGAACTTCTTCATAAGCTTGAAGTTTATTTACAGATAATTCTATTGGATGACCAAAATTCGGGCACTTAAATTCGCTACGAGTAATTTTATTATAAACAGCCATGACAGATTGGTTATTATTATCAAATGATCAAAACAAAGTTATATAAAAACAAGTTGTTGCGGCGAGAAACACTAACTTTGCAGCGCATTTTGGGATAAATATAATGCGAACTTTATTACGGAAATGATAAAAACTGAGAGTTTATTCAAATATTCAAGTACGATACGCTAGCTCTAGACGTGAAACATTTGTATTAATTTTGTTTGCTTTATCCTTATTATACCTTTGAGGCATGTTTTCTGCGGTATAGCGAATCAAAAATCAGAAGAAAAAAAATTAAGGCACACCCTAATAACTACCTTTTGCTAAATTTAACTTTTTCTAAAGTTCTAAACTGACATAATCATGAAAAAATATATTGATAAAGAGACATACCTGAAGGAGCTAGTCTGTTTTAAAACTATTCAGCGGCTGGGAATGAATCCAAAAAAAGGTAAAACTATAGAAAAAAAAATAAAAGAATATAGAAAATCGTTAATATTGTTTAAACATAAAATATATTTAATAATAATAATAATATATATATATATATATATATATATATATATATATATATATATATATATATATATATATATATATATATATGTATATATATATATATATATATATATACATAAATATATATATATATATCTATATATCTATATATATATATATATATAGATCCTGACAAACAAAGTCTGATCTACTTAAATGCATTGTATATAGAATAATAAAACCTTTGTACAAAGTACTTGTATATATCCTTAAAAAAATCAATTACGTAAATAATTAATTGAATAACTTTGATTTTTTTGGCAACTATCTCTTGAACTAAAAAAAATAAACTTATCAAAAGTCACAAATTAAGTCTTAATTTATATAATTAACTGCAATTAAAACATAAATTTTAGCATACATCATACATAATGCGAATTTTGTTAAAACACTTCATAAATAAGTCTTGAAAAAGTGGTTTATTTTAAAAAACTAGCTATGTTTTCTTGAAAAAAATATTACAAAACAGTTATAGCATAATGGTACGAAGTAATTAAAAAGCATAAGATTTAGAGCCATTAAAATAAAGACAATACATGAAATAAAGCAAAAACAACAATCATAACATAAATTAAAAACAGCAGATTCTATGGTATGAGAATTAAATCATTTTGATAATCAGTTATTTAAAATAGGCAGCAGTTTTCGGGTTACTTATTGTTCTCTTTGCTCAAATTGCAATTAAATCTCAATTGAGCAGAACGCAGTAAAGAACCTCCTAAAACTTTTGGTTGTGGAAGCTTGTAAGGAATGTCAGTGGCTGGGATCGATGTTTTGTCATTATCATTTGGTATAAAAGCAGGTCTAACATATTCTTCAGCATTCATCAGCCAAGAAAGTTTCTTAAGAAACACTTCTCCATATTCTCCTTCTCCAATAATATCAATTCGCGCAATAAAATGTACTTCACTTCCTTTTCCTACGAATTTAACGAAATAACGAAATCACCCTCAATTATCTCATCAGAAAATTTGACTTCATCAGAGCTGCCATCTTACATGCTGGCGTCATCACCATGTGCAAAGCTTTCTTTTTCCTTAAAAATCGTTCTTTTTGCTGTTCCAGTAGATTTTTTTTTTGTATGCTTCATGTTCATCAATTTCATTTTGGATTAGCGTAAATGTTATAATCACTGTCTTTTTGAATGCTTAGGCTTTCTTGAGACTTTTCTTGACCGCTTAGGTTTTTTATTGCATCTAAAATGAAGTTTTGATAAAGTTTGCTGTTTAGATTTGTTATATAATGATGGAATTTTGAGTAAGTATGTTTCATACATTAAGTATGAAACATACTTACTCAAAATTAGACTAACTAACCACTAACATATTTAGTAGTGCATATTTATTGCCTAAGAAAGTTTAGTTAGTTAATAAAAAGGGTTAGTTGATACATGTATCAAATAACCTAACATGTTTTGTATCAATAAACCTATCGCGAAAATTTTGTTTTATCTTTCTTATTTCAGGCATTTATACTTATTTCTAAAGAATAAAACCAACCTGAAGTGAATGTCATAAATATGTACTCCAACATAGGGTTGGGAATCATTAAATACTCTAAATATAATTAAAACTAAGGGCACCTACCTGCTTTTAAAGATTTGACTTGTGATAAGCCAAAGCTCATTTTTTAAATATAACAAATATATTGGCATTCTGCCTTTTGAAGTTAATACTTGTGAGTTTCTGTTACAATAGCAAACAATAGTTAGCAGCACTTCACCTGTATAAAGATTTAGTTCCCCTACAATAACAACTAAAAAGTATTACTATTGTTATTATTACACATATATTTGTATTTAATAATAAACATAACTTCGATTTTATAGAAGGAATACATACAGCAACAACTCTAATTACTTTTTAATACCATCAAAGTTCATTTTATACTATATAAGTATATTACTGGGTACCAATCAATCTTTGATTTAATGAATCTGTTAATTTGCAGTTTTGTTAATTTATTAATCAGTTAACCAATTGATTAATGATTTAATCAATATAAACTTACCAATTAATGTGGTAAAAAATATTGAAATTTAAAATTTGCTCCTCGCCTGTCACAAAGCTTTACAAAATTAAAAAAATTACACGTTTTGTTTTTGGCTAAATGTTTGTTAGCCAACAAATGTACTTATTTGGTGACCAACTACATTTAGCTAACGTTATGCTAATATTAAAAATCGAGCCGATGTTTAACCGATGTAACGACGCCGTTCCGACTTTGACCCGATCTTGGCCTTAACACAGGGTCATTGAAACTCTGGTTTTTTCCATGTAAACATTTTTCAGCAAAGTTATCAGGAGAAATGACTAAAAATATTGATTTGATAGTGTACACAGCAGCTAGAATGCAAAAATTCAATTATATGTCATTTTTCCAGCCAGTTTTTTTAGACTGGAATTCTTACCATTTGCATTCAAAACTGATGGTAATCTTTTAGGCATTTCACGAAATGCTACAACATTAAGGTTAATGTCATGTGGTTTATGCTAAACACACTTGTTTAACTTGATCATTTTGTTTTTCATTAGAGTTCTCTTTACAAATAGTAGCAGATAAATAAATAATTTTTCATTAGCAGCAATTGCAACATGTTTTTAGTACAATACCTATGCTTACTTTTTTTGAATAGTTAAAATGTAAATTTACAAAATACTCACATTCTAGGCATTTAAGAAGCATAACTATGTTTTTAGGTAAAATAAATCTCATAATAAAGTTAAAACCTTTATTTATATTTAAAAGGTTGTGTACACTTTTTTTTCTTCGACAACGTATTGAAGGAGAAAGAGCCTGGAATTTTTTTAACTAAACTTCTCTCTTAAAGTTTATATATAAGTGGCCGTTTCTTTGAAAATGTAAACTCTTTTACATTTTTATACCTGGAATTTTACAGCTAAATTGGTCATAGCTATGAGTTAACGTTTTGTTTTATTAGTGCACGAGAAATTTCTGCAGGTTTGCTTTATACTTTAAAGATAATTGTTTTTAAGACATTATGATGCTGATTTATTCAGAATATTTTAGAATATTTGCGATATTTTGATGCGGTAATTAATACATTTCTTTTCTACAAATACTATCACGATCACTGCTCAAAGGAGTTATCATCTCTAGTTCCATTAGCTAAATCTCATTCTCGCTATTAAGCAAAGTCTAAAGCACTAATTATTTCAGACACCCCTTTTCATGAATTCAAAAAAGAAACATAGGATTACATTAATTTAGATCAATTAAAGGAAAGAAATGCAATACACAAGTTAAAAACACTAGTAAAATATTTCAAATTTAATTTACAGTATAATTAATTTATGAAAAAACAGTCACAACAAACAATCTTTTTACTTTTAGCTACTTTCTTAGCTCAGTAATTAATTGATCGTTAATACCTTAAACGTTAAACCGGTACCTTGAAACAAATTTCTAATTTTACTTTAACTAGTCTCGCAAGTTTAACCTGTTATATTTTGGAAATTTATGGAATTTATTTTGTCAAAATAAATTTTTTCTAATAATTAAACCAATCGCCTAAAAAAAGCCTATTAAAAAATTGTTACGAAGCAAAAACCAAAAGTGTGTCATGGTGTCCCACTCTCCCCTACATTTTTTTCCGAAACAATGCTAAAACTAATTAAAATTTAAATAGACACACAATATTCTTACCATTTATACAACAAAAATTGTTATTATTAACATGAAAGATACATTATTGTAATATCATAATAATATACAATATAGTAGTAACACAATATAGTAATAACATGAATATTAATCATAAACAGCGGTAAACAATGTAGACAAACTTGCAATGCGGCCGGTGAACAGTTGTCACTTACTTTAACTGTATTGAAGTCATTTTTTTCCCTTAACTGCAGGCTAATTACCAATAAAGTAAATTTTAAGTCATGAAAGTTTACAAAATTAAAACCATATTTTAGCAGTTAAGCAAGGTAAACTGAAATAATGACGCTGAGTAGAACGTTTAAAAAAGTAGAATTAAAAAAAACAGAAAAAATATATATTTAAGAAAATAAATACTTAAATTTGTATAAAACATAACGCTCTTAATTTAAATATAATTTATATAATATAATTTATATAATTTATATAAATATAAAATACAGTACATCAAAAAGTAAAATCATATATATTTTTTAAATATAAAAACTGATAAAACCCTATTTACCGATTGAAGGCGGTAAGGTTACAAAGAGAAAAAAAAAAAGTATATCTAGAATCAAAATATTAAAATATTATTTTATATTAAAAAATCAAATTATAACGTTACTTTCATAACTTTAATTTCTTTTACTTTATGTGTTTTATAAAATCTAAAATTCATTTTAAACTAAAATAATATTAAAAAAAAGTAGTACCAACATTTAACTTTTTTTTTAATCAAATTCAATTAAACTGATATGTTAGAAGAACAACTACTAGTAATATTTATACTTATTCTTATTCTTATATTTATTACATAATCAACCCTGTTCATTGCTTGTTTAAAATTGAAGAAGAACTGATATCTGGAATTTTAACAACACACTTCGTTCAGAAAAAAGGCAACTGTATTGTATTTCAAAAAAAAATAAAGATTTTATTACTAATATAGCCCAGACACTAAGTATTACGTAACCTAATTACATATAGAGTAATTTTAATTAAAAATTTAAAACAACTTAAAAAGCATTAAAATATTAAAAAGTGACAAATTAGCAAATAAAAAAAAAACTTGTTAAAGAAAATGAATAATAAAAAAATATATATATATATATATTAAACAGTTTTTGTCTGTATTATTTAATCTACAATTTTTAACTGCAAATAAGTCTATAACTTTTTCAACATTAGGTTCTATATCTTAGAGAATATGCAATAAAGCAAGACTGTTCATTCTCTCAGATGACATAGTACTTTGTGTGTAGTTTTTTAATCGTCTCATAACTGAAAACGATCTTTTACTCGCAGAAAAGGTTAAAAGGCAATGTTCCTTGAATGCGAAGACAATCTCCTAAATTTGCAATTTGATTGTTAGGAAGACCTTTTAAAATACTTGAAATATCATCTGGTAAGCAAATTTTTCCTTGAACCCAATAGCTTTCCCACAAATCCAGTTCTGCGCTTAAAGAAATTGCACATGGCAAATCTGTTGAATAAAAATTTACAAAAGATTGAAACTTAATTTTCCAGTCAATCCTCTTAGAAACATAAGACATCATTTTATTTGGAATGATAACCAAACCATCATAAGCAACCAAACCATCATCACTAAATCTGTTATTAACTTCGAATAGGAAGTGATCGATAAGTGGTATGGTTAACGATTTCTTGAAATAATCTGAAGTTGAACAAGTTGAACAAGAAGGAAGATTATTTCTATATATTATAATTATAATATAAAGTATAATATAAATAATAATTATAATATAAATAATATATTATTTCTATATATTATAATTATAATAAAATATTTCTATATATTATATTATAATTATAATATAAAGTTTACCTTGAAACATTTGTGTAACAGGAATAGTGTAGTCAAGAACTGTTTGAGTAATCACTAAAGAAGCAATAAAATCAAAAGTTGTAAAGAGTTTTAAAAACAAGAAACTTGCGAGGAAGTTTCTTTATTGCACTTTTTTCTAAGTTTCCATGCTCATTCCTTCAAGACAAAAAAAAACAGGTACAAACAAACTTTCAAAATCATTCAACCCAGTTATGCGTTCAACCCGTCTTGGGCGACAAACATCAATTAATTTTTTCTTTGTTGTAGAAGAACTATGCTCGGTGATAGCTGCTTCTAATAAATTTTGTCTTGACTTAGAAAAATTAAAAAAGTAAGGCAATTGTTTTACTTGCTACATCATATTTCTGACTTCTTGCAGTTAGCTCGAATTTGCTACACTAAGATTAAGACGATGACTAAAACAGTGAGTATAAACTGCTTTGTCATTGTGATCTTTAACTTTTAAAGGTCTTTGCAAGACCTTTAACATGAACAGCAACAAGTCCTGCACCATCATACCCCTAACCTCAACAATTGGAAATGTCAAGAGAATAATCTTTAAGACATAAAAAAATAGTTTTGCAAAGAGCTTCTCCTGATAAACCATATTCGCAATGCAAAAAACCCATAAATTCATCTCTAGCATTAAAAGAGCTATCTATAAATCTAATAGTTAAAGGCATTTGTTCCTGATTGGAGCAATCAGATGCTTTATCAGCAAATATCAAAAAAATTGATTTTCCTTTATATCGTAAATTAAAACACTCTAAATATATCTACCACAACAATTTAATAATTCATTTTGTGACAAATTAGAAATATAACATTCATTTGCACAGCTGTTAAGAAGATGCTTAAGAACTTTATCCCCACCTCTGATCCTGTAGTTTAAAAGTTCAACAAAATTTCTTACTCCATTTACCAAAGAGTATTTTCCCACAGTAGGATGATGTTGGGAATCGTCACGATGACCTCTAAAAGCTATATTGAGACAGCCTAAGAAAATGATTGAGTCAATAATTGAATGCAATTTGTCCCAATTTGAAGCAACCTCCTTTTCATATTCTTTTTTAATTAAAATATCAATATTTTGAATACTTCCATTCATTGTATTTAAAACTGCTGAAAATATGGTCCAGGTGTTATAATAAAGACTTTGTACAGCTTAGTGATGGTCATAAATTTTTCTATTTTTTCCCATGATAATGTCTTTTAAAAGAACTCTCATCATCTTGGCAGTGCTTTACAGGCTGAATAAAAAAGTTTTTACATTACTAGATTTTGAAAAAGTATTTAAACCGAAACAAAACACAACTCAAACAATATGCTCCATCTACTGATGGTGAATAACTAAGCCATGAAAAAAGCTTTAACCAGATAAGTTAGAAAGATCGTTTATTTGTTTTTGGAATACAATAACGCTCATCAAGCACAAAAAATTTCTAATCAAGTTTTTTAATTGCAAGTCATTTAAAGTAAATGCCTTTGAACAAAAGCATGCAATATCAAATTCACTAAAGAATTCACTTGACAACTTATTTGTATCAGACTCTAGTTTTGAAATTTTGGCAAATAACTTCTTTTTTTTTAATTTTACAATCATTTTCATTTAAAGGTAGGAAAATATTGGAAGAACATGATTTTGAATCTATAAAGGAATCAAAGACTATTTCTGTGAGAGGATATTATAAGTTTGTTGTTATTAAGTTTATATATAAATGATTTATCAGCAATGGTAGAAATAGGTGGCTCTTGATTGATGTTGTATTTATTTGTAAACATAGTAATTGTTAATGGCTTAGCACAATTACTAACTTTTTTATATAAAAATTAACGCTTCAAGCATTTCTCATCTGGAACAAAAACTATAGGCAGATAATGATTGTGTTTATATTGAAGTGAAGGATTTAGGGTGGAATGCAAGAAGCAAACTTGAGTCAAGTTCG
The DNA here is from genome assembly GCF_038396675.1 of Hydra vulgaris. Taxonomy (NCBI): domain Eukaryota; kingdom Metazoa; phylum Cnidaria; class Hydrozoa; order Anthoathecata; family Hydridae; genus Hydra; species Hydra vulgaris. The sequence continues at coordinate 8,421,190 of NC_088922.1, forward strand.
ACTTGAACTTTACATTTTAACCAATACGGCAGAGTAAGGCTTTTCCCCACAAAAAATACTCTGCCACTATTGGTTAAAATGTAAAGTTCAAGTCGAACTTGACTCATGTTCGCTTCTTGCATTCCACCCTTAACCCTTTAAAAACAATAAATTCAGAACAGCTGATGATGCAGATAAAATACAAGGTTCAATTTTAAGATTAAACATAAGTTATTAATTTTAGGAGAGAACCAATTGTTCTGTAGTAACACTGAACTTGTTTAAAACACACAGTTGAAAGAGCAAGAACGCAAAGAAAACCAGACCATACGAATTCTTGACATATATGTAATGCTTCTTCCTTAACAAGATCATTTTTTAGTTTTCCTGAGTCTACAGAGTGTGTGGACACTGCCAACAAATTATCTATTGATGAAAACTCATTTGGATACTTTAAGCACAAGCTGACAAACGATGGATGATTAGTGTAAAATGAGGGATTTAAATGTAAATGAATTGCTGTCAGAATTCTTAAATTCATTACCAAACTATTATCACCAATCCAACAAATAGAAAACGAACTAAATAGATAATTACCAGTAGATTTAGATCTGTAAAAAAAAAGATTAAAAAAGCTTTTTAATACACAGTAAAAAAGATCCACCAAATTTAATGTAAAATAAAATTTTATTCAAGTATTTATATGTTTGTTAAAAAAAAAGGAAATCAATCAGATCAAAGCAAAAGAATTAAAAAAATGGTTTGCTTATGTTAACTTTCTTAAAGCCATTTTAAGTCAAATTTATTGTTATTATTATTATTATTATTATTATTATTATTATTATTATTGTTACTGTTATTAACATTATAATTAATGTTATTATTGTTATTATCATTATATTCTTATTACTTTTGAAATAAATAGAGAAATGCTTACTTCAACGCCATAGTTTTTCTTGAGTTCTGCGGAATGTCACACTCGACAAAAATGTTTCTCTTTATTGACTTTTGAACAGTCAATAAGTCATAAAATCTGGTTTGTGAAGCAAATTAATCTTTAACGACAGTTCGGAATAAACAGTTCGTAGACTTTCAATACAACCGTTTTCAATTAATTTTCTTACCGACTGTAAAGAAATGCAAGGCATGCTAAGAAAATGCTTTAATTTAGTCAGCTAAAAGTTTCTTTTAAAATCTGCAATCGTCAAAAACAAACAATCGATTAACGACTAACTTGCGTCTAACTTGGCCTGAAGTTACGCTACCGAACGATGAACTTAACCACTAGTTAAATGAGCTTAATAATTTTATGGACTCTTTTATGGGCCAAGTATAAATATATATATATATATATGTTTATATATATATATATATATATTTATATGTATATATATATATATATATATGTATATATATATATATATATATATATATATATACATATATATATATATATAAATATATACATATATACATATATATATATACATATATATACACTGTGTGACAAAAGTTATCGTACACTTTAAAAAAATTACTTACTCTTAATTACTTACTCTTAAAGAAATGCAAGGAACAAGTTAAAAATTGAATAAAAACTATTTGATTTATAATTATTTAAACGAAATTGAAAAAACAGAACAAGAAAAAAATTTTATTTTAGTATCTTGATGAAAAAGCAAGAAAAGTAATAAAAATAAGGTGACAAAAGTTTCGTACGCTTTCAAAATAGTACACTTTGATAAATATTATAAGAACTAAACTTATATTTTAGTATCGTGTATTTTGTCCTTTAGCTTTTACAACAGCAGCAAGACGTCTTGGCATCGATTCAATGAGTTTTTTTGTAATAGACGAATCGATTGATTCCCATGTCTTTACAATTTGGACTTTTAATTGTTCAATGATGTTTACACCTGTTCTATCTATTCGTCTATCGATTTAATCCCATAAATGTTCTATTGCATTCAAATCAGGGCTTTGAGGTGGATGATTTTGTATGTCCCAACCTTTTTTTTCCATAAATTCCATCACATCTTTGGCCTTATGTTTGGGATCGTTATCTTGAAGAAAAACAAAGTCATCACCAATACCAAGATTACGTGCTGATTGTTCAACATTTTCTTTAATAATACGTTTATAGTAATGTTTATCCATATTTCCTTTAATAAATACTAACTTTCCAACACCTGCTGCCGACATACATCCCCAAACCATTACTGATCCATTTCCGTGTATAAAATATTCGGACTGTAGTTCCATTTTCTAAGCAATTTTTCGATGAAGGCCATACACGAATTCTACCATCAGATCTTTTTACATTAAATTTAGACTCATCTGTCCATGAGACTTTATTCCAGAATGAGTCTGGCATATTAATGTACTTTTTAGCATAGTTTAATCGAAGCTTACAATTTTTATCACTAATACAAGGAACCTTTCTCGGAACGTGACTCACTATTTCTTGTCTTTTAAGACTTCGAATGACTGTTTATGGACTAATTTTAACCCCCAAATCGTTTTCTATTTTGCAAGCTAAAGTTTTGGCACTTACAAAACGATTTTTCTTGATTGTGTAAGCTAAGCTTCGTTCAGCACGCTTATTCAGTTTTTTTGGACGACCACTTTGGGGTAAATCAGCTAATTTTCCTGTTTTTTTGAACTTGTTAATAGTTAATGAACCTGTGGATTTTTTAGAATCAACAATTTTTGCAATACAATTTAACGATTTTCCTTCATTCCAATGCTTAATTATTAGCTTACGAATTTCTACAGTGGTCTTAACCCGTTTCGAGCTCATTTTACTTTTTTTTAACCAAAAAATTCATTAAAAAAAATTGAAAATAATCTTAAAGTTTTTATAGTTTACTTTATTTTCAAAAATGTATGAAAAATGGTGGACAACGGTTTGAAGTTGAATAAATATTAGTGTAGGCCAAGTGTACGATCACTTTTGTCATCATCTTTAATGTACTTTTTTCAAATTTTGAGCCTAATTTTAATGTTATTTCAATATAAATTCCAAAAAATTCATAAATGAACAAAATAAATACTATTAAAAAAAAAATTATAAATAATTTTCATTAAATATAGCAGCAAAATTGTAACTATATTGAATTTTTTTTCTTTCTTAGCGTACGAGCTTTTGTCACACAGTGTATATATATATATATATATATATATATATATATATATATATATATATATATATATATATATATATATATATATATATATATATATATATATATATATATATATAATATATATATATATATATATATATATTTATATATATTTATATATAAATATATGTATATATATATATATATATTTATATATTTATATATATTTACATATAAATATATGTATATATATATATATATATATATATATATATATATATATATATATATATATATATATATGTATATATATATATATATATATATAATGATTCTAGTAAACTAACGGTAAAATATAAAATTTGCCTTTGCTATTCTGTTCGTAAGTAAGACATACAATGTCTAGCTTACTTAGCGAAGTGCACCAACCAGAATGTAAGCCATAGGACTTTGCACCTCATATATTAGTTGTAATGCTGCCTAAGGTTAGCTCTCTATTTCTAAATTTTTATTTTAATTGGCGTCAATGCAATAGCATTTTATTTTTAAGATTCTTTGCCTATATATTTTTGTGACTTATTGCACTATAAATATAATAATATTGTGATATATTCAAAAAATATCATGATATTCTTATATTGTGTTATTTTTAAAATACTTTGTTACTTTATACTATTACATATAATAAATAAATAAAAAATTTGAACAGTTTCACTATCTATAGGATCCTCAAGAAGCTAATTTATTACATCTTTGTTTTTTATCAGTGTCAAGAACTCTTTTTGTAGCATACAATAGCAAAATTTACACAAATATTTTAATTTTTTATTTATGGGTTTACATTGTATTTACTTTAGAGCACTTTTTAAAACTTTAAACATTTTAGAAGTCAAAGATCATGAAATGTACAGAAAATAGAAGTTAAATTTATTTATTGAACATTTAAAGTAAATAAGCAATAAGATGGTCTAATAAAAAATGATAAATTTGATTTAACAAAAAAGTTATTATAAATATAAGAGTTAATAATTATTATCATTCAACTATAGCCAAAAATTTAGGGCTTAAATAGCAACTTTAAACGTCTCTCTCAGTAGTTGAAAATAGGATGATAACCCTGTCTATATCTGAAGCAATTTTTGCATAAATTGACATTAAGGCTAGCCTATTCAATTAGTTTTTTATCACTATACTTCTTAAACATGTTTTTTAATCTCTAGATATTGTACCTAGAAATGAATCCTTAAAAAAGATAAAGAATATTGGGAAATCCACTTAGTGGGCACCAAGATGTCTATTAAACATCTCAGCAACGTCTCAGACTGGTGTCTTAATGCCATCTAAAAGAAATCTCAATTTTAACCCTTTTTAGTTTCTAACTCTGTTCCCGTTGTTGCGCATCCAACAAAGAACCTTGCGTTGAAAGAAAAGAACTGAGCGCTGGAAGTCTCGAAACCAAAGAATATATATTTTTAGCATGGATCGCTACCTAGTTACAAATTCCAAAACTTAACATAGCGTTTACAATCTTTTCGAACTTTTAAATATCTCATCTCTGAGATGAACTGTTTTCTAAAAAACACTAAAACAAACTAAGCAAAAAATAAACGTCATACTCACTTGATTTTGACATAGGTACAAGTTCCTAATCTTCCTTATCTTCCAAACCATCGTCGGACATCTTTACTACAACAAGAAAAAAAGTCGTACTTTATTCAACTTCAAAAAAGCGATTTCATAAAACAGCGTTCAAGGAAAACTTAGTTGCTACTTTTAAAAGTAAAATGGTACCTGCAGATACATCAAAATGATGTTTCTTTTGATTTGTGTTCTTTTCCCCTTGATTTTGCGTTCTTTTCTTCTTGATTTTGCTTACTTTTCCCCTTCCTTGATAGAGTACATGTGGATTTGATAAAGCCACCCTTTGATCCCAGTTTTCCTCAACGTTTTTTTTTGTCATTGCTACCACAAGCTGTTGTAGTGTAGTTGCAGGTCAACCATTTTTCCTTGCCAGCTATAAAAATGAAAAGTCCTCATTTTGATATGATAGTATATTAAAACGAGCCCCAAGGATTAGAGATTTATGATACAAACCTGGGTATACATCTTGGATTTAAACCCCATCATAAGTAAAAATACTTTTCACTTTCAATTTTTAGTAATTATAATCCAGATTATAGATTGTTAAATAAAAACTGAAAAGACATTAGAAATCCCAACACTCGTGAGAGTTAAAATGAGCTATAAAAACAAATTATGTTTCATTTCAAAATACTTACAATGTGTCAATTTGATTTTCATTATAGAGTAGCGTCTCCAGTCATCTTTTGGAACCATTTTCTTTGATGAGGCACCAATGCCGGATTATGGCTTTGTTGGCCCTAAGGCACATTTTAATAATTGGCCTGAAAATACATATAATACGGACTTTCCCACAAAAAGAAGAAAAGTTAAATTTAAAAAAGAATATTTATTAGGCAAAAACTACATAATTTAAAATTTTCGCGCTTTTATAACTGCAAATTTGTCAATTAGTTCTTTAAAGTTGACCTTGTTGAGCAAATCACTTTCAATGCAGAGAAGTGAAAGTACAGAAAGACGCCGATGAGGCATTGTTGATCGTTTTGCATCTTTAATTCTTTTCAATTGAGAAAACGAACGTTCTCCTGAACAATTGGTTGACATCAGACATAAGTAGATCCAGAGTGCTATTTCAGTATTTGGAAATGCTTGATATACACTAGATTTGTGCAGCATTTTAAACATCTTCTGAGCACTTGAATCAACTTGATTCTGTGCACTTGATCCTTCTTCATCGTTTCTCTGTTCTTTAAACCTGTCTTTCGAGTACACAGTAACCATTTTTTTAACAGCAATATTAATATCTTCATCGGTCATGGAGTCATACTCAGTCAGAACTCTAAATCTCTGCAGCTCAAATGAGTAAGCTTTAATGCGTTATTTTAATGCATTTTTCAGCTGATTGATGATGACATAGAAGGTATTGACCTTGAAGTTTTGCTGGCTTGACATCCCTTCCATAGCATCTGCGGCATCTCCATCATTGATTTGTCTCTTACGCTTTGGTTGTCTTCGACTTTTAGATTTATATGTGCTATTGCCACAGCGATCACCTGCCTTCTGATTATAATCATCAAACTTCTCTCGGCATTTATCCAAATATATATGCAAGCTCTTCAGCAGTCCAATAGATGGAGTTAATTCGATTGTAGAACTTTCCAATAACTTGCTATTAATGTTGAACCTCTGCAGAATGTCATTCCAAAGTTCACACAATAGGGCAACTTCAATAGTATCCATGTGTTTGGCCAATGAACCCGCTTCATTCCTTGTGCTACCATTCTAATTACAATCCCTTGAGATCTCCTGAAGAGCACTTTGTAATTGGTGGTATCCCTTGAACACTGCTTTTGCAGCATCAGCTCGAGCAGACCACCGGGTATCTGATGGGTATTTTGGAACAAGGCATTCTTGTTGGTTTTTAACATGGGTCATCATGACATCCCAACGATGTGTTGATACTACAAAGAAATATACAGGTGATTCAATATGTTAAAAAATGAAATTGCTTCAACGCAACAATCCACATCTGACTTGCCAACTAGGTTCAACAATGGGACAGCACAAGGAATTTAGTCCACTAAACTGTTTTTGTTTTTCAGGATTTGTTGCATGCCAATATATTTACCAGATATATTGCTGGCATTATCATATCTCTGACCACGGCAATTTTTGTAGTCAATGTCTTGATCTGACAAGTACTGAAGCAGTTTGTCAGCAAGATTCTGCCTTGTGTGACTAGATATATTGATAAATGTCAAAAAACGCTCCACAAGCTGATAATTCACCATAATAATATAACGCAGAATGATGGTCAGCTGGTCACAATGGGTAATAGCAGGAGTGGAATCTACTGAAACTGAAAAATACCGTGACTTTGAAATCTCATCCTTTATAAAACCCATTACTTGTTCACCCATCAATGCAATTAATTCTTCACAGATTGTTTTTGATAAATATGATGTGTGACCGCGTCCGCGATTGCCATGAGTACAGATGTGCTGGGACAAAAATGGATCAAATTGACCAATCAGCTCCAAGATGCCTAAATAATTCCCATTTTCTCTGGAGCCAACAACTTCATTGCTTCCTCGAAGAGGGAGACCTCTCTCACAAAGAAAAGTAATAGTTGCAACACAGCGTGACAGGATATTTTTCCAGTAATTGCGCTGCTCCAACATACTGTTGTGCAACTGCTTGTCAACTCTCCCAGCAGCAACACTTCTTTGACATAAAGTGAGAATTGATTGTATGTGCTTTGCGCTGATTTTATGGGATTTTAAGTATTGTGTCATATTCTTCCAATCCTTAAATCCTGAGCCAGGCAACTGTGACCGGTCAGATGAAAACAGAATGCAGGGAAAACAGAAGACACATGTCTTGGCTGAAGAATAAACAAGCCAGTCGCGATCAACGATATCACCATTTGGCAAAACCCGTTTAAAGACACTAGAATTAGGAAGCGATTCACTTTACTATATTTTCGTTTTTTTTCTGGTTAACTGTCTGCCAAGTTTCGAAAATGGGTTGTTCCAAGGCTGATGCACATGTTAGGCACATGATCTGTTATGTCACCAAAACTCCCAATATCATTGGGAATGGTTCCTGAACCAGTATCAGCTCTGTCTTCAAATTTTTCATTATGACCAAGTTCAAATGCAATATTTGCAGCCTCTTCTTTGTGATCAATACCTACCTGAGATGTTGATGAGGATGGTGGGGAATTGAGAGTAATATTATCAGTAGCATCAAACTTGTTTGTCGCTACTGATAGTATTACTCTCAAAAAAATGAATTGATTTTGGGTATTTTCTTTTACAGTTTATCTTCATCATGCATTTTCTTTTCTAACTCCTTCGCTCGCTCCCGACCACCTTTACGTATCGAAATTAATCTAAAAGTAAAAAGTAAAAGTGACTTTAAAAACGTATTTTTATGTATTCAATAGTATAATTATTCGATTTAAAAATAATTGATTCATAAAGTCATATCATAAAATAATGTAAAATTTTAAAAATTGATTTCTTGTGAACTGCATGATAAGAACATACAAAACCTATATATAATATAGATTTTAATATTCGAAATAATAATTTAAAATCAAACTATCAGTATACCAGAAGAAAATCATTTGATGAATTTGGTTTTGAACTACCAGAATAAACACCAATTATGAATTCAGATAATAGGATTTCTAGAATGCACTCACATATAACCCAAAAACATTTCAAGTGCTGTTAAAGAGAGGTAATCCATCAATAAATAGACAAAGACTCAACTTGGAAAGATCAGAATTTATACTTTGTTCAATTAAAATAATAAATACAACAGAAATCTAATAATAATGATGACAGCTTCAACATAATTCATTAAAAATTATAGATTCCTATAAGTGAAGTATTTTATTTTTGTTTATTTCAGGAGCATGGTCTTCAAAAATTCATGCAAATAACTCACTGGGATTGATTGTTTGACTTATTAATGATCTGCTTCTTATACCCCTAGGTCACAGAACTGAAGTTCTACATGTATAGTGTATATACGTTTTCTCTGTTATAGCAAGAACTAATTTATAAATTAAAATAGTATTAATTATAATATGTAAAATGAATATGTGATATAATAATGATTAAACATATTGTTTTATATATATATATATGATAAAAAATCATGCATATGTATATAGATAATAGTGTATGATAGTGAAAGTCCAAATGAAAGTCACTCAGTATAGTTGAGATACATGGATCTAATCCATATTATATTAGTGAGCTTTAATATAATAATATTAAGAATAAATAAAATATGTGACAAATATGTTTTTATAGAAACATTTAAAACATGGCACATTGAACAAAAAAGCTATACCCAGTTCTTTCTGCAGTAAATGTGATGCTTTTTTCTTCTTTAAATCTACTAATAAATTTAAAGGATTACAATTTTATAACAATAGTTATACCTAAAAGTATATTCATTTGCTAAAACCATTAATTTTATTACTACGCTTTGTTATTGTTTACGAAAGAGTTCCACTGTTTAAAACAAATGTTATCAAATTTCAAAAATATAAAAAAACACAACATTTTTCGAATTTTATTCGAAACATTTTAAATCGATATTTTAGAAGAAAAAAATTATCACTTATAAGAATGAATTAGTTACAATTTTTGACATCGTAAAATTGATATGTGAACAAAATATGCATAATAATTGGAATAATTATAATAATTTCATCAATAAAGATAAGACATAAATATAAATTTATGTATAATTTTTTGTGGCCTGGATTTTTTGCTGGCCTTAAAGCATATGCCTTATTTGCCTAAGGGTTATTCCGGCACTGTGAGGCACGGTCAGCAGAAAGACCCTTGTGTGGCCATCGAAGTATTTCACCTTCAATCCAATCGTATGGAACTACATCTTCCATGAACTTTCCATTCTCTACCCACACAACAAGAGAGCTCATTTTTATGTATACCTTACTACAAAGATTACAATTTTTCTTTATAAGAGAGTGAAATTAAATTATTAAGGTGAGTCAAAAGACAAAATACAGAAAGAATTATTTGTAGAGATCACAATAAACAATCAACAACTGTTAAAAACAAAGTAAAAACAACTGTTTCTTTACTAATTAATTTAAGAATTTATTTATTTACGTATCTATTTACGAAAAACAAAGTAATAATAGTAGTGACTCAAAGCAACAACTCCGGTTGAAAAAGATAATCAAAAAGTTAAAATTAATCAATTAAAAAACGTGGATTTGAAAATTTTAATTTAAAATAGTAACGACACCACATATTATACAAACTATAAATGGAAAATAGACATAATAATTTTGAATTAAAATTAGTTGATGGACAAACTAGAAAAAATATATCATTACACAATCAACAATTGTATTATTGTTTGATGAAGTAATTTTTATATTAGTGTTTTCATTTGGGCTTAAAAAAATGTACCCAATTTTAATATTTTTGGAATTAAAAAGATTATTCGTTTACTATGAGGGAATTTTAAGTAAATATTTGAATTTTATTCAAAATATTGCAACAAAGATTTGTATGCTCCCATTTTCTGTTTGTTCTCTTTGAGAACAAACAGAAAATGTGAGCATAAAAATCTTTGGCACTCTGAAAAAAAACTTCAGAAGACCCTTCGCGAAATCATGATAATGGCCTCTAAAAATTTTGTTTGAATTACAAAATATACTACCAATGGGCCAGTGTACAGTGTTATTTACAGTTATTTGTTTGAATTTACACACTTGACAACCGACAAATATGTGGACCTTGTTTCAGAAATGTCAACAATCTTTTTATAGCGCCAAGAAATCCGAGGTGCATTAAATCCAAGGTGAAATGATAAACTGATTTTATTATGGGAATTAATGGAGAGCGACCAGATTGATGAACACCTGCTTATGCAAATCGAATAAAGTCTGCTGTTGTTCGAAGATCTTTTAAATTTGTATAATTAAAAAAAACTTCATGTTGAACATATGTGCTAACAATCTTACACCGTTCGCAAGAATTGTAACCCGTGCGTTTTACGATACACTTCAGGAACTAAAGAGCAGGTGCGTCACAAATAAAATTCTTCAACATAAGAGAAAAACGTTTTTCATTTATTACAACTGTTCTAGCTAACTTTTGAAATTCTGCAATAAATTCACTTAGAAATTCATGTACACTATCTGGCTTACTCTTACCAGAAAATAAAGAAATTATAAAAACGTCAAGACAGCCAAAATATTGCAATATCGGCCAAAACTGAATTCCAGTATATTTGAAGAGCGGTAAATATCCAAATTTATGTGTAAATCAATGCTATCGTTATAATTAAAATACTCTGGATTTTCTAGCATGCACTTTTTAATACCCGCTTTTATACAAAAATGTATACAAGCGTATATATTTTAGTATACATACACTCTAAACCTGATTAGCTCTTTAAAGAACTCTTAAAGGTTCTTCAAAGAACCTTTACGGGTGCTCCATAAAGGTTCTTTGAAGAACTATTAAAAAGGGTTCTTCGTAAGAACCCCATATAGCCACTCTTAAAAGAACCATTAAAGGGTTCTTGAGACACCCGCAAAGGTTCTTTAAAGAACTGTCTGTTCGATTGTGTACGGTACAAATCGTAAATCATACAAACGGTTCTTTAAAGAACCCTCTGTACGATATACGATTTTTTCAATATATAAAAATGGTCAAAAATAATAATTTTTCAATAATAATTTGTTTACTTTTGGCGCCTATTTTCAGTTATAAAAATATATATATATATATATGTATATATATATATATAAATATATATATATATATATATAATATATATATATATATATATATATATATATATATATATATATTATAATGTGTTTATATTTTATAGGGTCGCTACTGTCCCGGGTTTTCCGGAGGAGAGTAAAATTTTAATTAGTTTAGCGCTGCACTCTTCTTAGTAAAATAAACATACAAAAACATTTTAACATACTTTAAACATAATTTTATACAAAAGAAATATAGTCTATGGACATTCCAAAAACAGCAACGTATTCAGTCAGTTGTATATTCAATATTAAAAAGGTAATATGAAGCAACAAAACACGACATCGCTAAAGAAACATCGACATCACCACGATGCTCGATTACTTCTCACCCATCTAACATAATACTGCATTTTATTTCATCATTTGTATTGCTGAATAAAATTTGTCATCATTACTTCTAAAAAGAAATTGTATATTTTTATCATAACCTATTAAAAATAAAAGAAAGAAAAAAGGAATTCTTTCTCTTTATGTATATTAACAATAATAATAAAAATTTAGTTTCTTTTTCTTTGTAATTTAATGTGTTCGCCATTCTGCAGACAGTTACAGGACGATCTTGTTATTTTTTTCCTACTCGGCATTTTAATAGTTGGTGTATGCTGTGTCGGCTGGCTGTCAAATGTAACCAAAAATCTGTTGGTTCCTTAAACAATCTTGGCAATAAAAGAATCGCTGCATTTAAGATGGCATCTATAATATTAACTATATATATGTACATATATTTATACATACATATATATAAATATATATATATATATATATATGTATATATATATATATATATATATATATATATATATATATATATATATATATATATATATATATATATATTTATATATATATATAAATATATATATATATAAATATATATATATATATATATAATATATATATACACATATATTATATATATATACATACATATATATTAGGGTGTCCCAAAAACACACTTTTTTTTAAATTTCAATGTGCTCTCAACTGATCCCCATTCTATAGGTTCTAAATAGCTACCAAAATCTTTTTTTTAATTTTTTAATGACTAGAAGTGATAGATGTAAATTCTGAGTTTTACGGTTTTGTACACTTATGTGTATTTACTAAAAAACAGCGCTATCTAGTATTTCGATGTTTTAATATGATGTAATAATTGGTACACAAATAATTTCCATAGGATATTATTAAAGAATAGGATTATTCCCTATGAGCATTGTAAGAGATTGATATTTTTCCCTCTGGACAATATTATTAGTTCGTATAATTCCCCATGGATTGATTCACAAATAACTCCATTTAGAAATTTTTTTTGAAGGAAAAAATTTCTAAATGGAATTATTTGTGCACGAAGGAATTCTAATTTGTGCACGAAGAAATTCTCGTGCAAACGGTTATAAAAGCCGTAACGGTAAACTTAGATAAAATATTATACGAGAGGAAATAACGACTTCATAGATTTTTGATGCAAGTGTAACATTTAGTATAAATTTAGTTAAAAAACTGATTATTTCGAAATTCATATAAAAATGGGTAGAACAGCTAAAAAAAAGAAGATGATAGGACAGAATAAGATAAAACGGAAAAATACAGAAAGGTTGAGGTATATTTACCTATTGAAGTACCCACTGAGGGAGTTGCCTCAGAGACAGCTTCCATCTAATGGTGATATTCTTAGATACTATCAATTTATCCTTCGCGAGTCACAAGTTAAATACAAACCCACTTCTACTAATGTTGGTTGCAAATTGAAATCGAAATCCAAGGATCTTGTTTGTGAAAATGGTGTTTGTACAGATCCTGATAGTTCTTGCTTGGTATCTAGGATTAAAAAAATTTGGTATAATGCTGGGTTGGGCAAGAAATTTGTGATTTGTGGGTACAATATAAAGACTAAAATCATTAAACTTAATTTAAAATACAAGAAATTGATTAAATTGTCTTCTCTAAACTGGAACAGCAGTCTTGATAAGCAATCAAAGTTAGAGAAAGATTTTCTCACAGAATCCTATCAGCTTTTTGGCATCTCGACTAAGAATTTTAAAAAAGATATTCTTGCTGATAAATTGAGAACAGATGATGCCAAGCTGGAAGATATCAAGTAAGTTCATTAAATAACACTTTTTTTAGTAGTGAGATTTTTTTTCCAATTAAAAGTAACTTAAGTAATAGCATATTATTTCCTTTAAAATATTTATGTTTAACTCTTTACATGGTTTGGTCATCTTCCAAGAAAAACTAGAACAATTATTAATTTATTTATAAATGGCTTAATAGATTTAAATATTTCTTAGTTTTTATGAAGACCAGAAGTTACATAGGAAAGGATATATGGAAACAAAAGTCGATGAAGACTACAGTAGAAGAGTACTGGATGCAAACAGGAGAAAGAACAAGCTAGATAAGTTGAGAGAGAAAGAATTAGAGAGACAGAAAAACTTAAAAGATATCAATGATGTTTTGTTGTCACATGACTCCATGACAGAAGAGATTCAATTCAGCAGTGAGGAAGAAAAGTCAAACGAGGACTGTGAAATCAGCGAGGAAGATGATTTCCTGGGTAAAGGTCGGAAACGCAGGTATAGTATTATTTTAATAACATAGTTGTAATTTTCACAAGCTAAAGCTGTTTTATTGAAAAGTATATAATTATAAATAGGTAGAAAAATATTATAAAATGATACCTAGGTACAATTCTGGAGATACGATAAATCTAGCAGTGAATGTTGAAAAGCTCATTGAATGTACTGCTGTTCCAGCAACAAGGTTCAATGTTGGTGTACGACCTCATCTGGCAATTTTAAGTGAAGTATTTAAAGCTGGAGGTATAGAAATTAATGATATACCGCTTTCAAGAAGCACACTTCATAGAAAAAAGTTCAAAGATGTAGAGCTTGAAGGAGACTCGGAGTGGATTTCAATATCTAATCATCTTAAAGGCCGACGGCTTATTCTTCATTTTTATACTAAACTGTTGGAACAAATTACCACTGGGCTTAACATTATCCAAAAAATTGAGCGACTTGCAGTCTCAGTGAGTTTCCCGGAAGACGATACCATGGAAGACCATCTTTTAGGTGTTGTTCAATGTCCCTCTTCAAAAGGAGTTGAGCAAGCAGAACAAGTGCACAATCTTTTAGAGTATTACGGATGTATAGAGCAGATCATTGGTATATGCTGTGATACAACTGCAAGCAATACAGGCGGAGTAAATGGAGCAGTCCAAATTCTTACAGATATTTTGAAATTACCAATTTTGTGGATAATGTGTAGGAGACACATATATGAAGTACATGTATCTCACTATATGGCTGCCCTTACTGGTGAGAAAACTAAAGGTCCAAGAAGAGCTCTTTATGTCAAGCTAAAGAACAAGTGGCCTGAAATCTGTGAGAAAGTAAATGAAGAGAAAAATTTATGTAAATTGGACTGGCAAAGAGATGATCTGAAGATTGGCTCTGTTTTTCGCACTGTTGCAGAGGAAGCTAAGACATTTTTGACTAATGCAACTACTGATATAGTGTTTTCAAGGAATGATTATGGTATAGTTTGTAAGCTTGCCTCCTTCTTCCTTGGAGTGGAAGTACAAGATTTTAAGTTCCATCAACCTGGCGCCTGCCATAAGGCATGGTTTTTAGCAGATGCGATCTACATCCTGAATCTTTATATGACTAAAGATATCAGTAATATCTTGACAGAAAAAGAAGTGCTGCAGTTGAAGGATGCAAGTTTGTTCATTGCAATTTGCTATGTTCCATGGTTTTTAAAAAGTTTTTTAGGATTTCTGGCTCCCTTCAATGATTTAAAAGCTATCCAGACAGCCTATGCATTGAGAAAATTTAGTAAGAATATTGGAAATGCTTTGCTTCTTAGCATAGGACGCCATACGTGGTACTTAACTCCGCAACTCTGTGTTTTGTCCTTTGGGGATAAAGAAGTTCCTTCTGAAACAAAGCTAAGAATGCTGTTAGCTCTGATTGAGTTTGAAGAGCCAAATGAATTTCAGCGTTGTAAACCATTAAATGTACAAATTGGAGAGACCACAGAGCTACATGAGTTGATTTCCAAGCAAAGCAATCTTCTCTTCAAACATTTTAAAATATCAGGAGCAAGTATAAAAGAATGGCTTAATAATAGTCTTAATACTATAGATGTTTTTAACCATCCTCAGTTGCTAGATTTTAATGCATGGATCAAAAACATATCTGTTGTAAATGATGGTGCAGAAAGAAACATTAAGCTCATTAAAGATTTTTTTTCAGCTACTAAAGATGAAGATCAAAATGTTCTTTTTGTAGTTAAAAAGTCTAGAAAAAACTTGACTAAGACGATGACTAAAAAGGAGCTTGGGAACTGTTCAAAAAGTTGTATTTTTTGAGAAATGTTTCACCGCAATAAAATCTTAAATTTGCTAATAAATATTAGTTTCATGTATTTTTTTTTTGTATTTTCATATTTATAAATATAATCTATCAAGTTAAATAGTAGAAAACAATTGGAAATGATTTATACGCATCTAATTGTTTTGTTTTAATTTTCTAAAATGTGTTTTCTATTAATGTTAAGCTAGCTTAACATTAAAACAGTAAAACTCAGATTTTACATCTAGCACTTCCTGTCAAAATAAAACCGTCAAATTTTTTTTAGTACTTATTTAGGTCACATAGAATGGGAATCAGTAGAGAGCTTTTTTTTTTTTTTTTTTGGGACACCCTAATATATATACACATATATATATATATATATATATATATATATATATATATATATATATATAAATATATATATATA
>NC_088922.1:8442500-8482500 GCF_038396675.1 Hydra vulgaris
TAGACTCAAAACAGTTCAGAACTCTTACTGACCCTCGTTATACTGCAACAAAGCACTGCACTTATCGACACTCATGTCAAAAAAGTGACTTACAATTGTATGCAAGTTGTACTGAGCCCCACTAAGTGTCCTCTGGTCCCAGTGTCAATTCAGAAGTCTGTGGCAATCGTCCTGATAGGATACTCTGAGAATAGTCCTTTTGGGATAACACAATGGGATACCTTGACGAGATACCCTGGTGTATACCTAGAGTGGAACTTCTTTTGGGATGCCTGTCTCGGGCGAAAGTTGGAGGTCTTCTTGTGTTCATACTGTACCATAAGGCACGAATCCATACTGTACTTGAGACGTCCATGACACACTTAAATCGATAATATATGTTTACCACCCTAATAATACAGACCACATGATAACTACTTATAAAACAAATAATTCTTCTCCATCACTGATACTGTCTACACATTACACTTACGCTTGACAATAACAACAATCTAGTAAAACAACAGTAAATGACTCTTATGTATCTCGACTATTGTTTATTGTTATTGTTTATTTTTACAACATTATACTTATCATTTTTTTAGTAATTTTCTACTTTGAGGCTCTTTGTTTTCCACTGGACATCTGTCCTTTTGTACTTTTATCTCACTCTGCTCAACTCTTTTTAACTTATTATTCATCCCTAAGGCGTTTACTGCTCGGTGCAGCTTCACTAAAATGCTTTGCATTTACAGCAAAATAGAATTTTGATAGCGCATTGGCCATGGCTTCATTGTTCTATGACTAGACGTTATCTAAATCATCACATTGTACCATTGGTTGTCAGTCATTCATAACTTCTAAATTATTTTTAAAAAAATTGTCTATTTTAATCAACTTGGAAGAATAATTACAACCTAGGAAATAGGAACAAACATTTATCAATCACAACAATTAGGGTGCATCCAACTCCACATAATTGCAAAAATAGATCTGTCTCTATTCTTAACACTTTCTATTGGTTCTCACAAGCAATTCTGCTAAATAATTTTAAAATTAGATAAGATTGTGGGGGGGGGGGGGGTGCAGCAAAGTCCTAAAATTAGCAACAAGACCCTTGTGAGAACCAATAGAAAAATTTTAAGAATATAGAGAGAGCTATTTTTGAAAGTATAGGGCGTTGGATGCACCATAACAACAATTTATCAAGTACAAATTAAAAAAAGTAAAATAATAGTTATCAAGTTGTTGACTCACTTAAAATTATTGATTGGTCGTGGTGCAGATGGAGTTAAAAGGTTGTTAATTATCTCCAATAGCATGACTTTTTTACGCATTGTCTAGCATAAACTTGACACCATTGACTCTGTTAACGACACCAAAGTTTTTCCATCAATATCTTCCTCTACAATGAAATTTTTTTATAAACTGTTAAGTATGTGTTATTATTCTAATGTAACTTTATATTAAATTTATTTTGGGCTCCACAATACTGGTCATCACGCTCAAATGGTATACTTATAGAACATTCACATAAATTTTAGTATCAATAAACAATTTAGGAAAAACTAGCTTTGATAACAAGCATAATCTTTAACAACAACCTAGTAAAATCACATTGTTGCCAGTTAACTCAAAAAATAACTGACTGTCAATAACGTGCAATGACGTGCAAAGAATTGAGAGTTGGTCAAGTTTAATTTCAATAATATTATATTCAAATTTGTATATAAAAAATTCTAGCTGATTTGTAAATAATTGGAAGATATTTACAAATCATCCAACTACAATGAGTAATTTAAAAAATAGGGATTCCCGCTATTTATAATATTCTAATTATATTTATTATATTTACTAATTAATTTAATAGAATTTAAATGAAATTAATTTAAAGTTAAAGCTAAAAGTAAAATAACTAAAAAATGTAAACACCAGAGTAAAACTTTATTACACAAGCAACAAAGTTGTTAAAATAAAAATAGATATTATAAAAAAGAACAGTATCTAAGTGTAATATAAGAGCAACCATCTTGCAATACATAAACGTCAAGTAATTGGTGATCACAAACATCTGATGGAAAGCACAGTGTCAATATTTCTTCTTCTTTAACTCTAAATGCATTCAAGTGTTCAGAGTATTTATCACAAACAAGCAATTTGCCGAAAAATACCCAGTGATGTCGAAATCTTATTATATGATAAATTTTGAAAAATAATGGAATTTCTACAGCATGTACTAAAGCTAAAATTACTGTATCATTAACATGATACTGGATTCCATTACTAACAAAAGTACTACACTTCCAGACTGTTTCTTTATTATCCGTAACAATGTAACCAAAATTAGTCAGTTAAAATTAGCAACAAACGAAAGATAGAATATTTTTGTGAAGCCGAGCCGATAAAATTAATTGATGAAGCAGAGCGTTTAACAAATGGTACTGGCTTATTCATTCTATCATTTCTTCCTATTTCAAAAATGTTGAGCTCTGTATTCATTTGCTGTATAGAAATTACCTTCTCTTCTTTATGTTTTAATAACAATAAACTGATTAATTGTGGAATTGTACCTTCCATCGCATCATGCATAATGTCAGTTGGAAAAGATTGTGAAATGTTAAAATAAGGTAAATCTAAAAAAGGGCAACCTCTTTCAACACCATACATACTTGAAGAAATCTTACCAGGACCTAAAATAGCTTCCAGGTGGTATAGATACATTTCATGAGTGCGAATTTTTGTATAAAACTTGGAGAAAACTTTGTTTTTGTTTGAATTTGTAGTCATACACTGACGACAAAATAGAGCCGAATTAAAAACCCGACGAAAACCAGCAACTGCATGCGACGACAGATTATCTGCTGAGATTGTTGCCAAACCTCCAAATAATTGTATTGGCTGCCCATCAACTATAACTGACACTCCGTCATTTTTTAATGTTTTTAAATCCTGAATTAACAGTTTTAATATTTTTTCATATCTTTTATGTTTCTTAATTAATTTTTCTTTAACACGAATACATAAATAAATATTTTGAAGCCTTGAGATGTATTTTTCTTCAATATTGCCAAGATAAAAGTAAAGTGCACAAATTTTGTGCACTGTGCGATGAGCACCAATAGGATTGCAAACCTCGAATTCATCAATATAAAAATGAAGTCTTAAAGCATATTTTTCTTTTTTAAAAACATTATGATTATTGCAAATAAAACCACCTGAATATGAATAAAGTAAATTTGTTTTATTAGAATGGTCATTTTCTAATTTTCGTTTAATAGAACTCCATTCTTCTTCTTTTTCAATTAACTTTTTAAGAAATGGTAATATAGGAACATACTGAAAAGTTTCTTTTTTTATATTTTGTTTTTCACTGAAAGTTTCATTACTAATGAAATTTTCAATATTAGCTGAGTTTTTTTCAATATCATTTATACAACACAAATTTATTTCAATTGGTAAAATAAGGCCTAATTTAGACTTACTAAAAGCAATAATTTTCTTTCTAGAATTGACAACAGATAAAGCTTGATCTAAAAGCAAATGACTGTTTAATAGTTCATCTAAATTGTTAGTAGATAGAAAGTTTTTGCATAATTGCTCTTTTAATATTGTACAGAAACTGTTATTATAATATGTTAAAAAAAAATTGAACTTCATTTGTCACATCAACTTGGACAACAGATGGTATGGAGTGTTTCTCTGCTATTCCAACAATAAACATAGCAAAATGATTCTGCAAACTGCTTAGTAACTTGTCTAATGGGGAATTAGATAAATTAGCTTGAAATATATATAAATTATTGTTAGCTATATCAACTACTAAATCATCAGAGTTGCTTTCGTCAATAAGATTTTCTGAAATTTGGCTTTCCAATATTTCAAAAATGGAAAAATTAAACTTATTTATAGTTGCTTGAGAATCATAAAAAGTAGAACTATGCTTATTTTGCATGTGCTCACGTAAACATTTGACAGATTTGTAAGAAGCAGGACAGCCATCAGTATTACAAATTACAACATAGCCAGCTGTATGTTTATGCATAATATGCATATGTTCTAAATACTTTTGCATTGAATATTTACAAACACCACATGTAGAACATGTAAAGCAAACAACATTATTTTTTGCTGCCATATTTATTGAATTCAAAAAACTAAACTAAGGAGAAAAAGAAATAATAGTTATTAAAAAGTTCATAGTATTAGAATTGACTGACAAAAAAATGAAAATTCTAACCAATAATTTTATTTCTAAGTTCTTTTACTTCTAAGTATAAGCAAACATCTTCAACGCTCAAATTCAAATATACTCCCATTTAATAAATGTAACAAGGGATTCTATAATATAGACTATATATGTTGATGTGTATGCTATATTAGTTATATAAATATATGTATATAACAAAAAATAACTTTCTTGAGGAAATCAAACCAGATTTTTTTAAAAAGCCTAAAAACCCTACTTTTTTCAAATAAACAAACATGCGGATATCAAAATATCATGGCGTATTAAAAAAAAATTGAAGAACCTTAAATGAGGCTTCTTTAATCTCTTACTTTGAGGGTTCTTTTTACTTCTTTGTAAATAACCCGCTTGTTCTTCAAAGAACTAGTAAATAATATTTAGAACCCGCGAGTTCTTCAAAGAACCTTAAGTTTTCTCCAAGAACTTATAGGTTCTTCGAAGAACTGCAAACAACCTTTTAGATTAACAGTGTAGGTACTTTAATTACTCTAAGTTTAAGTACTCTTTACTTTAACTACTCTAAGTTTAAGTACTCTTTTTTGTTTCCAACTACAAATTCTCTGAAAAACTACCTTTATAACAAACATACTTAGTAGTACGCTAAGTTAACTGGAGCTCAGCCGGCAAGATGGAGCAAAAATGAGGGTTCTCTCACTTAAACCGACTCCAAGATACCAGTAGTAACTTTACTTAAGTTTAATTGCGCATTGGACATCTCCAGATTTGTTTCTTGAACCTGCTGTTTTACCAATGAAACCGTTTTTGGTTTATTATCTTAGTTTATTATTATTATTTATTTTTTTATTTATTTTCTTTATATTATTATTTATTTACTAAAACTGGCTGTCAATATATCGCTAAATTCTCATATAGAAATAACACAGATGGTAGCTGTTGCAAGACGAGTCGTCGACTATTTTAACCACTCTAGTATAGCACAAGAAAAAATTAAATGCGTTTGTTAAAAACTTAGACTGGCAGACAACCAATTAAGACATAAACATACGCTGGAGTTCAATATACTACTTATTGGAGCGATTAATAGAGCAAAAGCGAGCTGGTACGTTGTATATAACTGATCATAATTCTTTAAACAACTAAGCACCTGTTTAATGGGAGTTTATGGAACAATTATCAAACTTCTCAAACCTTATATATGTGTGTGTGTCTATATATATATATATATATATATATATATATATATATATATATATATATATATATATATATATATATATATATATATATATATATATATATATATATATATATATATATATATAATATATATATATATATATATATATATATATACATATATATATATATTAGGGTGGGTCGTACTTTTAAAATTATGGATATGGGAGCGCGCGCAACATTTTTTTTTATGTATTAGGGTATTAGAAGAGACGTGAATAATTTTTTTTTTCTTAAAAAGTTCATCTAGTGTGGGCGCAGGGCGTTTGAAAAATGTCAGTTTTACGAAAATCTTATCATATTGGCATTTTTCGGCCTTTTTTATATTAGCCAAAGGAAAGGCAATTATTAAAAAACAATCAGACATAATATAGACATAAAAATATATATATATATTCGGTGCTACTTTTCTTAATGCTATACAAACACGATAGACGTAAGAGTAGTTGGCTACTATTATGGATTTTACAAAAAATATCTACTTATAAATTTTAGAAATGGGAGCGCGCGTAAAATTTTTTTTATGTGTTAGGATATTAGAAAAGACGTGAATAATTTTTTTTTTCCTAAAAAGTTCATATATTGTAGGCGCAGGGCGTTTAAAAAACGACAGTTTTACGAAAAACTTTTAAAAAAATTAGTATACAAAACTTGTTGTTGTTATTTTCAATGTGCGTAATGCTACTAGTATAAAATGAGGTGAATCATGAAACATAGTCATCAAACTTTGTGGGCTTTGGACTTATATCCTCCCTTCCATTATTATTAAAAACCATTAAAATTATTTAAATACAGGAAATGGTGTAGGATTTTTTATTTTTATAAAGTTCCAATAGCTTCTTTGTAGGATAATTACTAAGATAATAGTTTCCTGACGATTTGCGGTTTAAACGAGTTTTATTTATTTATGATCACTTTGGCATCCTAAATATTGTAATAAAAATGTAATTAACAAATTTATAACATATTTATAAAGGTCGTTTTTTTACCTACTACAAAAAGTATCAATATTTCTTAACAAACATAACATCAATTTCATTGCTATAAATGGCTAAATCTACTCGAGCTCAAACAATCTTAAAATGCCCTAAATTGCATGAGCTATTGGGTAATGGACTCGAACTTTGTTTATCAGAGCTGCCTACGCTGAGAGATAGTTTACGGTATGGAATTTTGTTGCGTGATAGATGAGTTACACATTTGAATACAAGATGTATGTGTATACAAATATTTATTAAAATAAAAAGTATTTGGATGTCAGCAAACTCTACAATCCCCTTGGTCTCAGAAAAATATGCAGTCGATAAACTTGTCCTTGAATGGAAGATTGCAAAAGACATTAGAAAACTGAGAACTACAAAAAAAAGAAATATGTATACGGACAAGCTTGATGAGTTATTTGACTTGACGAAATGTAAGTGCAACATCTTTAGCTGTAATGAAAATGGATGCAATGGTTGTCTTTTTAAAGCTCATGTAACTTGCATATGTCTAAAAGTAGCAAAGATACCTTTGCAAGAACTATTTTTCCTACAAGCTCAAAGAAATAAAATTGGTAACAAAAGTTCTTTACAAATAGGATTAGTTGATATACCAGAGAGACATCGGTTAACAAGATATTTAGGTAGAAAAGAATCAGGCTCTAAAATACCTGGAACACTTAGTGAGGATGCAAGTAAATGCTAAAATACTAAAAATATTTTTGTCAATTTTTGTTTAAACTGTGAATTAAAAAGTTGAGTATAAATTGATTATAAATTTTTTTCATTAAAATTGTTTAACATAATTTATTTTCTCCTTTAGCAGTAGAATTTCAAACAACAGACGATTCGGACATTGGCAACAAAAATGCAGATAATACAAAAAAAGTTGACTTCAGTTTGAAAAAAAATTACTTAGATATTACCAGGGTTTCTCAAGCAGCTATTAGGTATGGGGTATCTAACAGAGCTGCAGCAGCCATAGCTACTGCTACTTTAGCTTCTGCAAAAAATGCAAATTTTATAAAGAAAAATACCGATATTTTCGTTGATCACAACAAAATAAAACGAAGTAAGACTAAGTTAATGAAAGAAATCCGAGGTAGAGCTGAAAAAGTAGCGATGAATGATAATATTCAATGTATATTTTTTGATGGACGAAAATATTTGACTAAGTACATGAGAGAAGAAGAAGATGGAAAATTACACCCATCGGAAAAAAAGAAGAGCATTATTCAGTTTGTTCTGAACCTGGAGGAAAATACCAATTTCATTTCACTAACAATTCTGAAGAAAGAGTAGAGACTGCAGCTGAGCAAATAGCTGATAATATTTACGAATGGATTGTGAATCATGATGTCGGAGACTATTTAGTTGCCATTGGTGCAGACTCAACAAATTTAAACACTGGTTGGAAAGGAGATGTTGTCCATTTCCTTGAACATAAATTGGATAAAAAATTAATGTGGATAATTTGTGCTCTTCATACAAATGAACTACCTCTCCGACATCTAATGATTCAGCTTGATGGAAAAACTACGTCTAAAAATAATTTTTCTGGTTCTATCGGAAAACTTATAGGTAAGGCAACTAGCTTCAAAGTCAAAGATAGCATAGTAAAAATTGAATTTCCTAATGCAATAATAGAACTTGACTCTGAAGTTGTAAAGTCGCTATCAGATGATCAAAAGTATCTTTATAAAATTACCCAAGCAATTAACGCTGGGGTTTTTCCGGAAAATCTTAAAAGTAAAGAAATTGGTCCACATTCGCATGTAAGATGGTTGAATTTTGCAAATAGAATATGTTTACATTGGTGCTCCGAAATCGTAATTTCAGTTGAAGAAACATATAGTCTGCAACTTCTGGTGGAGTTTATTGTTGGTGTTTATGCGCCACTTTGGTTTGAAATCAAAGTAAAGTGGAAGGGGACTGAAGGGCCTAATCATATACTCAAGCAGTTAAAACTTCTTTGTCATCAAAGACTTAAAGTTAAAGACATTGTAATGTCCTACGTTTTATCTTCTTCATGGAATGCTCATAGTGAAAATGTTCTTCAAACGTTGTTATGTAGTCTAGAAAAAACAAAAAGATAATTTGCAGTTGAAACAATTTTAAAATTAAGAGGAGATTTAAAATACGGAAACACTAGTGTAAGAAGTAGAAAACATCATATACATAATGAAAATGCTGAATCACTTTTTGATCTAATTGATTGGAGCTTGGATGTACACGAACCTCTACTTACATGTTTATTGTCAAAGGATGAACTTTTAAAATACAATGATATTCCGATGTATGTACCTTGTTTTCCTGTTCATGGGCAAGCTATTGAACGATGTGTCCAAGAAGTCACACGAGCTTCTCAATCGGTATTTGGAAAAGATAGAAGAGATGGGTTCATAAGAGCAACATTAGCACATCGAGAAATCATGCCCGTGAACCAATCAAAAAAAGATCTATTTAAATTAATTTAAGCAATAATAATTTTTTGATGTTTTGCTTTGATTATTTATGATCACAGTAAATAAGTTGAACTTTAAATATATTGTATCTTTTAGATGACATTTTATATATTTTATTTATGACTTTATAAAGAGTAGCACCCCAAATTATGTTTTATTTTAATGTCTATATTATACCTGGTTGTTTTTTGATGATTGCATCGCCATAGGCTTAAATAAAAGGACAGAAAAGTGCTAATTTGATGCATTTTTAGTAAAACTATCGTTTTTTAAATGCCCTGCGCCCACAATAGATGAACTTTTTAGGAAAAAAAAAATTATTCACGTCTTTTCTAATATCCTAATACATAATAAAAATATCACACACGCTCTCATTTTTAAAATTTATAAGTAGAATTTTTTTGAAAAATCCATAATGGTAGCCAACTTTTCTTACGTTTATCGTGTTTGTATAGCATTAAAAAAGTAGCACCGAATATATATATATATTTTTTTATGTCTATATTATGTCTGATTGTTTTTTAATAATTGCCTTTCCTTTGGCTAATATAAAAAAGGCCGAAAAATGCCAATATGATAAGATTTTCGTAAAACTGACATTTTTCAAACGCCCTGCGCCCACACTAGATGAACTTTTTAAGAAAAAAAAAATTATTCACGTCTCTTCTAATACCCTAATACATAAAAAAAATGTTGCGCGCGCTCCCATATCCAAAATTTTAAAAGTACGACCCACCCTAATATATATATATATATATATATATATATATATATATATATATATATATATATATATATATATATATATATATATATATATATATATATATATACACACACACACATATATATATATATATATATATATATATATATATATATATATATATATATATATATATATATATATATATATATATATATATATATATATATATATATATATACATATATGTATATATATATATATATACATATATGTATATATATATATATATATTTATATATATATACATTAAATTACATTATTTGCTAAACGACGTAATATAATTTGATTGTGCTATAAACACTTAGTTCTGTTCTAATCAGCAATTAAGTTTGTTTTAAAGTTTGCTAAAACTTGAAATATATTATTTTAATATCTTTATTATTATTATCATTATTATTAAAATTTTTATTATTATTGTTTTAATAATTGTAAATTATTAAAATTGACAATTATCAAATGACATCAATAGTGGCTGCTGCGGCAGCTCTCGACACAACTTGCGTATCAATAGTCGACGCAGCGATAAGAGATACCATGGCAACAACATTCACAAACAAAACATTCAACGAAAACTACAAAAACCGCGTCGCCGAAATGCTCAAGGTGGTATTAATCTCTGCGCTCACACCGATAATTAAATTGAATTAAGAAACCGAGGCTAAACTAACTGCCCAAATTTACGATCTCAACAAGAAACTGGAAGATAAGAAATCTATTACCTACGCCTCGAAACTCAAAGGAAACGCACCTGAAACAGTCAAACACAGAAACGAAATAATAAATATTTTTGCTGCCGAAAACAAAGACAGGCAGGATCGTTCCATGAACGTAATTGTGGTTGGTCTACCCAAAACCGAGAACAAAGACGACAAGACAAGCGTCACGGAGTTCATCAAGGCTTGTGGTCTTGATGACTTTACAATCAAACAAGCTCGACGCCTAAACTCAAGTAAAAAACAAACTGTTCATAACTCTAATATTATTCAAGTCTCTCTTGCAAACGAAATGGAACAAACCGCTGTTTTAAATCTCTGCAATCGCCATCAACTACAACAATTTAACGGAGTTTTCGTACGAGAAGACAAAACTCCGGCTCAGCAACAAGCGTTCAACGAAAAGTTTTCGCACGAGAAGACAAAACTCCGGCTCAGCAACAAGCGTTCAACGAAACTCGAGCTAGACTTAAAAAGAAAAACGAAGAGCTGAAAGATGCTGGGATTCTCGACCAACCGTTTCGGAATGTCATCCACAAAAGAACCGGTCAAATATGCTGTATTGATGTCACAATGTCAAACGAGCAAAAGAAATATGTGTTCGCCTCAGCAACTACAGCTCTCAACGAATATCGAAGAAGTAATACAGCAGCTGCAACAAGCACCGCTCAAGAAAACTCGTCCACCTAAAAAAAACACACCAAAATAACGACCAGCATCCCTGTAATAAATAAAAATAATCTTTCTCCTGCAAATCTCCGCTTTTGGGCCATCAATCCATGCTCGCTAAATAAAAACAAACGCAACGAAGCCATAGCCCGTTTACGCAACTTAGAAGTTAAAAATGCTCCTCATATTTTATTCTTCACCGAAACTTGGTACAACGGAACAAGCGACACGGTTATACCAGGCTATCAAATTCATCGAAGAGATAGAGACGGAAGAGGAGGTGGCGTGGCCATTTATATACAAGAAGAGATAACTACATTAGAAACCAATTTTGCACAATTGAACTCAGACTCCATTGAACAAATGTGGCGCGTTATTAAGCTTGGCAACAACTCAATTCTTCTCGGATGTATATATCGTCCACACGACCTAAATGACGAAATTCTCAAAAACTGTATAGCATCTATCAAAGCTTCGAAAGCTGCCGCCCAAAGGTTAGAGTGTGATTTCATTATAATCTATGGGGACTTTAATTTTAGCAACACATTTTATGAGTATATTGAGATTGGCGGTGGCGTGGCGACAACAGCGCACGTGCTAAATGAACGACCAGGAGACATGAAATTTCAAGATTGCTTAAACGAATGCCTACTCACACAATTGATCACCTTCAAAACATATCGTAGTAACAGATTTTCAGAGCCGAACAGTACTCTAGACCTAGTAATAACAGACAAACCAGATCTCTTGATAGAAATAAAAGAAGAAGACTCGTTCGGGGACACTCCAATGGGACAATCTCATGCTCTAATCACGGGTCGATTTGTTCTGAACGACAAGATAAAAGTACCACCAATCGTGCAGCGAAAGCGCTATATCTGGAGCAGAGCCGACTACGCTAATTTCTCGCTAAAATTAAGTTCAACAAATTGGAAAAGCTTATTCGAAAACTGCTCAGCTAACGAATGTTACAATCTATTCCTAGAAGTGTACGACGAACTAGCAACAGAACTCATTCCGTCGACTACCTTGCCCTTCAAGAAGAAACACGAACCATGGATAACAGACGAAGTTTTAAAAGCTATTAGAACAAAACAAGAACTTTGGAATAAATATATTGCCTCTGGTCGCCATACACATAGAGAGCTCAAAGACAAGCACAAAGAAGCATGCAGAAATGTAACCAAAACTTTGAGATTAGCAGTGTTAAAATATGAAGAGAACCTAGGTAATTTATATAAAAACGACCCTAAAAAGCTACACGCTCATATCAAAAACAAAACCAACTCAAAATATGTATTCAACTCCATAGAAACAATTGATGGAACAATTTCAACAGATCTTCAAATTATTTGCACAACCCTGAACAATTATTTCCAATCAGTATTTGTCAACGAGCCAGACGGACCTGTGCCGGAATTAGAACCCCGAACTGACAATAAATGTATATTAGACGAGAATATCTTTTCAATCAACGATATCCGTGCTCGACTCGCAAACCTAGACGAATCTAAATCTCTTGGTGTTGATAACGTTCACCCTCGTGTACTCAAACACTGCGCAGAAGCGTTCGCATTGCCACTAACATTAGTTTTCAAGAAATCTTTCTCAACCAGCACTATACCAGACCTGTGGAAAAAATCTAACGTCACGCCCATTTTCAAGAAAGGAAGCAAACTAAGAGCATCAAATTATAGACCAGTTTCTCTCACATCCATACCATGCAAAATATTCGAGAGTATATTACATGAAAAATAATGCTACACTGTAACTTAAACGGTTTAATAAGCATAGCACAACACGGATTTGTTCAAAGAAAAAGCTGTTTGATTAATCTCCTCGAAACTCGCGACTTCCTCACAGAAGCTGCTCACAAGAAGTATCCAGTCGATATGATTTACACTGATTTTGCAAAAGCATTTGATAAAGTCCCACATAATCGCCTATTGAGCAAATTGAAAGCATATGGCGGGAAAGCACTAATGTGGATAAATGCTTGGCTTAACAATAGACAACAGCGTGTTGTCATTGATACTCACTCAACTGCTAAAATATTCACATCAGATTGGAAAAAAGTTACAAGTGGCGTCCCTCAAGGAAGTGTCCTCGGCCCTCTCCTTGTCGTACTATTTATAAATGATCTGCCGGACAACATTACCAGCCAGTTCAAGCTCTACGCAGATGATAGTAAAATTATGAACATGATAAAATCGAATGAAGATATGCTAGCTTTACAATCAGACATTGATCAAGCCATAAAATGGTCTCACAAATGGTTGATGTTCTTTAATGTGGAAAAATGCAAAACAATGCATGTCGGTCGAGGTAACAGAAAATCTAATCAAGTCTATTCAATGACGAACACAGAAGGCACTCGTCGAAACCTGGAGGAAACTGAAACTGAACGAGATCTGGGTATTCTAATATCAAATGACCTCAAAGTCCGTGCCCAGGTAGAGTCTGCAGTCTCAGTAGCGTATTACAAATTGGGCCTACTAAAAGAAGTGTTCCGAAGCAGAAGCATTTATCTCTGGCGAACGCTTTACATCACATATGTGCGCCCACACCTGGAATTCGCTATTCAAGCATGGTCTCCTCACCTAAAAAAGGATATCAATATGCTTGAAAGAGTTCAGCGCAGAGCGACAAAAGTTTCCTCAATCAAACATCTCCCATATGAGCAAGGCTTAAATATATTTAGAGTGACAACACTAGAAGATAGAAGAGCTAGAGGAGATCTTATTGAACAGTTTAAAATTATAAACAAAATTGATGATGTTAACTTTTTTGTTCCTCAAAGGATCTCTAACAACGTATATTGCAGGAGGAGTCACAATAAACAGCTATACAGACAAATTGTCAGCGATTGCGAAGAGCGACATCACTTTTTTACTAATCGTGTCACACCGTCCAAGAATATGCTACCACAGGAAGCAATTGACACTCACTCGGTCAACTTATTCAAAAGTTTCCTATCATGATGGGCATCTTGTCTCGTTGACAATTAGCCCTGCACATTAGTTAGTATAGAGATGCCTGGTGTTGCATCTCTTCGTCAATATACTTTATAATCAATGATTGACTAATTTACAGTATTATTGAATTTGTTAAAACATAAAAAAAAAAAATTATTATTAATTGTAAATTTATTGATTCTAAATAAAATCAAATTCAAATTCATATATACATATATATATATAAAAATATATATATATATATACATATATATATATATATATATATATATATATATATATATATATATATATATATATATATATATATATATATATAATTGAGCATTAGCTTAGTCTTAGACTAAGTTAATGCTACTTAGACTAATAATAGTTTAACAACTTTATATGATAAAAATAAAAACACTGGCGAGGCAAGTAAAACACATTATTTTGTCTTATTAGCGGGCTTCCAATACCAGACCAAAAATTAAATACCGGTTTTTCGGTTTTAGATTTAGAAAATCGATAAACCGGTATAAATACCGGTATTTACAAATATTCAAAAAAAAATTAATTAAAACCCAAAGCAACAAATAAACGATTCAAACAGTTTATTGTTTAAGTTAAAATAATATATAAAATTAATTCATTGAAAAAAAAAAAACGAAAAACATTAAAAAAAAATATTTATTATTGAAATAGGCCCGCAAAAAACATTAATTAATTAAGTTTAATCATTTAAAGGTGATCAAATTTTCGTACAAAACATTCCCGATGAAGAGAAATCTTCTACGCTCGTTGGGGCAATAGTTTTAATATAATCATATACAACTTCAAGTTGGTACCACGTGTACCGCTTTAATTAAATATAAAAATTTCTTATTATTATTATTATCGCCTTAATTAAATATAGAAATCGTTATTATTTCGCATTGTTTTTGGTACTCTTTTCATTTTCATTTCACTATTTTCGGCCATGTCCAGCTACTTCTGTAATATCAAGCTCAAATTTTCGTCTTCGCACATTATAGTATCTTCGCCATCATCTATTTCGGATAGCAATGTTGTAGTTTCAGCTTGGACGGATGAGAGTGGCTGGATAAGATGCACAACTATATTTACCAAAGAAGTTTTAGTTAGTTTTGTTCTTCTAATTAAGGAGGTCTTCATATTGTTACTTAATGGTCCTACGCCAAACTTTGCAGCATAAATGCCGAGATAGTATCAGTTAATAGAAGAATAGCATCTCTCTGGCATAAATCCTCTACAGTCAATTTCACTGGTACCAACATTGATACTGTTGATAATATCAATTCTAATTCAGATTCCGTAAGGTTAATAGCTGAATTTAAGTCAATCAGGGCTTTTTGAATGGAATTTTTTAATTTATAAAAATGCTTGAGCATAAAAAGTAAGCTGTCCCACCTGGTCTTATTATTTAACATTCATGAAAATTCCTTACCATGTTCAGCTTTTACGTAAACTTAAAGGATTTCATTTTTTGCCGGTGATCGGCTGAAAAACCTTACAACTTTTGCTTATCAATGGAGCCAAATTATTTGCAACTTCATTTAACTTTGGCGAGCTCTGAAAAATCCTTAATCCGTCTAAATCTAATTCGTCTTTTCTTTAACGTGCTTGCCATTTTCTCTCCTCTAATTCCATTCTCTACCTCTACAAATCTTTATTCGTTCCTGTATGGAATACTAATGTCAAATTTGGGTTGGTTCTTCTAATGATAGTCTTTTGCTTCTAGACAAGGTCCAAAAACGCATTGTAAACGTAGTTGGACCCGGTCTATCTGCTAAGCTTAGCCTTTTTCCCATTGTCATAAAGTTTCACCTTTTTTTCTTTTCTACAAATACTATCATGGTTGCTGCTCAAAAGAGCTATCATTTCTATTTCCATTAACTAAAACTCATTCTCGCTTGATTTGTCATTTATCAAAGTCTCATTCCTTTACTGCATCTGTCCATGCATGCTCCAAAAACTTTTATTCGTCTAGTCTTTTTACCCGCACTTCAACCCCTTGGAACTCTCTCCAATCTTCATGTTTTTCTGACTCATACAACTTTCAACTTTTTAAGACTTCTGTCAACAATTTCTTTGCTAAATAACTCTATTCTTTTTTTTTAGTAAATCCCAACCTAATAGTGGTTGCTTGTAGATGTTGGTTGATGGATATTAATTGTCCTAATTTCATCATTACCAAAACACCATCGGTGGTAATACATACGATATTGCGATCAACTTTTAAGTTGTGTTCTTTCAGTAAGTTGTCAATTAACTTAACGCACATTTCTGCTGAGAAATGTTCATTCAATCGTGCTAAACCCAAATTCTAAAATCTATTTCTAGAATGAACATTAATGTTCAAATAACAACTATTTTTTACAGAAGTCCATTTTTCAAACGTAAGAATAAATCGAGTTCCTTACTGTTGAAGTTCAGATAGTTCTTTTATTATCGAGTTTCGAATTTTATTAGCATATTTCTTAACTATTTGACGAATGGACTCGGATGAATTTGGTCAAAACCTCAAGCTATCAGTGATTTTCTTAGCTCATTGAATGTTATAAAAACTCTGAATGGCAAGCCATCGGTGGCCGTCATTTTAGCTAAAACATACGGCAGTGTATCTTTATCTTCTCGTTTCGTAAAATAAGTTAAAATTTTATTTCTGGGTCAAGCAATTTGCAAATCAGGTGTAGTGGAGACACCAGCAGTAGATGGAAAAATTGAAACTTTGACTGGATAACGTTTCAATAATTTTTTTTTTGAGAGATTTCCTTTAATGTGTATCGAGTCCACTTGTCGAGCCACCACAAGTCTTGATTTCTCAGCACATTTTTTACATTTTGATATAGCTCCAGACTTTTTGCTCAAAAAATATTGTTACACGGAGTTTTTTTCCTGAAGTTTTTTTTCAAATTTTTTAAACACTTTTGTTTTATCGGCATGATGTTAACTTTTTTGTTCCTCAAAGGATCTCTAGGCTAGGAATTATTTTTAGTTTTTGAATACTAGAATTTAAAATATGATAAATAATATTGAAATACAAAATATATAAATATCAAAATATATATAAATGCGAAGATAAAGATGTTATACGAGCCTTATATAATTATATTGAATGAAAAAACATAATAACATCTCTATATTATATAGAGATTACGATATGTCTTTTTATCTTGACTTTGAAAGCATGCGTGTTCAATATTATCTCACAGAATAAATTTAAACAGAATAAATATTATTTATTCTGTTAAAATTTATTTTTTGTCTTTTATTTGTCATTGTTGTTATGTTTTCAAAAAAATATAGAACAAATAAAGTGTAGGACAACACAACAGAGTTAGAAAAAACAAATTGAAAAAAAGATTCTCTTCAAAATATATATAATTATATAATTACAAAAATTTTATACAAACAGATAACTAAATATTAAAAAAAAATTCTATCTAAGAAAGGTTTTTTTTTCATTTCACGGT
This sequence comes from Hydra vulgaris, assembly GCF_038396675.1. Classification (NCBI taxonomy): domain Eukaryota; kingdom Metazoa; phylum Cnidaria; class Hydrozoa; order Anthoathecata; family Hydridae; genus Hydra; species Hydra vulgaris. Next base: position 8,459,967 of record NC_088922.1, read on the forward strand.
TCTCTTAGGTGATATTTTCTCGCTTTGACATTTCAACTAAATATTAAAAGAGTTTAATATTTTAAAATAAAAATGTAATTTATTTTTTTCATTGGTAACTAAAGATTAAAAAAGGCTTTGAACATCTAAGAAAGTCTTTTTTTTTCCATTTTTATATCGGTATTATAAAAACAGCTGGTATACCGGGATACCGGTTTTCGGTCTAACGGTATTGAATGCTCAAACCGTAATGTATAAAAGTAAAATAAATAAAAATTCGTTGATAGTTAAAAAAATTGAAATAAAATATTCAAGAATTCAGATTAGATTTCAACAACAACTTTTAAGATTAGAAGGACACACCATAACTGGCTTTAAAAAAAAAGTTGATTGATTCTGAGACGTATTTTATATAATTGACTTATAGTTTAAAAGCATTTAAAAATGAATGTCAAAAATTTAGAAGCATTTAAAATCAGATGTGTTAAAATCCATAATTCATTTTCAAACTGTTGTATACTAACTTTAATTTGTATTTGCAATATAAGGAAACTTTTTAAATAAATAAGGTCAATGATATTGAACTGAATATGTAATTTGTATTGATTTACATTTAGGACAATGTAGTTATTATCTAAGAACTTTATCATTTTGCCTCATAAAAATCGAAGAAAAATTTGAATAATTTGTAACCCTCTTAAATTGAGGGAGGTTTAAACTTTCATTGTCATATTTTTAAAACGCTGAAATACTACACTATAAAATTAAAAATTTATCGATCGACATAAGTCTGATTTAGTATAGTACAAAAAATATTTCATAATCTTGTTCTCACGATTGGGGCAAGAAGGTGGTGCAACTTTACTAAGTATCTTTATTTTGATGAGTAGTATAAGTCTAAACAAAGAAACATAACACGACGTTAGACTTATTCTATTCTATCTCCGTTTATTGAAAAAAGTTATTGATAGTCTTATTTTCCTGAGAACAATGTTTTGCTACTATATTGAAACCTAATTTACAAGCAAAAAAAGTGCGGAAAAAAGATGAGTTTTAAAAATGTTTATATATGTCGTCTCAAGAAGTTTTTATTTTTTAAATCGTTTTATCTCAAAAGAAAAAAATATAGAGATAGAACAAGATGATTCTAACGTCGCAATAAATATAAACAAAGAAATATTAGGTGTTTGGTTTATGTCTGAAAGTTAGCCATCTCAAACACCAAAAAATGCTAGATCCACCCTTGAGAATATATTATTCTTGTGAAAGATTTAATGTTATTTAACCACGAACACTTCATCTATTATGCTGGCGTAAATGTGTTTATAATATATTTTTCACATTTTATGATGATGAATGTTGGATTTTCTTGATTCATTGCGTGGGTTTTGCATGTGTTTCTGCTTTTATGACTAAGTAACTCATACTATTATTTGCTAATAAGGGTACAGCTCTAAAACGCAGTTAATTGTTTTTTAAGACTAATTTAATGGTTTTGAGGCCGGCTGGTAATCAGGTTTCCCGAACTCTGTGGAAGCTCTAATAGGCAAATGCTTGGCCTGAGCATTTACATTTGTTAAAAACTAGCCCATTTATCGGGACACTAGGTTTAAGTCCACAGGCTATTTTTTTATGTGCTTTCACCTAGCACCACTTTACTCTATTACTTTTCTTTTTGTCCTATAACGCTCTCCTTCATCTCAAAACTGCACTCTTTTCGATGTTCTTTCTGATCAAATTGACCGATCCCTTTCTCTTCATCCTTCAGCCAATATCGTTATTTTCGGTGACTTTAATGCTCATCACACTGAATGGCTTGGTTCAAGTTTCAGTGACTCTGCAGGTGTTAAGACTCACAACTTTTACTTTACTCAATCTTTAACAAAAATGGTGAATTTTCTGACGCAAAATCTTTGGTCTTCCTGCTTTGTGCTTCTTGTGTAATATAGTGCTTCTTATGTAATTTCTTGGATTTAGGCTGGCATGGAATTTTTTTTTCCTCTTGGGATTCAAAGTCAAGCCTCACTCTTCTCCGTCATTTTTCTTCCCATTGTGCTGCTTCAACCTTTACTTGATCTGTCGTCAAAACAATTCTCTAAAAAACAGATGTCTGTTTACTATTGCCAGAAACCATTGTAAAAAGGTATTGTCTAATTCCAAAGCCCGCTATTCTCAAGTAATAAAATCTCTTAGTTTATCTCAAAAATTAAATTGTTGTTTTTTGAAAAGGCGGATTTGCTTAAAGCTTCTTCAGCAAATCCACCATTTTAAAAAACACTGACTCAATTAGGCTCCAAAAACTTCTGGAGAATCTTTAATAGTGTTAATAATAAGGTCAAATCTGTAATTCCTTCTCTCTCAAATGGTTCAAATTTTGTTCTCTCACCTAAATACAAAGCTTAATCGTTTGCTAAGAACTTTTCATCAATCATATCTCTTAATTCCACTAATCACATCCTACCTGATATAGCTGATAAACAGGTTGATTCATTGCTTTACATTCGTATCACTCCACCTTTTTCATCTAAACAGATTTTTTGCATAGACTTTTCTACAGCTTTTGGTCCGGATGACATACCTATTTATAGTCTTGCAGAAGTGTTCTCGATAACTGTTAAATATACTTTCAAAATTATTTAGTACGCGCTTATCAGAATCCTTTTTTCCAGCCTACTGGAAAGTGGCACCTGTAATCCCTATTTTCAAAAATATTAGAGAACGATCTGGCTTGTCTAACTACCGTCCTATAAATTTTTTTCTTATCATAAGCACAAATTTTGATGGGGCATTTGAGCATGAAAAAAATTTAAGTTCTGGTCTCAGTCGCTGGTGAACTTCAATTCAGATAAATATCGATTTTTTCAGCTAACTGTTATCGCAACAACAATCTAGATCTTCTTTAATTTATGAACGGTAATGTACTCGATGAGTCTACCCTTCGTTTTCTAGGATTAACTCTTAATGTCAATTTTTCTTGGAAACTAAATATCAAATTCTATGCAAAATTAGCATCTGTTAAGGTTTCATATCTTTATTGTGCTTGCCACTTTCTTATTCTTGATTCTATTCTTTATGTCTATAAGTCTAAAATCCGTCCTTTATGGAATACTGTCATATCTGGAGCGGATCTTCGAATGACGCTCTTTTTCGAAAGACAAGGTGCATAACGGCATTGTAGTTGGAAGTCCAACTATATTTATAATAGCCAACCCTCAACCATTGTCACATTGTCGTAATGTTGCTTATCTTTCTCTAATCTAAAAGTACTAAAATGGTCGTTGCTCTAAAAAACTAGCGCCCACTTTATTCTCCTGTTACTCGTCTTTAAATTAAGTCTCATGCTTTTGTGAAAGTTTCTAAGTGCTCCAAAAATTCTTATTCATCTGGTTTTTTTCCTCAAACATTAGTATTTGGAATTCCCTTCATTTTGTTTTCCTGATTCATATAATTTGCAAATTTTTGAGTCGTATGTTCATCGTTATCTTACTTTATAAACCTCATTTTCTCTCTTCCAGTAACTTCCAACTCTAATTGTGGTTGCATGCAGCTTTGTTGGAAGAAAATACGAAAAAAAAAACAACTATTTTTTCGCTATTTACTTATGTCCCAAACAATATAAAAAAGCTATTAGCTTGAACGTGTCCATACCTTCCACAAACATAGGTACTTTTTAGTCCAAAAATATGAAATAGAATTAGGCTATCAGTTTTTATAAGATTATAAGAAAAAAAGCTAACCTCTGATAAAAACCCTCTTGAAATTTAACCTTTTTATAAAAACCTCTTTTAAGAAACTGATACTGCAAGAAAAATCAGATGCAGAACTAAATACAGAGGCTATTATAGAAGGAGGAAAAGTTTGAAGAATATAATCGGTATTTAACACATTTGAGTGGGGTAATTTTTACGGTTGAAAACCTTTTTTTTTAAAGAAAAAGTCTAATAAATAGAGGGTCGAAGTGGAAGCTAATTAGTGCAGAAACAATTTTCAGCCTAAAAGTCTCAACTACCCTTCAATTGTTAAAATCCAAAACCCCAGCTGCATACTCCATGAGCGTTTTTCACAATCTGATGTCAAAGTGAGGTACCTACAACAATAAATTTCAAAAACATATGGTTTTCTAAGAAAATCCTAAAACAGCACCTCAATTCAAATAAAAAACATAAACTTGTTAGTTACTAATTTGATCTCATTCATATTTATATTTATCAAATATAAATGTAAGTTAACAAAAATGTAACTTTTTTAGAACCACAACGACCAAATTTAAGACTGTTATATTTTCATGGAGTCAAAATAATTAAAAATTGAAGATTTTTAGCCAATATTGCATAAATTAGGCCTTTTATAAGCTGTATAAACTGATTAATGACTGTTATTTGTCTATCTTTTTTAGATTTGTCATGACTAAAAGAAAAGTGAACCTAAACTATTAAATTTAAAACTGTTTTGAATTTTCACTATTTTTTTAATAATATAAAAAAATCAATATTACATCAATATGAATGACTTTTTATAGATATAAAATTATATTAAATATGTTTCCATCATCGAGTGAGTTCATCAGAAATATTTTCAGATTAATCTTGAGTTGTGTTTTCACAACCAACACTTTTGCAATCACTACTTACCAAAACACAAGAAAGGCCATTTCTTCGACACGAAATAGCTTAGATCCATAAGGCCACTTCGACGATAATTTGCAGTGACATAAAACAAGGTGAAGAAATTTCTCCGGTACAATGTTAACGATAAAATTATAATTTTGTATATTTGCTTTAAGTACAGAATAAGTGCCATAAGAAAAAAAGAACTTGGTCGGTCATAATGGGTACCGATTTTCCACTTATGATCTTACAACTCTATTCCAATGGATTCAAGCGCCACTTCACAAACGTTTTTCACTGCCAAAACTGAAGGTATATCTTAAATTGTGATATCATACTGCCTTTTTTGTGTTAGCTTTGATGTTACAATTCTTAAGGCAAATGCAGCCCTTTGCATATATGTGTTGTATCTCATCTCTGAAAATGTGTCATCAGATTTTCCGTTATATTGTAAGATAAACAACTTGATACCTTCCAACTTACTCTAGATTCTTGAGCTCATGAAGCAGTCGAACAGTTTTTGTGTCTCTTTTGAATTCTGTAGAAGGCGTAATGTCAAAGCTTTATCTTATAGATATCATGTGTAGCTAATGTTTTTACACATCGACTAAACGCATAATTGAGAAGTAAGTATGGTATAGCTGAACTGTCCATACTGGATACTGCAGTTTCTAAATCCAAATGCTTGCGTTGACTTGCATTGATCCAAAGCTGCTTTAACTATTATTATGTCAGCATCATCATTTTTATGCCTAACAGTATAGTTATCAACTACAAACTTATCACTGATCAATTCAATTAACTTACTCTTGTTAGTTTGATTTAGAAAGAAAGTGTTTTAATTGACTGACATCTTTATGTCTAACCGTACATCAATACCAAAACAACTAGCTAACTTTATTGACCGCCTATGATACTCATGATCTTTTATTGATGGACTGTTATTATAACCGTCAATATCAATGGTAGCTTTTGCGAAGTTTGCTTTAAGATACTTTTTGTACAGATCAACAGTATTTGTGAAAGTTGTATCACTTTTGCAGACAATCTAAAAATAAATGTGAACAATATTGTATTTAAATATATAACATGTATATATATATATATATATATATATATATATATATATATATATATATATATATATATATATATATATATATATATATATATATATATATAGATAGATATAAATATATATATCTATATATATATATATATAGATATATATATATATATATATATATATATATATATATATATATATATATATATATATATATATATATATATATATATATATATATATATATATATATATATATATATATATATATATATATATATATATATACATTTATACATGTATACATTTATATATACATTTATACATTTATACATTATATATATATATATACATACAATATACATTTCTCTATCTATCTATCTATATATATATATATATATACATATATATATATATATATATATATATATATATATATATATATATATATATATATATATATATATATATATATATCTATATATATGTATATATATATGTATATACATATATATATATATATATGTACATATATATATATATATATATATGTATATATATATATATATATATATATAGATATATATATATATATATATATATATATATATATATATATATATATATATATATATATATACATATATATAGATAGATAGATAGAGAAATGTAGATTGTATGTATATATATATACATATATAATGTATAAATGTATATATATATATATATGTATATATATATATATATATATATATATATTATATATATATATATATATATATATATATACATTTATACATTATATATATATATATATATATATATATATATATATACATATATATAGATAGATAGATAGAGAAATGTATATTGTATGTATATATATATATACATATATAATGTATAAATGTATATATATATATATATATATATATATATATATATATATATATATACATTTATACATTATATATATATATATATATATATATATATATATATATATATATATATATATATATATATATATATATATATATATATATATATATATATATATATATATTAAAAATTATTTTTTATATTCCATTTTAAAAATTGGTAATTTTAAATTAGCCTATAAACAAAACGTAAAATAACTCACCTTTCTTAACAGTGGTCCACCATCCACTTCGTGGTGCTTCGTCTCAATAATATCAGATTCATTAATCGACTGAAAATCCTTTCCCAACAATGTTTCCATAAAAGATGCTTTGTTTGGCTTTTTCATGTTATTGTTTAAAAATAACGTGCTGTTGGAACTGGAGTCAATTTGTAGTCGAAATAACTCCTAACATCATCACATCGCTCTGCAATCACAGTTAATCGCGTGAATAATAAAGGAGGATCTTGGTGATCTTTTGGTTAATAATACGAACAATAATCTTTAGATCAGACCAAGGTTTCATTTGCTGCTTTCGTTTTATTAAAGCTTCAACGAAAACTACACCATCCAACATTAATTGTAAATTGAAACCAACACTTTCAATTTTGTCACAACTAAACCAACTATAAATTTTAAAGCGAAAAGAAAGAACATTAACACATGCATCCAATTACCTGTTTAATTACAAGATCAGCCACAACCTAGTCCAAAAGCGCATCCTCAGAACTTAATTGTTTCAAGTGTTGATCTAATCGTTGTGACAGTGATGCCTGTTTAAATCTTTTAATCTCACTCTACAACATTCCAAACCCAATTTTAAGCAATTGGTCATTGAACCACCTAAAACTATATAGATGATCTACTTCAACTGCAAGTGAAAACAAAATTGGCGGTATTTTCATAACAGCAAAAGCTTTAACAATACGTTGCCCAATACTTTCTTTTTGAATTCTTGAGTTTGTGAACTCTCCAAGAAATAACCTTAAACTTTATGGAATTCGATTACCTTTTATTTCATCACTTGTTGGGTAGTAGTCAGTGCTGCATACCTTTTCTCGGACATCGGCTTTTATTATATTAGCTGCCGCCTTTATATTTCTGGTTTTTTCACATTTGATATCTTTTTCTATTTCTTTGAATTTTTTGTTTATAATAAAATTTGCCATATCTTTAAAACATATTATGTTGTCAACACCTTTTGAATTGTTCCCAAATAATATATGAGATCTAAATTTATCTTTTAACGGCCTCTTTAAGTAACGTTTATCATACACTTCCTCATCCTCGGCCGTAAGTTTTTTTAATTTATTACAAAACTGGCAAAGCGTTACAATTTCTGCAGTTGCTTCGAGCCATTCTCTTGCTTGGTTAAATGCGTCCATCACATTCTCATTTTGCAGCCTTCCTATATTAGTGGATTTTACTGATTCTTTTTTTGTTTGGAACTTTAAACTACAGCTCTGATGATATCTAGTTTTCACAGCAACAAGATCAATGCAACGCAGTAATTAAATCTGAAGAGTCGATGAGTCATTTGCAATTTTTTTAACGTACAAATGCAAAGTAGCATTTTTCTAATATCTAATATTGATACCATATGCCAATCGTTTCAATTTGGGTTTTTTAAATGCTGGATACATTGTTTAGCACAATAAAAACAGTTTATTATCAAAGCAAAGGTGTCAATAATTTTTAGAGTTTTTTTTCTTGAAGGCTCTTGAACAGTAATACGCCGTTTATTGTTAAAAAATTTTCAACAGCTTTTGTAAATAAACACTATAGTTTTACTCGATTTCGCTGAACAAAACTCTCTATGTAACAAATCTTCATTTCAAACTTTGCTGAATTGTAACAATTTACTACGTCCTTTATTCTGCCACTTAAATCAAATTCTCTTTTGTTGGTTCTTTACAAATAACACACTCCATAATTTGTTTTACATAAGCAAAAATAAAAACAAAATAATATAGTAAACTGTTAAAATAAAAAAATCACAGTTTATTTTAATTTCTCAAACGAAAGCAAATAAATTCAGCACGAAAGTGCCACAACATGTTAAATTTATCAAAAAATACAATGCATGGGCATCTTAAGAGAAAAAGAAAGCTAAAAATTGCATTATTTGAACAAAATTGGCCAAAATTTCACCATTTTTAAATAATTTTTATCCCCAGAAAATATATAACTGTTCTAAATTCCATCCTTGAGGTTCACTTTTCTTTTAATCATAACAAATCAGAAAAATATAGTCAGTTAACAGTCATTACAACATTTTACAACCTATAAAAGGCCTAATTTAGGCAAAATTGGCTGAAAAATCCGCCATTTTCAAATTTTTTAAAAAAAAGTTACATTTTTTTTAACTTATATATCAAATTAGTACTTGCAAGCTTATATTTTTAATTTGAATAGAGGTGCTGTTTTAGGATTTCCTAAGAACACGGTGATTTAATACTTATTAAAACATGGACTTTAATTATGCGCATAATTAAGTAGTTTCCTTACTGTGTCATTACTTAAGTATGTTCGCTTTACTTTGATTAACAAAGTTTTGTTATTATCAAATTGAACACATATTAATTTATATTTTAGAAGAATTAAAAATTTTGTAAGATTTAAAAAAAATTAATCTGCAGCAAAAGATATTAAGCTTAATGTAAAAAAATAATAACAATAAATTTATAGAAATTTTTTATGAAGTATTTTATGTAAAAAAAATTTTGAAATTAGATTTATTATAAATTTTTGAAAATATAAATGATAAACAAAACCTTAGTTTCTTTTCTAACTTTCATATTAATTTTTTCTAATTTTCATATTTAAGACCTTTTTTGATTTTAACCCTTAAGCAATGTAAATTTAAAAGTTATCAGGAGGGGACTTATTAATATTGAATTCAAATGTCTTTATACCATAAAAGCTAAATATATACTTTTATGACTTATAAGGAGTATGGTCTTTTAATTTAAAATAATAATTTAATTTTTATATGATGCAAATGGTCATTGCTAGAATTTAATTCTAACCTATATATTATTAAATTGGTAACTACTACTCTACTCAAAATTAAACAAAAAATATCCTGAAACTATTTGGCAACATTTTTGATGAGGTGGCTTGTTTATTAGCAAAATGCAAACATAAAAATGCCTTATTTATTGCAAACATAAAAATGCCATAAATTATTGGCAAACATAAAAATGCCATATTTATTGGCAGCTTTTATAGTTCTAAGTTCCTTTTTATTCACAGTTAAAATTGCATTTTATCCCATTTTTGATAATTGATCTTTGTTATATAATTTCTTTCCATCTTTGTTTACATTAAACGTTATTAATAATCAGGTTAAGTTAGAAAAATAAGAAGTTCTTTGGTGTTTTTACTAATATTGCTTTTCTAAATAAGGAAAATAATACTTTAGATTAATAATAAAATCATCAAACTGTAAACAGCATCACGAAATGGTAGTAATATAGTCAACTATATAAATAACTTGTTGTCCCGATACGCACCACAAAAGTCATTTTACTGAAATTTATACTATTCAAAAAATCTATTTCCAGATGTTTTTTTAAAACCAGATTCAAAAAGAGGATAAAAAATTACTCTCTTAATTATATAAACTTTTTATAAACATATTAGTAATAATTCCAGATAAATGTTTTGTCGTTGTATCGCTTAAGAATATACGCAAACTTTATTTTTCGCAATCTTATTGATGCGTTTTAGTACTTTTAATGTATTTTGATGTTTCTAAAATTTTTTTTCCACCATGATGAAGCACAATAATTTAAATTTTTTATCAAAAAAGATGAGATGCAAGACTTCAGACATAATTTTACCGTTATGCCCCACTGTTCCGATATGCCCCGCATATTGAAGGGTAAGAGAGACTTTTAGGCTAAAAACTGCTTCTGTACAATTTAAAATAAAATATCATTATTACATTTATCAAAGTAATGTTAGTATGTTGTCATTGTTACTATTGTTATTAAAGTACATTTAAAATTTAATTAAAGTAAAATGTAAATATACTATGTTATTATTGACTCTAAAAACTGTTTTGATAAATAGCATTCAGAACAAAATAAACTGAATTACACAAGTAATGTAAAAGTAAAATATAAAGCTAAAATAAACATAAATTTAAAAGATAAAAAATAGACATACACCAAATGGTTCGGAAAAAATAATACTGAAAGAATGATAAGAGTTTAAACACTCAATAAGTACTCCTCAATTTTTATTTCGAACCAAGTAATAATTTTAATACAATAAAATAAGAAGATCAAACATTAAAAAAAAATAATTATTCCTGTGGGAATCTAATAAAATTTCGAGCTTTTGCTTTAGTGGTACCCACAAGCTTGCGCACAGAATAAGAATCAAAACTATTTGATGCTTTTTTAAATGATATTTTAATATCTTTAATATTTTTGCAAAGCATATTTGTTTTTTTCATTTTTCTTTTAATAATAGCCCAGTACTTTTTAATAACTCTGGGCAATTCTGGGCAGTTTAGAGGATTTTCCGTTTTAGGCACAATTTTCCATTATTCTTTTTATACCATTCGATAGCTAATTTACAATAATGAATTGAAGCTAAATCAGGCCAGAACACATGTCTGTTATTGGTGATTTAATGAGAGATAAAAGACGTTTTGTAAACATTCTTTAACACATATTTGACCAGAAAGTGTGGACTGAGAAATATAAAGTGCTGATTTTTTGACACAACTGCATATAGCTTGCCAAATCAAAGCTTTTTTAGCGACTTGTTATGTTTTGTGTATTGAAATTTCTTATTTGCTTTTCCTCTATATTTGGCAATATAATAAACAGCACCGGGAATTTGTTGATGATATTACTTGATATAAGTTTCATCGTCTTCAATAATACAGAAATTTTTACTTTTTTGTTGAGTTTCAGAACGGTTATGCACATTTTGTGCTTTGAAAGAATGAAAACTGTGTTTGTTTCTAACTTTAGCAACAAAACTATGAAAAAATCCATATATTTTTGCGCGTTCCCTTAGTGAAAGGCTTGGGTTATTCTTAAAACTGTTAACCAGTTTTCTAACTAGTTTTATATCTTTAAAACCTTCCTTTCTTCCACCACCTGATTTGTGTTTGGTCGATTTTGTTAGAGAAAAACGTTGAATCACACGACTAACGGTATTTGCAACGATTTTGCTATCGAATTATAGCTGCTGTTAGGATTTTGTAAACCGCAACACGTTGCAAAGAAAATACAAAACAATTAAAAAGATTTTAATACAACTTCTGAAAAAAAATGACGTTCTTATTCTTTCACATTTATTTCGTGTACACGCTTTATATGAACAATGATAAACTAATATTTAAAATTTCAAAGTTCTTTACTTTTATCAAATAATAAATCAATTGTTTCATCTAATTTTTTAATCTCTTCTATTTCCTCTCTTCAAGAAAGAAACTCTGCTTCAATAGCAAAAGTATGAGCTTTTTCAGCATCATTTGCAGCTTTCGCAAGAATTTCTTCTGAATCACTTTTTATTTTATTTTTATTTACTTTTTCCAGAATAAACTTTTTATATTGTAAATCCTTTATATCTCTAGCAAGTAAGTCACTTTTTTGCTTTCAAGCATCTGTACGCTCAGTTTCTTTTCGAGTCATTTCAATCTTTTGTTGACTACGTGATTTTTTGACAGATTCTCTCAGTTCCTTAGAGATAATTATAGGTTTCGGGTTTAAATCAACAGCTTTCATACGGCCATACACAATTCAAGGCCTATAAATGATTATTTTTATTTTTAATTTATTTTGCCGTGTTTTAAAAATTGCAAAAAAAAATATTACATTAATAGAAAATCCTAGCCGGAGCAAGAAGAAGACAAGTTGTCTTATCACCGAGCCCCGTTACATTAGTGCTCTAAAACGTGTTTAAAATTTACATACGTAATAAAAGATAAATAAAACAGTATAAATACAATTTCAGTAATAAAATAATTTTTTGCTAACAATATTCAGCGAAATAATTCAAAAATAAAAAAGTGCAAACAAGAGAAAACCATAAAAGTTATCAAATCACAAAAAATCATTTTGTATAAAAATGCATATCATCTAAACAAGAGTTATGTTTTATTAAAAATAATGCAATAAAAATAAGAATTTGGGCTGAATAATGAATATCAACAAACACATAAACGTAAAAGCAGATTTGCTTTTATGTATATCGTTTGTTACTAATGCTTTGTAAACCATTAGTAACAAAAGCTAAAGAAAATGAAAAAGTTTATCTGGTTCTTTTAAGTGATTTAACTCAAACCTTTTTAAATTGTCAAAAAAGATATTAAAAAAGATATATGAAATCTAATATATCAAAGTTCATGTTTAGCAAATGCCGTTTTAAATTCACCTTAAAATTTTCCAAAGTGCAATTTAAAACGAAGTTTTGTTTTTTATTAAATATTAAATAAAAATTTTTCCAAACAAAAGATATTGAATTTGGTACGAACTTAATTTATGATGTGTTATTGGAACAACAACGTTATTCTCTAAAAATTTGGTAGGATATTTATGAGAGATTTCATTAAAATAGGATTGAAATGATACTGGAGAAAACCCACATTTTGTTTTAAACATTTAATAGTAAAACTTGATGAATATTAAGCTTATAAGTATTTAAAGCTCCAAGCTGACGTAAGAGAGGTTCACATTGTGCATTTCTGGTTGCCCCAAATATTATCCTGCAAGCATGTTTTTGTTTGTTATAAATATTCTTTAGTTTAGTGTGATTAGTGCTACCCCAGGCAACGTTACAGTATGAAAGATAACTGTGTATAAACAAAAAATAAAGATTTTTTAAAGACTCATTATTAAGAACAGATTTTGTTCGATATAAAATGGAAATATTTTATGAGATTTTACCTTCAATATATTTAATATGAAATTTCCATGACAATTTTTTATCTAAAAGCACTCCCAGAAAGTTTGTAGTCAATTCCCTTTTAATTAATATGTTATTGATTAAAAGATTGGGTAATTTAAAAGGAATATTCACGGCTTATGGAATAGGATAAATTTTGTTATTTCTGCATTTAATGAAAAACGGTTACTTATAAACCACTCATTGATCTTATCTAATTCTTCATTTACTATTCTAAAAAGAATATCAATATCTTTGTGAGAATAAAATAAATTAGTGTCATCTGCAAATAAAATAGTATTGAATATTTCTGATGCTAAATATAAGTCATTTACATAAAGTAAAAATAAGAAAGGTCCTAAAATAGAACCTTGGGGTACCCCACAAGTTATTAAGTTGTTTTTCGAGTCTTTTGATTCTTTAAGTATAAATTGTTTTCTGTTAGTTAGGTATGATTTAAACCAAAGTAAACTTTGATTTTTGATACCATAATTTCCTAATTTTTTTAAAGTATCTTATGGTTTACAGTGTCGAAGGCTTTAGATAAATCAATAAAAACCCCTGTTGTATAGCAATCACTATTAAACCCATTTGGTATATATTAATATATAACCAGTTCAATTATTGCATGGTCAGTGAAATGGTTTTTTTTTAAAACCGTATTGATTAAAGTATAAAATCTTATTTTCAATTAAGTATTTATAAAGTCTGTTATACATGAACTGAAATTGGTCTGTAGTTTAAAACATTAGTCTCATCACCAGATTTGAAAATCGGTGTTATTTTTGCAATTTTCAATTTATCTGGAATATGACCTGATTTAAGTGAGAAATTAAAAATATGGAATAACTAGGGTTCCATAATATCAAAAACAGATTTTATTACATTAACATTAATTTGATCTATGCCTGCACTTTTTTTTTTTTTTAGACTATTAAAAGCATTATGCAGTTCACTTTTGTATAAAATCGGTTCGTCCATAATTATACCAGTCTTCCCAGCGGGCACACGGCGTTGGAATAACGTTGAAATAACGTTGATTGACGTTGATCGACGTTGATCAACCTTATTTCAACGTTATTCCAACGTCGTGTGCCCGCTGGGTTATTAAGATATAAATCAAATTTTTTTGTCCAAATAGAATTTTTTCTGCTAAGTTTGGACCGACATCAAGAAAAAAACTTTTTATTTTCTCAATAATAACTTCTTTATGATAAACTAGTTTTCCATCAATAATAAGTTTTTGGGTAAGTTGTTTTTTGCATTTTTTTTTCCTTCCCAATTAAATCTCTAATAACACTCCACGTTTTTCGAGAATCTCCTTTTTTTTTTCTAGTAATTTAGCGTAATAATAATAATAATATTTTTTGATCGTTATTTAGTATTTTTAAATAAGTTTTTGTAACGTTTGTAATTAATTTCATTTTTATAAGTTTTATTTTTTAAATATTTATCATAAAATTTCTGCTTTCTCCTTGATTTACTCATTAAATTAGTTTGTAACATATTCTTGTTAATGTTAAACCCTCTTTCAACCACTGCTTGACAGTGAAAAAGAGTCAACACCATTTTGATCAATTTGGACAGTGTTTGATCAATTTGGACAGATATTCATTTAAACCATTAACTTTAGAAAAAATTATCTATTTTGTTGAAATTCATGAAAAGTTCCCTGTTTTTAGAGACAATCTTTCCTAAATATCTCTTGAATTCGGTATTTACCTAACCCCCATCTTTTAGGGTAACCCAATGCAATTGAATCAAATTATCAACCAAATCACTTATCCTTTCCTTTGTCATTATTTCATTGCAAATTATTTCTGGATCAAAACATTTTACTTTTCGCACACTGGTATATTTTAAAGGCGATATTTCTAAAAACTTACATGTCAACGACCATAGAAAACTTATGCAACTGAAGTTGAAAGCATAAAAATCTTTTGGAGTGATTTCATCATTTGTTTATTTATTCTTTATAACAGTTCTGGCACCAAATCGAATATCTGGCTTTTTTAAATAGTTTTTTTCTTTTGTAAAGTCCAATTTGCAGAGGTTGTTTGCAGTTTTACATTGATCTAAAAAATCAGCTATAATGAACTTTGACATAATGTCTTTTAATACTCGTTAAAGATCGTCACATAAATGGCATAATAAGTTTAGTATACTGATATATGGTTAAAAAGGATTGCATAATATTAGCTATATGAGAATAAAAACAGTTATTGCTATAGTTAGAGAAATTGATTACTTTCAGCCAGAACAGTAAAGTCTTCTCGTCTGGCAGGAGAAAAATGGAGAAGTTTATAAAGAGCGATTAAAATTTTTTTAATACCCCAGTCTGTTTTGTTTTTCCCAGTTTTGAATGATAGATGAATGGAATGAAGACCACAAGATCCAGTTAGAATTAGGTTAATAATGTAATTTTAAGCACGATAATTTTGTAACTCAGAGTAGAAGGCCCAACTTGCATTTTAGCCATGCTTTGATACTTAAACAAGTTTAGTTTTATTCAAAAATTTTAAACCCAATAAAAAATTATGCAGAAGATCTCTACTTTGACTATGTTGAGTCAAGGTTAAATCTAGATAACGAGTACAAACAGAGTTTAAAACACTACCCCAATAATTAACAACAAAATCCATCTGCTCCATTTGCACAACTTCTTTCGATGAAAGTCTTGACTCAGTTGAAGAAAAAAAGTCTAATCCATAACTCTAATGAGAACTGATTGGGAATGAGGAGCTATTCCAAAATTTATATAGTATAAGCACTTGTCTTTTTGAAGAGAGGACTTTTCAGCTATAGCACTGTCAGGAAACATTGATTTAAACAAAATTGAAAGTTCATCACCGGAACGAAAAGAAAATGTTGACAAAACATTTTTAAGTTTCCATCTGATCTCTGCATCAATAACCGAATATGACATAACATACAACTGAAAAGTGGAATCTTAAACTGTGTTTTCTGACAAGGTGGTTATTACAAAATGTATATTTTTTGACACATTGATAAATGGTATACGTGTCGTTTTTAAGTGAAGAGACAAACATTCACAATGCTTCTTTCCTGTTGAATAACTTTTAAACGCCCTCTGGACCATATTAGACAGTTCAATTATATTTTATGGATGTGGACAAACCTTACATTTTGCTGAGGTATTTGTATCCCCACACATTAACCAAGCCTTATATTCTGGTATTTGTAACCACTGATCACCAAAGCATGTTGAGTTCATTATTTTATTTAATTGAACTTGTTTTAGTCTATAGAAATTAAAAACAACTGACTTATAACATCGAATAGTAAGTTACTAAAAGCTAGCTACTAATTAAGCTCAAAATAAAAACTGCTTTTCTTAGAGTTAAACTGAGTGTTAAAAAAAAGACCTTTTGCCATGCATCTATTATAGACGAAAAAATTTGCTTAGCGCGAAAAATTCATCTTGTGGAAAACGGCCTTAACGTTTATTTACATTTCTGGCAACTTATCGTCAGCTGCCACATTAATGCACAAACATCTTTACGAGATTTTCTGCTAAATATCAGAAACTTTGGATTTAAGCGAGACATCTCAACTTTCAAGCCGTGTTTTATCCGTTAAGCAAATGTTAGTTATAATCAATTTTGGTCGCGATATATACAGATGTTTGCTGTTTTCAGGTATAGGGGAAAGGCGCCTATGATGGCATACTTAACTTTAAAGCTTCATTATTCAGTATCCTGTAGACTATGAACAAAAGTTTTGATATGGATACATTCTTTGTTACATGAAGAACAATAATTACCACAAGAGTTTTTACCAGTTTTATTTTTATATTAGTTATTTTAATTCAAAAAAAAAAAGCACAAGTATGCCATCATAGGCAATTACTGCTCCTATGATGACATAGGGGAGGATGGGGCTAGTTAGCATCAAGGGTAACTTGACAATTTCATTTGACCTTAGAGTCTTCCCTCAGAAATGCCAGAAATTACGCGTAATCATCCTAATTAACCCTTTCGTGCTACACAGCAGCAGTGTAGAATTTTGCGCATGAGCATAAGAGATATTGCGTTTTATGTGTTTTTTGAACCAAAAATTTTTTAGTGAAGCAAAAATTCTTTTTTACTACACTAACAAATATATTGTTTTTATGAAAGAAAAAAGGTTTTCTCAACTCGTCAATACACCTAACTCGTCAGTATAGAAAGAAGTCATCATTTTCATTTAAGCAAGCTGTCTGCCTTGTTCAAAAGATAAAATTAAAATAAGTAATCTACTAAATGCACAAAACTTGGAAATAAAATGCATGAAAGTTTCATTTCTGCACAGTTGATAATAAAATTACATTCTTAAATATTTAAAGGGATTAAAATAACAACAGCACATCCCAAAATCGATTTTCGTTGATTATAAAAGCAAAATTTGTGCATAAGGGACGTATATTTACTAAAATTAATGTAAAGTCAGTACAGACATGTTGGTCTAATCACTTTTTTGCCATAACCAATATTTATGAAAATATGACCGGATTGCCATCATTGGCGCTATGCCATCATAGGCGCCTTTCCCCTATATTATGTACGTTATGGCTACTATTAACGAGTTATTATTTAAAACCATTTTATAGATAAAACAATTTTTAATTAAAAAGTTTATGTTTTCTTTATAAAACCAACAAAAATATATACAAAGCAACTTTCTCTTTTAGTTCAGTTCACGATTATTAGAAATTCAACTACTCCGATGGCAAATAGCACCAATCTATTTCTTGCTTATTATTTTCTCTAAGATACTGGTTCGCTTTGGAAAAATGTTTACACTCGATAAATCCACGATGAGCTGATAGAGGAGAAGGATGCATATCAGACAGCACTAAATGCGATGACTAAAACAAAGATACATTGCATGAACACGCATTAAGGTTTAGAGGATGTTTCACCCTCTAAATATGTTATGTTTAATAATACTTTTTTAATTAAAATATTTTTTTGCACTAAAATCACAAGTTTTAATTTAAAAACAAAAAATTTTATTTCACTATTTTACTTAATGAATTTTCAGTGGACAATATACATGTACTTTGGTTCGGAAATTGTTGAGAATTTCTTGGAATTGTGAATTTTTATAAAGGCAAAAAAAAAAAGTATTGAATCTAATGATTTAATAAATGTAAATTAACTGCTAGTCACAAACAATCGGTTTTTTTTAAAAAAAATTCGCAGGGTGACTAAAAAAAAGCAGAAACAAATAATTATTTAAATAATTATCTTTTCTGTTTAAACAGATATTTGTATTAAAAGTAGACGAATATAGGAGTCTTTCTTTATAGAAATAACTTATAGGAGTCGCCTACAAATTCACGCAATTTTCAACGGTTTTAGACCCCCTTCCCCTTTTCACAACATCGAAAAAAATTAGGAACAAGTCCCGAATGAGTCGTCACAAAATCACTAACCCCCTCATCACTAGAGCGTAATTTATGGACGACCCCAAACTCTTATTGCATCGGTTCCGTCTTTTAATTTGTTCGGTTGAAAACTTCAAGCATGCATTATTAATACACCCTATAAAAGTTTTTTGTAATAAGCATATGATATTTTTCGTACAACTAATGCTTTACATAAATACCACTGGCTTGAAATAAAAACAATATTTTACAACAAGTTAAATCTAGTTAAAAGAATATATTAAGATAATAATAAGAATACTAATCTCTTGCAAAGTTCACCAGACCTACTTGCTCTTTGTGAGACTAATTTGAGTTCGGCTGTCTCATCTTGTGATCTTAGTGTTGATGGTTATCTTCCTCTGATTCGTAAAGACTCCAATAGTCACATGCTTGGCCTGGGCATTTACATTCGTAAGAATTCACCTGTTTGTCGTGAAACTAGGTTTGAATCCACAGACTATTCTTTCATGTGCTTTCGTTTAGCACCACTTCACTCTATTGCCTTTCTCTTTGTTCTATATCGCTCTCCTTCATCTCAAGACTGCACTCTTTTTGATGTTATTTCTGATCATATTGACCAAGCCCTCTCTCTTTATCCATCAGCTAATATAGTTGTTGTCGGTGACTTTAATGCTCACCACTCTGAATGGCTTGGCTCTAGTGTCAGTGACTCTGCAGGCATTAAAGCCCACAACTTTTGCCTTTCTCAATCCCTAACTCAAATAGTCAACTTTCCAACTCGCTTTCCTGACAACCCTAATCATTTACCTTCTTTACTTGACTTATGTCTTGTTTCTGATCCTAGTCGGTGCTCAGTTTCTCCACATTCACCCTTGGGTGCTTCTGATCACAGATTGATCTCTTTAAAACTAATATCTCATTCTTCTTCATCACCTGAATACCCCTATTATCGAACCTCTTACAACTACAGTAAAGCTGACTGGGATTCTTTCCGTGATTTTCTTCGTGATGGCCCTTGGGTAGAAATCTTTCAACTTCCTGTCGACAAATGTGCTTCTTACATAACTTCGTGTATTCAGGCTGGCATGGAATCTTTTATTCCCTCTCGACGATTCCAGGTCAAGCCTCACTCTCCTCCATGGTTTTCCTCACACTGTGCTGCTGCGATTGCCAATCGAAACCGTCACTTCCATATTTATCAGCAAAACAATTCTCCAGAAAACAGACGTCTGTTTATTACTGCTAGAAACAACTGTAAAAAGGTTTTATCTAACACCAAAACCCGCTATTCTCAGGTCATGAAATCTCGTATCTCATCTCAAAAATTAGGCTCTCGTGACTTCTGGAGAATCTTTAATAATATCAATAATAAGGGCAAATCTATAATTCCACCTCTCTTGTATGGTTCAGACTTTGTCACCTCACCTAAAGACAAAGCCGAACTGTTTGCTAAAAACTTTTCATCAATATCATCTCTTGATTCCACTAATTGCGTTCTACCTGATATTGCCAACAAACAGGTTGATCCATTGCTTGACGTTCATATCACTCCAGCATCTGTATCTAAAGTGATCTCCTGCCTAGACTCTTCTACAGCTTGTGGCCCAGACAACATACCTGTTATTGTCTTGCAGAAGTGATCTCCGGAGCTGTCGTCTATACTCTCAAAACTATTCAACAAGTGCCTATCAGAGTCTTGTTTTCCAGCCTGCTGGAAAGCGGCATCTGTTATCCCTATCTTCAAAAATTCTGGGGAGCGATCTGATTTGTCTAACTACCGTCCCATAAGTCTTCTTCCTATCATAAGCAAGGTTTTTGAATCTTTAATTAACAAACACTTAATTTCTCATCTTGAATCTAATAACTTACTTTCTGACCATCAATATGGATTTCGATCTTCTCGTTCTACAGCTGATTTGCTAACAGTAATAACTGACAGGTTTTATCTTGCATTAGATGAAGGTGGAGAGGTTAAGGCCATCGCTCTTGACATTTCAAAAGCGTTTGATAAAGTTTGGCATGCTGGTCTTCTCCATAAGCTTTCTTCTTATGGTGTATCCGGCAACATCTTTAAGATCATTGAATCCTTCCTTTCCAATCGTAGCATAAAAGTTGTCCTCGATGGACAACACTCTTCTTCTTATTCTGTAACTTCAGGGGTTCCTCAAGGTTCTATCCTTGGCCCTATACTCTTTTTAATTTACATTAACGATCTTCCAGATATTCTCACATCTAAGGTGGCATTGTTTGCTGATGATACTACCATTTATTCTTGTCGTGATAAGAAACCAACACTCTCTGATTGCCTGGAGGGGGCATTTGAGCTTGAAAAGGATCTCACTTCTGCTACAGCATGGGGCTCACAGTGGCTGGTGAACTTTAATTCAGATAAAACTCAATTTTTTTCAGCCAATCGTTATCGCAATAATTTAGATCTTCCTATATTTATGAACGGTCATGTACTCGATGAGTCACCTACTCTTCATCTTCTAGGATTAACTCTTTCTTCCAATCTTTCTTGGAAACCATATATCAAATCGGTTGCAAAATTAGCATCTGCTAAGGTTGCATCTCTTTATCGAGCTCGCCACTTTCTTACTCTGGATTCAATTCTCTATCTCTATAAATCTCAAATCCGGCCTTGTATGGAATACTGTTGCCATATATGGGGCGGATCTTCTAATGATGCCCTTTCTCTTTTAGACAAGGTGCAAAAACGCATTGTAAACATAGTTGGACCTGCTCTTGCAGCCAACCTCCAACCATTATCACATCGTCGTAATGTTGCTTCTCTTTCTCTTTTCTACAAATACTATAATGGGCACTGCTCTAAAGAGCTAGCGTCTCTTGTGCCATCTACTAAAATTCATTCTCGTGTTACTCGTCATTCAATTAAGTGTCATCCTTTTTCTGTGACTGTTCCTAAGTGCTCCAAAAAGGCTTATTCGTCTAGTTTTTTTCCTCGAACATCAGTTCTTTGGAATTCGCTTCCTTCATCTTGCTTTCCTGATTCATTTAATTTGCAATCTTTTAAATCGTCCGTCAATCGTTATCTCGCTCTACAACCTTCATCTTATCTCTTACAGTAACTTCCAACTTTAATTAGTGGCTGCTTGCAGCCTTGTTGGAAGCGAAGATGTTTAAAAAAAAAAAAAAAAAATACTAATAATGATAATAATGCATATGAAAATTTAACATACATAAAGAAATTTGTTTTGCAATGACTTCCTAACGCAATGATGTTCATTGCAATGAATTTTTTAAAAAGCATCTTTAAAATGTTAAGTAAGAATATTATCTTTACCAAAGTGGAGGGGCACAATCGACAATTTCTAAAAAAAGTCCTCTATATCTAGAATTTTCAAAAATTAAAAAAAATAAAAAATTCTTTGGAAAAAAAGTTGAGGCAGGCGGGGGAGGGGGAGGCAAGCGCCCTCTTCCCCACCCGATATCGTCGGTCCTGCTTACTCTCATCTACCTAATTGTAGGAAGAAAGTTAAATATTTACGCGAAGTAGATACAATTATAACAATTCATAGATTGCTTCAATTCAAATTATTTTAACAATTTTTTTTTTTTTAAATGTACCTCATTTGTTCAAGGCTTCAAACAATTACTGGATAATATTTTTCATATTAATTCTTATAATAATATTATTC
>NC_088922.1:8487500-8685000 GCF_038396675.1 Hydra vulgaris
AATGCATTCAGACTGTCACTGATTTCTTCAAAAACCTTCAATTTTAAAAGAACAAAAACTACATTTGTTAGAGCACTTGAATGTTCAAAGCTGCCCTGATTTACCATATCCAGGTTGCTTACTCTTAGGTAAAGACTTCAAGTTGTCAACAACTAAGACTACTTTTGATCAAACATTTTTTTGGCAACACTTTCTTCGCAACACTTAGGTTTTCAGCTCACCGAGTATCACAAAACATTTAGGGAAAATCTGAACTCATTGCCTCAGCTATCCTTTCATATTCAGTTGCTTTTGACAGATTTTCATAAAATATTTGGCACATTGAAGACAATAACTTCTTTAATTTCCAAGCTGAAGCTTTAGCACCAGTTTGTAAGGATCTATTGATATTATGTGAACCGCAATGTCAAAAAGCGTACGTAGTTCATTATTTTGACGTTCTTTGTTAAAAATTGCCATTGTTAAACAGTTTATTCACATTGAGGCCATCCATAGACACCTGAAATTTTAAAATCATTTAAACCAGTCATGTAGGACTGAAACATATTTAGAAGATCTGGGTCTGCAGCATTTCCCATGAACTCTGAAGAATAACATTTTGTACAAACAGTATTACTCTCTTCATTCTAATATCGTACATGTAAGACCGTATGACCTTTTTTTACAACTTCATTGTAAGATTCATCAAAAAGATATACAGAGTTTTCCAGCTTGTTCAGATCGTCTATAAGAATTTTCTTAAATAAGGAGCAAGACTTTTAGTTAATAAATAGCCAGATTTTTTTCGACCAGAAGAAAATTTGTTGGCTTGATCTAAAAGAATATTTGCAAAATAATACCAAGCTAATAGCTTTTTCGCTTATGTATATATTTAGATGCAATTAAAAAAGAAGGTTGATTAAATACTTAGACTCCTTCCTATAGCATTTCTGTAGGCTGATATATGTACATATATATATCTATATATATATATATATATATATATATATATATATATATATATATATATATATATATATATATATATATATATATATATATATATATATATATATATATATATATATATATATATATATATATATATATATATATATATATATATCTATCTATCTATATATATATATATATATCTATATATATATATATATATATATATATATATATATATATATATATATATATATATATATATATATATATATATATATATATATATATATATATATATATATATATATATATATATATATATATATATATATATATATATATATAATATATATATATATATATATATATATATATATATATATATATATATATATATATATATATATATATATATATAGATATATATATAGATATATATATAGATATATATATATAGATATATATACGTTAGTGAAATAAAAAACACTTTTTAGTTTGAAATACATGTCTTAAACTTACAAAGTTCATCTTAAGTTTAAAATAAGCAAAATAAAATTTTTCATTATATAGGTTACAAAGTAATTAAAAATCTATTAAAAATTGCTGTTAAAAATACTATTTATAATACATAATTAAAATAAAAAATATAATACAAAGGAAATAATAAAAAAATAACCAAATTCAAAGTTAAAATTCATTACAATAAAGATAGTGTACAATAAAGGACAGGATGTTAATATAAGTTCGATTAGAACAATTTAAAACCTCTGTGCCTAACTTGTTTGTTTAACTCAGGGTTCAGTCATTTTATTTAAAGACTTTCTTTAATTTAAAGTTCAGTTTTCACTTTCTTTAATTTCTAATTCAGTTTCCCTATTAGTAGAATCCAGAAGGGTAGAACATTCTGTAGATGCTTTATTAAAATAATCTATGTTGGATTTAAAATGTTGAAATATATGTGAATTTTATCTTGCCTAAAATGTTCATCAATACGTTGAGAAATGTGTTGGACAGTTCGCCCTATGTAACAAACATTACAGTTTGCATAATTAAATTTATAAACAACGTTAGATTTTAAATTTCTGGGAGTAATATCTTTTAATGAAAAAACTATTGAATAAGTAGAAGTAAATTTTATGATAAATTTCTCTTTACAAAACTTTAATACCGATATTTTGTTTTGAGCGTTTAAAGATCGTTCAACATTATAGGGTAATTTAAATTAATTTTAAATGTAATTTTATATATATATATATATACATATATATATGTATATATATATATATATATATATATATATATATATATATATATATATATATATATATATATATATATATATATATATATATATATATATATATATATATATATATATATATATATATATATATATATGTGGGGCGCAGAGTTAAAAGCATACAAGTGACATTTTTTCCCAAAACGATCTAAGTGCATCATTGGATAGCTAAAGCACGGTTCTGTTTAGAGGAAAAATAACACAAGTGATTTTTCGAACAACCAGCGCATTCTGTGTGCGGGCAATAATACTTCTTCACCAATGTGGTGTTTTGGTTAGGGGAAAAACAGTACAAGTGACAGTCCAAACATTCTGTTTACATAGAAATGGCGGGATCGTCGTCTAAACGACTTGATTTGAGGTCTTTAGAAGATCTAATGAATGGTAAATATACATTTTTACATTGTTCTATGCAACACAAACAAATACTTAAAAAAAAACACAAAGAAGGACTCTAAGAAAAATCCAATCCGCTGGCGGGAAATCCGTTGGTTACGGGTACAGAAAGACAGACCAACTGAAATGCAGTTTAAAGAGAGTCTTATTGAAGACTTAATTCCATTTAAGACGGCAGACTGGTCGAGCAGTTTTGTAGGAAAACCTCCGACGATTCGACTAGATCCGTTGTACGACCAGCCATTAGAAATAAAGGCTGCCAAGTGGGAAAATCTTTAGGAATTGCTGGAGTTGATTCCCCCAGTGCATCATCAATTTTATCGAAACATGCGGCACACCCCTATTCTAGTACGCGGCCGGGGCCGCGGAAGGGGTGCTGTGATTACACGAGGAGGACCTGGAGGACGTGAAAGAACTACAGCAACAAGAACTGCAACTCAGGTTACCACGTCTTCTGACGAAGAAGACGATGTCGATGAAGATGAACTTGATCGCATGATGGAAGAAAGCGATTAGTTTGGTTAATATACCCTAATTAAAATATATTCTAATATTACCTCTTCTTTTAAATCTATATCATATTTTTAAGTACATGTTAGTTATCATGTTATAACTTTTCTAATGCAGACATATTGTTGTAGTGTTTAAAACAATAAAATGTAAATCACTTGTACTGTTTTTCCTCTGACTGATTGTACACGTCTGAATAATACAAGTGACTCTTACCTTAGTTTGACCTGTCAATATACATTTAATTTTTGAAATTTTACAAATAATGCCTAAAAGCACATATTTTCCAATTATTCAATCACTTTTTGTCTTTAAAATGCACCATAAGAATTTACAATAAACAACTTTGCAAAATAGTGTTTTTCTCCCTTGTTAAGAAATATCACTTGTATGCCTTTTCCTCTGAGCCCCTCATATATATATATATATATATATATATATATATATATATATATATATATATATATATATATATATATATATATATATATATATATATATATATATATATATATACTATACTATATTTTCTCATATTATAAGACTTCTCACAAGACAGTAACTGGATGCAGTTTACATCATTGACAAGATGATTACTTTTTATTGAGATACCATATATCAAGCTTAAGTTTTAATAAAAAACCCCAAAGCATGGGGCAATTTTATGTTTCAGTGCCAACAAATTAAAATTAAATAAGTTAGAAAAAAAAAAAAAAAAAAAGTTTATTAAGGATAAACTGTAAAGTCTTTAATTTAAACTTATAAACCCTGTTAAACAGTTCCTGTTCACAGAAAAACATTAATCATTCATCATCGTTTTTTTGAAAAAAAAGACAGGTAAGAAAATTTATATAACATATTATGAGCAAAAATAGATATTTTATTTAATCATATAAAAAAAGTTTTTAAGGTTACCAAAAGGTCTGGGAGAAAGCACTTAAGGTAACACTTACATACTATGATCAATACCTCGATAAAGATTTCTTAAACATTACAAAAATATTTAGTTTAAAAAGAGAATTCTCATAAAACTACAATTCTATTTTTTTTTTTTTTTCAAAAAAAAATACTTGGCAACTCCTAAATTCAAAAAAATATATAACTTTGTTTTGTTATTTAAAGTCAAATGTTTACTTCTAAAATCCACCAACTCTGAACCCTTGAAACACAATATTTAGCTAAAGTTTTAAAATTTCTATAATTAGCTCAAAACTTTTAGCATTAGCTACTAACTTTTTAAAATGAAATCAAAATAAATTTTCTTCTTATTCTAGCCGTAATATACCACAAATGGTGGTATCATTATCCTTATGTCACATTATCTTTTGTGATAATACTTATAGGACTATGAGTCTTTATAGACACAAAGTCCTATAAGTATTAAAGAATTCTTTTTTGATGAAATAGAATGAAAGAAAAAAAAATTATTAACTAACGAGTGATGCGGAAGTTATCGGACAAAATAAAAACGTCAATAACTTATTTATACATAAAAAAACAAACTACTATTATATTTTTTTTAAATAAAGTATTTATCTTTTAATAAAAATATATTATTTTTTATATAAAAAACACCACCATCTCCAATTGATCTCAATTTTGCTCTGACGCCTTTCATATGCGACTGTAAAAAGTTTAAATCAATTTCTTGTAGTTTTAGTTTAATGCGATCAATCAAAACTTGCTTTGTTGAAGCTTGCCAATCTCCCTCGTAAACCTTCTGTGCCAAATGTCCCCAAAAATTTTCAATTAGTCGTGCTTGAGGCACATTTGGGGGATTGGATTCTTTATCAACGTAATAGACATATTGGTCCATCCAATTTAGAGAATCTTTAGAATAATGAGAACTTGCTAAATCTGGCCAAAATAAATAGTTGAAGTCTCCATAATACTTGTGAATAAATGGAAGAAGTCGTTTTTCTAAACATTCATTAATATAGATTGATGAATTGATCGCTACAGTCTTGGAAGTGCGAAACAATGGCTCGGACATACCACGGTCAGATATGGCTATCCACATTAATAACTTTTTTGGAAATTTCTCTTTTCCTATAAAACGAACACTTTTATGGGCATGTCTTTTTGTTGTTTGTGTAGTATCCAGAATTTCCAGGCATGTTGTCCCCTGCAAAACAAAAGTATTTTTCGTCATCGATGACTAGAAGCGATTTTGTGTTATAGAGTTGGTTAACTAGTTTCCTGCTTCTTTTCTTTGCCTTTAATGTTGTTCTATAGTGTATTTTGGAGTCTTTTTACGTTTTCTATATTTAATATTCCTTTTTTTTTAACTGACGACCAATTGTCGATTGATTTACACCGAATTTAATACCTATTTTTCTCTGACTGACCTCTTTTCGATTGTTGACAAGTCTCGTTAATTCGGCTTTCTTTTCTTTAGTCCAGGATGTCGGACGACCAGGGTGCTTTCTATCAGAAAACGATTGAACAGTTTCAAGTCTTTTTAGGTTATCATATATTGTACTTCGAGCAAATCCTTCCTTTTCAAAATGATTTACGACTTTTTTTTTTTATATTAGGTTTATTTACAAAAAACATTTTTAGTCGCTTTCAAAAAGATTTTCGTTCAGCTGCATTTAACCTTACTTTACCACAAAAACTGATTATTATGCTCAAATAATAATCAGTTTTTGTGATAAAATTAAAGATAAACCACCAAAACTAATTATTATGCTCAAATAATGAAATTAGTATTTGTCCGATAACTTCCGCATCACCCGTTATAAACAATTTTAACTCATTTTTCATTGGAAAAAAAAAACCTTATATGAGTTTTGCATTTTTAAAAATGGTAGATTTGCTCAAAATGTTTTGAGCTAATATGCCCTGTTAAAAATCACTTATTCGTATTTAAAGTCTAAGACTAAGGATATTTTACCTTTGTTATACAAAAACTTTTAAATAATCTGGTAGTATGTAAACTAAAATATATTTTAATGTATTCTTACAGCTTTAAACTAGTTTCAAAACTTACTTTATTAATGAAATGTCCTTTTTTCTGAGCACATTTTCCCCACAGTATAAAAACAACTCCTTTTAGATTATCATTGATCCAATGAATTATAGCATCTGTAAATATTTCCCAACCCTAAACAATTAATTTTTGAAAAGTTTTAAGATTACTTATACGTATTTATAACTACACTGTAAAAAAAAAAAAGGTTTCGCAAAAGGTTTTTTACACTCCCATAAAATTTTCTACCACTAGAAAACCTTTTAGTGTGTAAAAAAAGGTTTTTGAAAGGGTTCTATTAGAAAACCCAAAAAAGCAAAGGGTTTTTTCGTGGTGAAATATATAAGAAACCAATAAATACCGAGTGCCGTTTATTGACATCGAGGCATAATTAAAAATAGAAAGGGTTTAAAATAGGATCACAACTGCTTAGCAATAATGATATCTTAAATAAAATAAATAGTATTTATTTTTATTATATTCTATTATATTTAAAATTGTATTTTGTTAAAATTTTTAAAGTAGAATACGCAAAAGCGTATACTTTTTAAGTTAACCGATTTATCTATGAGATTCCTATAGGTCAATGTAATTCTTTTTAAAATTTTAAAGTAAAGCTAATAATTAACATTTAAAGCAGAGAGAATAATAAAGTTAAAGAATTATGTCTGCAAATATTGAAAACTGGTCACCTACAGAAGTAGCCAAATGGCTAATAGATAATGGGTTTAATGAACAAACTGCAGCCGAATTTGAAAGTAATTTTTTTATTATGCATTTTATAGTAACATTTAAATTGTACTGTTTACATTGCAAATTCCTTATAATATACAATAGCTAACATGCCCCAATTTCTTTGTGAATGTGGCAACAATTATTTTTCATTTGGAAAGTATTTGCGACATCTTATCTTGTTTCATGAAAATCAGCCTCTTTTTTACGTTGATGTGTTTCAAGTGCGTGCAAGCAAACTTTCAAAAGTGCTGATAGTCTAAAAAAACATGTTCAACGAAAGCACAGTAATTTATTAAGAAGCTGGTCTAATGATAATGAAAGTGATCAGGGGAGTAGAAATTGTAAATATGATAACATTGATTCATCTGAAACAACCGAAGAATCAAATGATCAAAATAATGAAAAATTAGACCAAGACTTTAAATGTAAAAATGTTACTGATATGCTTAATACTTTGGAAAAACATTTTGCATTTCTTCTTTTGCGACTCAGAGAAGTACACATACTTCCAGCCTCTGTTCATGCAGAAATTGCAAAAGATATACAAAACCTACTTTTGATTACACTAAGTAGTTTTAAGGATGTTATATGTCAATATTTATTCAAAAATAATATTTTACCACTGGACAATGATTGGGCACATATAACAGACACAAAAAGATTGCTGCAATTCATGGGCGAGATGTCTTCAAATGAAAATAGACTAATAGGATTATTGAAAAGCAAAAATATGATTGCAATGCCTAGACAAATAGATTTTAGAATAAATAATACAATTGGTGTTTTTCAATACATTCCAATTCTGGAGGTTTTATCAAAATTAGTTTCCCATGAAGATGTTTACAACTGTTTGGGTGACAGTTACAATCAGTCTCTTTCTAATAATGATTTTATGTTATATGTAGATGAAGTTGAGCTTTGCAATCCAATAGGAGCTAAGCGAGGGAAGCATAAAGTGACTGCATTTTATTTTATCTTAGGCAATATTCCATCTGAGTTTCGTTCAAAGCAAAAATTTATTCATTTGGCTTTATTGATTGAACATAAATTTATAAAAATGGCCAATTATGACTACACTGAAGTTCTTCGTCCATTAATTCATGATTTAAATGTACTGCAGAGAGAAGGAATTGAGGTTTCCGTCAATGGATAACGTCAATGTTTAAAAGGCAAACTTACAGGTATATCGGCTGATATGCTTTCAGCTCATGCTATAGGAGGATTTCAGCAGTATTTCCATACTGGAAGAATTTGTCGTTTCTGTATGGTGGACAAGTCAGAAATTGGAAATAACTTTAGTGAAAGCACTCTTCGTCTCAGAACTCCGGAAATTCATGAATATCACTTAACTGCTATAACTGATAATGCAGCAAACAAGAATGTGTATGGTGTTAACAAAAAGTGTGACTTTTTAGAGTTGGATAACTTTGATGTACTTACAGCTTTCTCTCCAGATATAATGCATGACTTATTGGAAGGCATTATGCCAGTAACTTTAAAATGTGTTATCAAGTATTTGTTACGCTCTTGTAATACATTATCAATAAATAATATAAATGATTCTATAAACAAAATTCATTTAATTAATTCGTCTAATCGCCCTTGCCGAAATTTTTGGTGTTTACGTTTTGAATCTAAACATCAGTATTTTAAAAAAGCTGCCTCAAATGGACGATGTTTCAAGAATATTACCAAAACATTATCAAAGCGTCATCAAATGTTGCAGTGCTGGGAAATGCTGACAGATGATATGCTTTTATCTAATTATACTGTGTCTGGAAATGCACCAAGATTTTTTCATAACTTGGATGTTAAAGTACAAGAAGCTATAAGATTGTTACTTGATTTAGATATTGAAGGGAATGAATCCATTGTTATAGCAAAATCAATATCAATTGATAGTATTTGCTATTCTATTAAAGCAGTGTGTGTGTTGCATACTGTTACAGAAGAAACTGTCCCAATTTTTTTTTAAATCATATACATTGTCTGTTTACGTGACTGTTGGTTGTTATGTGGACACCTGTTGACACCAAATTATTTTTCACATCATTTGCATTCTTATCAAGTTTTGGATGAAAATGAGTGGACAGTTTGCAGAACAGGATGTTTTATTGATTTTAATCGACATGACTATTTTAAATTCAACAACTGTCAGTATGTGAGCATGAGATATAGCGTTGTGCATCCGTCTTGCTCTTCAATTTAAGGACATAATTATTTGAATACTTATTTAGTTTGTTTAGTTTATGTAGTTTGTTTATTTGAAAATTATGTATGTTTCGTAAAACTATTGTTCTTATTGTTTATTTGCAATAGGGCATGAATTAACCGGTGACTATTTATGTAACCTCACAGAGCAGATGCTAACATAGCTTTTACCTTTGATAAAAGATAGGATAAGATTTATTCGTCTTTTGAAAACAACAAAACAATCTGTTTCAACAGCATTAGATAATTCTGAATCTACCTATACTGCAGTTGTCAGTGTAAATAATGAAAAGGGCGAAACAACAAACAGTGGCAGTTTTTCAGAAATTGAAGAAGCAGAATGTGTACATAGGTTTGTTATAGTATTTTTACTTTAAATACATTTTTTTTTTAATAATAACACTCTATCATTGATTTTAATTTATGAGAGTATTTGCATACTTTTATTTAATTTTAATACTTTAATGTTTGTATAATACTTGTGTTTAAGAACTATTATGCATTTAACGATGAATATCATTGTTATAAATTATATTTTTACCCATATTAAGTTACAGTTGAATGAGATACTTTAAATCAGAGTAATTTAAAGAAATTACTCTGGTTTGCTTGAATTACTGTGATAGTTTATTTTATTTATTTAGCCAGATGCAAGAATTTCCTTTTGTATATCAGTTGCCACTTTTTACAGGTAATATTATAGCTAAGCTACAATGTCAAGACAAGGCTAGTTTTGGTTTAGGCTCAAAAAGCAAAGCCCTCTTAATTGATGCACTATTTGATGACTTAACAAGGCGTGACATTTTGTAAGTTGAAAATTGTTCTTGTTTTATACTTTGCCGACTCTGAGTTTGCCATTTCTCAATTTCCATTTCATCAATTTTTCATGATTAATTATTTTTCATATTTAAAAAAATAATTTGTTCTTTAGTTTGCTACATTTATGTTATAATATTAATATTAAATATTTTGTAATGTTTTATCAAAAACTGTTTATACAGGTATCCAACCAGAAGAATATATTATGCTGTTAGCTCAGCAGTTATATTAAAATTTTTTGGCTGATTACGATGGAAGTAGTGTAATGCAGTTAGCATTCCATACTTTTTTACATACTTTTATTTGTCATCATTTATTTAAATGAAAATTTTATTTTAAAATTTAATTTATGTCTATTTCACATTTTAAATGGGTGTTTTGAGTTTAGAATACTATTAGAGTAGCTCTTCGAAGGAAATTTAAAAAATACAGACAACCCTTTTGTAGCGAAAATTCAATTGCTGTAATAAGAGAAAAGTTTGGAAGGCCTGGCGTTTCAGGAAGAAAACGAAAAGTAGATCAAGTTGAAATTGATCAACCTGACAACAGCACCCTCTCAAAAGCAGCTCGAGTTAAAGTATGTAATAGATATTACTTGCTATAACTTTGTAAAATTGTTGTAATGTTATGTTTTTTAAATGTCAAAAATGTATATTTTCGTTACTGTTCACAAGTTCAAGCTGGTTGGTGTAAGGTAATATCCTTCTATATGTACAGTTGTAACTATAACTTCTTTTTATTAGTTGGCTAATGTGATACAAGGTGAGGATCACATAAGCATAAAAAAACATCAAGATGCTTTAAAAAAAGAAATAAAAAAACAGACACCAAACTTTGATTTGATCCAAGATAAAATGAAAAGAACTTGCGGGTACAGACAACTTTTCTGCCATGCTCACGCAACTGCAGAAGTTCTGGAAGAATTTCCGTGTTTACGACTAAATATTTGTGTAAGATTATATAAAGAATTATTTTTCTTTTATGAAATGTAATTTTTTTTTACAATATTTCCATTGATTTTCTTTTGACAGTTTTGAAAGACTATATTAAAATTATTACCTTATGAACATTAAAATTTTAAATATAGGCTTATTTCTGTAATCATAATGTAGATGAATTTTACAAATGATTTTTATAAATTAAAGTTTACAGCAGATGTGATTTTGCTATATGGTGTAGATGTAACCAAATTAGAAATGAAACTTCTATCCCTTTATAATGCGGTGATCAAAGAAGCAGCTAAAAGATGCAAAAAATATTGTGAATATTCAACAATGATAAACAAACATTTAGAAGAGACTTTGGACAATGGTAAACGACAGGGTAATTTTTATTTATTTTAATTTTTCTTTCTTACAATTCTCTTTTTATCGTAAAATAAAAAATTGTAATATTCCAATAACAATTAAAACTAGTCATAGTAGGCAATAAGTTACACAAGTTTAGTAACTCTAGCAAATATTGATTAACTTAAAAGCATTTGATCATTTATTAATACATTACACATGTATGCTAATACTGCTATTTTATATATACTAGTTTTAACAAATGTATTATTTTGTATGTATTTATAATTAAAGATATAAAGACTTTTAGATTGGAAGGTGATGTTAGTTACATTATTGTTGCCCTCATTATTTGGGGAAAAGGAAGAATTGTTTTTTCCCTTACCAAAACAGGTAGGATGTTTATTGTACATTGTACATTATTTAGGAAATTGCACTTGATTATATTTTTCTATAGTCCATTGTTTATAGTCCATTCCAAATTAATATGTATTTATCATATATTAAACTATAAAAACTAATTTATTTATTATATATTTAACTATATAAACTAATATATATTTAATAACAAGAAGATCTGATAAATAATAAGAAATATTAGGAAGGAGATCTAAGGAAATGCAAAAATTTACTGGTTTGAGGGAATAAGTTATTTAATATTTTAAGTCTATGTAAATATTCTCATACTAATGACACAATTTAAAAAGTGATGTTGTCTTTTAGGTGAGGAGTCTTCAATAATTTGTATTATATAGAAATGTTATTAGTTAAGAAATTTTAAAATTGAATGGTTTTAAGAGCTTTGTATCAGAGGGATTTTAAGTTGTTTCAGGTTTGTTTTGTGATTAAATGAATTATTATATTTATTTCTTTATTTATACAGGAAATACCACTTAGTCCAGTCATATTGCCACAAAATGACGAGTGGAATATATCAGTCGACAAGGAAGTTTTATTTCCTAAAACTATTTGCACTTTTTCGGAGGCTTCTCAAGCATGGTTTGCAGCATTTTGGATATTCAGCATTGAATTTCCAAAAGGATTGATCAATACATGTCAATTTTTAGAAAAAGTGCTTCTTGGTGGTAAAGGAAAAGTGCCAAATGTTGTCAGCAAATGGGGCAACCGCCTTTTGCACTTGAATGGTTTTAAGAGCTTTGTATTAGAGGGATTTTAAGTTGTTTCAGGTTTGTTTTTTGATTAAATGAATTATTGTATTTATTTCTTTATTTATATAGGAAATACCAATTAGTCCAGTCATATTGCCACAAGACGACGAGTGGAATGTATCAGTCGACAAGGAAGTTTTGTTTCCTAAAACTATTTGCACTTTTTCCGAGGCTTTTCAAGCATGGTTTACAGCATTTTGGATATTCAGCATTGAATTCCCAAAAGGATTGATCAATACATGTCAATTTTTAGAAAAAGTGCGTCTAGGTGGTAAAGGAAAAGTGCTAAATGTTGTCAGCAAATGGGACAACCGCCTTTTGCACTAATATTTATGGCTTTTGTTTTTTGTATGTTTTTGTTGTTAATCTTTATAATTTATTTATGTTTTTTTGTCACTAAATTCGAATAAACTCATATTTCTAAATTTTATTATATTTTGTGCTACTAGGCGATTTCTTGATTTAATTTTTGAAAATAAGTCTTAACGGTAAATAAATTTCATGTAATACTTTTAACGTTGGAATATAATAGTTGTAATAGTTAAATTTGAAGCAGAAAATTTGTATAATAACTCGTAATAGTTTTACATAATAGTTTTAACGTTATTTTCCAATTTGTTTCGTTTTGTACAACTTGTTTGTTTTTGTTCAACATTTATTGACCTATCTCTGAATATTGTAATGTTTTTTATTTTATTTAATGTAAACTTTACTGTATATTACTTTGATGTTAAAAGATTTTAAACATTATTACTGAATTTTCTTTATTGAGTTTTCATATTGCGTGCAAAATTACAGTGAAAGAATCTAAATATTTGCATATAAGCAATATTATGTATAAATTAAATGTTTCAACTAAAGTGTATATATTCAATCTATCCTAAGTATAATATTACTGAACCAACTTTATACGTGCTTGAAATCGTTATTGCGTAATATAAAAAATAATTGAATAATTTATAATTCAAATTAAAAACGAAAGTACAAGTTAAAAAAGGGTTTTCCAGTTTCGGATTAAGGGTTTTAAAAAAAAGGGTTTTTTAGAAAACCTTTAAAGGGTTCCACCCTCGGGACAAAGTAAAAAACCTTTTAGAGCTATTTAAAATACCCTTTTTTTTTACAGTGTATAATCTGCTTAACAAAGAAAACTTTGTAAAAACATAATCCTGAAAATAAAGCAAAAACCAGAAATCTAAAAGAAACATTTATGAGTTTCGAGTTATTATTAACACCATTATTTTACATTAAAATTTTTAAAATTGTGGAACCTTTATCTTTATACCCATAAACTTTATTTGACTTGATAAATCTCAAGAATTAATAAATAAAGCTTTACCTTTTACAATTATTAATACCTTATCTTTATGTGAATTAGCTTTACCCTCTTCCACGGTGAGCACAGCATTTAATAGTAGAACACCTAAAAAAAGAAATTCAAAGGTAGAAGACCATTAGCAATCAAGTATTTACAATTAAAACATCAGATTTTTTTTTAAACCTGGATTACTTAGAAAGAGTTTAGATAACAATAATTTAAAAATAAGTTTTTGTCTGTCATAATTTATAAAAAACTATTAAAATGTTATGTTGTGATAAACTATGAAATTAAACTATAAAAATAATATATTGTTGCAAAAAAACTATAAAAACTTATACTTTTTTTTACAACTATTCCCAAGAAAATTATTCAGTGGTATTATATAACATACACATGAGCAACTATGCCAAGTTTTGAGTTCTTTTTAAGTTAATTTTTAATATATTGATAAAGACATCTTGAAAAATAAGTTAAACAGAATTATAATTTAATATTTTGATAAATGGTAAAAATAAAGCAAAATCGCAAAGATAGGGGAAATGCGCCTATGATGGCATACTTAACTTTGAAGCTTCATTATTCAGTATCCTGAAGACCAATAATAAAAGTTTTGATATGGATACATTCCTTGTTACATCTAGAACAATAATTACTCTGGGAGTTTTCATCAGATTTATTTTTTTTTATAAGTTATTCTTATTGCAAAAAAAAGCACAAGTATGCCATCATAGGCAACTACTGCTCCTATGATGGCATAGGGGAGGATGGGGCTATTTAGGATCGAGGGTAAATTAATGATTTCATTTAACCTTAGAGCCTCAGAAAAGCCAGAAATTACTTGAAACCATCCTAATTTACCATTTCATGCTACACACCAGCATTGTAAAATTTTGCACATGCAAAATTTTACAATGCAGAAATTTCATCTCTGCACAGTTAAGAGTAGAATCACAATCTTAAATATATGAAGGAAATAAAACTACAACAGCACATCCCAAAATCGATTTTTGTTGATTATAAAAACAATACTTGTGCACAAGGGACGTTTTTTCACTAAAGCTAATGTAAAATCAGTATAGTCATGTAGGTCTAATCATTTTTTTACCAAAACCAATTTTAATGGAAATATGACCGGTATGCCATCATAGGCGCTATGCCATCATAGGCGCCTTTCCCCTATTACAAATGTTCAACAATTAATGATTGAGGTTAAAGTTATTCCTGCAAGTCAAGACATTAAAAAATACAAACATTGGTTTTAAATGATACAATAGGAGCAGAATAAATTGTATCATCATTTATACACATAAAAAGATCACCAAGTGGTACCATGTGGCTGAGCCAAGCAACCAATGGCAAGTGTATAACAAACGTCCTATAACTGAAAAAAGTTATGTCCTCAAATCATTATAAGTATATTTTAATAACAAACTATAACTAAAAGTTAAAACTAGTTCTAATTCTAAATAAACTTATTCTTTGATTTGTTTTCAAAAAGACAATCAAAAATACAAATTATTTTTTAACATCTGTTAATACAATTTAAAATTAACTGATAAGTGTTTAATAAATATTTAAAAAAGACACCTTTTTAAAATTTAATTACATAATCAAAACTGTGAAAATAATGCGAAGTAAAAAACAAAAAACCTTTGCAAAAGGCAAGCATTGCCTCTCAGAAAGTAAATTTATATCAAGATGTCTATTAAAAAATCTCTCAATTTCAAAAATACATAACTATTATGGATAAAACATGGATAAGCATTCATTCAATATGGAGCCAAAGATGATCTCTTTCCATTCAGTATGACACCAGTTGTACTAAAAAACCATTTTATGGGTACACTTCCAATGCTCAATGCAAGATAAATCAATAACCTCATATAATATTGATTAATGGTTATAATAGTGAAAATAAAAAATTAATACAAAAAAAAATCATTATTTATCATCCATAAATAGAATCTTCTATACTTTTATATTGACTGTAATATTTTAATTTTGTTCTTTTCCTTTGTAACAAATCTTAGATTAAAGTTGAAGATAAAAATAGTTTATACCTTTGCTATGGATGCTAAAATTGGAAATTTTTTAGCATTCGGCTTCCAAAACTGGTTGATTGGCTAGAGATTCATCATCAATACCAAGATAAAGATTGATTTCCGCTTGCAAGCCGGTATTTATTATCTGGTAATCCTTCCGAACTTGGTGATGATTTTTTTATATATATAAAGTTAATACATTTTATAATAAAACTATTGGTTTCGGACTGCAAGTGACACTTTATAGTTATTACTTAAGATTTACTGCATAACCAGATATATAACAATAACAAAAAAATGGGATATTATAAACTAATTTTACGATAAAATGATATAAACAATTATTTATTTTACTGCTGTATGTAACTACTTACTTTCATAGTTAGCTAAGATAATTTCATGGCTGGTTAAATATAAATCAAATTTTAGCAACGGCTAGTGGTTAATGTTGACGGCTCGCAATTCTATTTTGCGCAAAAACTAACAATGAAGCTTTTTTTTTTGAGGCTGTCTAAAGTCACCATTTTTAAAGAACAGGATACTGCACTAGAGTCATTGATAATTAAAAGAGGTAACTAACAATGTTATGCCTAGAAGGTCATCTCATGAAACTTGAAAATGATAGCAGTTACTGATTCAAATAAAAAAATCTGAGTATTATATTAAAGTAAAATAAATAACA
Source organism: Hydra vulgaris (assembly GCF_038396675.1). NCBI lineage: Eukaryota > Metazoa > Cnidaria > Hydrozoa > Anthoathecata > Hydridae > Hydra > Hydra vulgaris. The sequence continues at coordinate 8,503,873 of NC_088922.1, forward strand.
AAATTTATAAAAGCACAACAGCTCAAAACGCCAAGTACCAATTGACTAGTGCAATTACAGAAAAAGTTCTAGAATCCTGCAAGACTATTAAGTATTGCTAGAATTAATCAACAAAAATGTCAATCTATAACCTTTTTTAATCTTGACATTGTCATCCTAAGACTCAACCGCATTCAAGCAACACCTCTCCTAATGTGTGACAGACTGGAATACTTCAAAGCATGACTAGAACTCTCACAATTAGAGATATAGGCTTAATTTAAATTTTTAGGCTCTTCAGAAGCTTTGTTAATTCATGTTTTAGAGAAACATGACTAATTAAAGATTACTTAAGATAAAAAACTCTAAAGAAATCTAACAGCTCAAGCAGCGATACCTTCTTCCTGAAGTTTAAAGATATTATTTTCAAAACTTATCTTAGTAACCAAAGGTGTTTTTTGTTAATCTCTATTTAGCATATTTACTCTACTATGCATCTATGATCATATACCCTAAAGGATTATTGAAACCAGCTGTAAACATTAATGCACCAATTTACAGGATGCACACCCTCAATCATTTGTTTGTTCATTTGTGAAGACAGGGTACTCAGAAGAAGTCAGAATAAAGTCAATAAAAGTTTTGAGAACTTTTTTGATATTTTATTCATAATGCTTTGTGATAAAAAGTTATAACTTTTGTTAACAAAAGCTGCAGTTTATACTTACCTTGTTTGGCCCAACCAAGTAGATACCCATGATTTGGAGTTTTAAATTCTGGTATATCATTTGATAGCGCTTTGTAAATATTAACAAGACTAAAAAAACATTGTTCAGAATTCATAGTTTAATTCCTCAGAATACTTTGTAACTTATTATTAGTAATGTAAACATTAAAAAAATTTTTACTTAAAAAAATCCTAAACAGTGACTTAAATGCTAAATAGTGATATGACTAAAAACCTCTTTAACACTGCAAATAATGATTTACCTTGGCGGCAGTGTTGGCTTGACACTGAAACATTGCGGCTGTCTTGGCTTGACACTGAAACATAACCCTAGATAATGCAGAATGATGAAAAAAATAATAAAAATACAAAAACATGTGTTGCTAAATTTGTGTTCATTTTATATCTAACTAGAAGAAATATACATTAGTATAATTTACTGATAGAATGTTTAGTATATAAAAACAGTAAAACAATATTTCTTTTTTTAATAATTGATTTTAATCAATAATAAAAAAAACTATTGATAAAATTATTCAATAATTTAAAAAATAAATAAAAACAAATTTAATTAATATGATTAATTGACAAAACTTCTAGAAAAATAGGTAGATTATGTAGTCAACAAAAAAGTGATAAGAAATCTGCAGATGAGTAGAGACCTTTGGATAAGATGGTGAATATAAACCAGTAGATGAGATAGTGGATAGAAATATGTGGATAGGATACTGTATAAAAACCAGGATATGAGATCGTAGTAGTTAAGATAATGAATAAAAATATCTGGATAGGATAGTGGATAAGTCCATTGTTGTAGAGTGTAATATGTTGTAAATCAATGCTGATGAGTACACATTAAGAACTATTGTTGTAAAGTAAATAAATTTGAGAACCATTGGTGTTTAAATCTATTGGAAACATATTTTAGAAAAAAAAACATAAAACATCTCAAAACTACTGGCAAAGTAATGATTAAATTCAAATTGAGCTTTGCTAAAATATGGTGATTCATAAAATAAGTATAAAAACAAAATAACTTTTTATTTATTGCAGGGCAAAAATGCTACAAAAAAGTACTAAAAACATAGCAATTTTTGATGAGAATCAATAAAATTTTAAAATATTACCGTGAGCTTGTCCTGGGTCATGATATGGGTCTTGTCCTAATATAACAACTTTTGTTTCATTAATACTAAAATGCTGAGTCCAACTGTATACTTCATTTTCTAAAAAAAAGGAATAATAAGATGGCATATTTTCAGAGCTTTAAATTTTTATATTTATATAAAAATTGATAAAATTAGCAAAAGTAAAATATAAAATTTAAACGATACTAAATTTTCGTACCTGATGTTTTTTTACCTGTATGGTTTTCTTACTTGGATGGTTTTCTTACTTTATAATAAAATTTTCTAACCTGGAGGATATATAACTTTAGTTTTTCTTTGTTCAGCAACATACTTTTGCAACTATAATAATAACATTATGAATTGCAAAAAAAATTTATAAATCATTCACAAATTTTGTAAAAATTTTATAAATAAAAAAACATTGTGTGAATTTTTTATTGACTATGAAACAGTTATCTTAACATAAATTTAATGTTTAAAGTTAAGCCTTAAGATAAAAATTATGTTAAACTTAAGTTAAGCTTTATGTTAAACTCAAAACAAACATTATGTTCAATCTTAAAATAAAAAATAGATAACCCTAAGAAGATTAAGTTGAATTTTAAAATTATCTTTAATTATAAAAAGTTAGCAAAAAGTACTGAAAACCTATTGATCATTAGTTAATAAAAGAAAATTATGTTTTAATTTTAAACCCAAATCTAATTCTGCTCACTGTAACAAGAAGGTTATAAATAGGAGAAGGAAAAAGAAAATTATAAATAAATTTAAGATTTAAATTTGAGATTTAAATTAAGACTCAAATTTGAGATTGTATGGTATGTATATTGTATTGTATGTATAGCAAACACTTGCTTAAAAAAAAACAGTGCATTTAAAAAGAAAAAAACTTACTTCTTTAAAATAATCTTTCTGAAACTCAATGTTAATTACATCCTGCCAACCTTCAGATATATTAACTTCTTGAAAAAGCTCCATTCAATGTTTTTTATTAGCTATTTTTTATAAACAATTTGATTTTTTTATAAGCATTGTTATTGAGCTTAATAAAACATAGCCACAAAAAAATTGACTTTGATTTTGAGTGCTTTAAATGGAAAAAAAAAATAATACAAAAATATTGATTTTTTAAAATAGTATCAGAACGCGAGCATGAAAAATGTACAACAACATTTTGACAAAGTTTGATGGAAATGTCTTATTTGGCCTGACCTGGCAAGTTGTCTCTATGCTAAAGCAACAATCAAATGGTACCAAGAAAATGGCATCAGAATATCTTCAGAATATCGTATCTAAAGATAACAACCCATTAAACTGTTGACAGATTCTCCCTACAGAAAAATTCAGGGCTATTTGTGAGTTGAAGTTTTAAAGTTTATGTTGCGTCTTATAATATAATTATAAGACAAAACAACTATTTATAATTAATTATAATTAATTATAATTATAATTAATTATTATATTAATAAGACACAACATAAAGTCAACATAGAGTTTGAGCTAAAGTGAAATTTGTGATGAAATTTTCGTTTACGTTGAGCAAAAATTTAAATTTAAATAATTGTTCAAAACTTTATTTAAAACTTTATTTAAAACTTTATTTAAAACTTGATTAAACTAAAAGTTTGTTGCTTTTTGTTTATTGTTGTTTCCATGAGTTTGTTTCAGCTTGCAAAAGAATGTCAAAATATAGAATAATTAGACTACTGATATGTAAAAATAACTCTAATAAGTATATATTTTTCTTGTAAATTAAATCTTGGAGTCAATTTTTTGTGGCATTTACTTATGTTTTCTATAGCATATATAAAATTTATCCCTAATGTAAAACATCAATTGGGTATATAACAGGAATTGGGTAAAACAACCAGTTGTTATCAAAACTATAAAAGAAAGATATAACAACTATATAATAAAGTAATTAATCAAGTAAAAACCATGTAAAGACCATTTAAAAAAGTTTTGACTTTTGATATAAATTAAACATACGAATAAACAAAAAGCACAACTCATAATATAACTAGATATTAAAAGTCTTTGAAAAATTTATATATTTATTTTTTATATTTATTAACTATTAACAAATATGGTAACACTAGTTACAATAATCCTACGTATATAAAGTGTAACTCTACAATATTAATATCTACATTAAAATAAATATCCTAAAAAATAAAGTGTAACTCTACAATATTAATATCTACATTAAAATAAATATCCTAAAAAAAAAAAAAATACTAAAATATGCAAAATAAATAGCAATTTAATGAGTTTAAAATATAAACAATGTTTAAAAAAAATATTGTTTTTATTTACTTCATTTTTTTTTTTGATTCATTAGAAAAAATGAATTATAATAATGAATAATAAAAAAAGTGAACAATATTAACAATAATCATAGAAATAATAATAGTTATTAGAAAAAATTATAATATTATTTTTTCTTGAAATATTAGCTAAACATAATTATTAACTATTTATTATCCTTCTTTTTAAGATTTGCATGTTTTTCAAGATACCTAAAAAGCAAAAACAGAAAAAATAAAATAAAAATAGAGCTCCAGGTAAATTTAAATAATTAATAATATTACATTAGTCATCAATACTGACAGTAAACATCATTATCATTATGTCAATAAATATTTGAAAAAAAAAAAAATTAACACATTTTAAATTATTTGCATATCATATTTTTTATATTATATTTTATTAAATAATCTTAATTCTTATTATTAAACAAATTTCTCAAATTTAGGTAAAAGATTGCTATATCTGTCCAACATTATCTGTGGAGTAGTCCAATATCATCGGTACACTTGTCTAAGATCATCTGTATTTTTTATTTACTCTAATATCTATCCAATTTCATCTGAAAAATCAACAACCCCCAATAACATCTCTAGGAAGATCTAACTAAATCTAGCAATTTTTCCGATAACATCTGGAAGAATTATCTACAGATGTAGTTACATCTGAAAAAATACCTAAATGTAACTACATCTGGTTAAAATAACGTATTATAAGTTAATTTTTTTTTTCTAGATGTAATTACATCAGCTCATAATTAATAGTACAGTTGCCATTTAACATTTAATTAGTTACATCTAAAAAGCAAACTTTTTTCTAAAATTCTATATTTTTTGTTAAACCATTTATCCTTAATTAATTTTTTTTACATATTTTTAAAAAACAACTCAGCTTTTGCTTCTTTTATTTTTTTTTGTGGTTAGCCTTCTAATTCTATTTTTAACATTTATTAAACATATTAAAATATATCAAATATATCATCAAATAAATTAAAAAATTGAAAATTGAAGTAATTAAAAATGTTTTTAAATAAAAATGCTTTTGAACAAAAAAAAATTTTAATTTAATGTCTCTTTACTTTTATAATTAACCCCCTGCCCCTATCTCATATACACCATTTATAGACCCCCTCTCTCCCATCTGAGCGTGCATACTTTATAGAAAATCCCTAACGTAAAATTTAAAAATTATTTTTGAGGAGTTAATTGTAGAAATAAATAATATTCCTGCAATTTTCCCCTTAAATATTGGTAATGGTAAATATTTTAGGTGAAAACTCTGGGAATATAAACACTATAAGGGTCCATTTCATCAAGTTGTAATTTATCAATTGACTGTTTACAAATATTTTTTTGTTTAATAATTGAAAAGATGTAATTACATCTTAAAAATCTACAGATGTAGTTGCACAGATGTTATTATGCTTTGATAATTTAAAAGATGTTACTACATCTGTAGATTCCACAAATGTAATTGCACAGATGTCATTACACTTTATAATTAAAAGATGTAACTACATCTGTAAAATTTCCAGATGCAGTTGAACAAATATTGTTATACTTAGACAATTGCAAAGATGCAACTACATCTGTATTATTCATTTAATTTTTGCACAGATGATATTAAATACCAATGAAATTTCAGATGTTGTTGGACAGATGCCTTCATTGTAACTACAGATGTTGTTGGGCAGATTTTATTATACCTCATTATATTTACAGATGTTGTTGGACAGATGTTATTAGACATGGTAAAAACTGTTGTTACCCTGACCCCAAATTTATACCTAAAACTAATAAGTTCATTGCTAAACTTTTATCATTTCAAATCAAACCTAACTCAACAGGTGTAAGTCAGGTCAAGATAACGACCATGCTGCTAATTATAAAATGTAATCCAGTGTAACCTGTCACATTTCCTGCTGCCTCTTATTTCTAATAATTTAAATCATATTGCCCAAAAAGTATGAAACATAAAAACCAAATTCTTTTAATCTATCTTTTTCAAATATGCATAATGTAGGTATATAGCTTTATGTTCATCTTATTTAAGAAGAGACTGAACACCATTGTAAGCCATTGATATTTGAAAAAATATCATGTTCAGCTGCTGGTTAGTTGTCAAATTAACTTGATGTCACAAATATTTTTTTAAATTTAAAACATTAATTACATCAAATTTTTATCTATCAATTCATTTTTTATCTATCAAATTTTTTGTCTATCAAATTTTTTATTCTATCATTTTTTATCTATCAAATCATACTTTTTCCAAACTTTATAAAACTTACTTGCTCTGTATAAAACAGCAGTTTCATTTTAAATGCAAGAAATAATAAATACTAAACTCTGTGACTCTAATAGCCAACTACATGGCGTATACTTACACATTTACACATGTCAACATTGCAAGTTGTTTTCCAATTTGCTCCTTATTGTGATTTCTCTCTGACCCTAGCTTCTGCTGTTTAACCTCCTTTAAGTGGTTAAGACCATGAAGACCAGATCACTAGTATCATTAATAAGAACAGATTGCCATATGATCAATTAAACTTTTGTGAAATGATCTTAAACTCCTACATTATATTTACCTTGTGATTGTACTTTTACAACTACCATAACATTAATTTAGATTCCTATTTTTATTTTCATTTAGATGGACCTAGAAATAAAAAATTTTTCCTCAAGTAAAAATTGTGTCTCCTACATAATCTTGTTGAGGCAGGCCTAGAAGCTTTTATCTCTTCGCTTGCACCAAATCTCACCCTAATTCATTGGTTTTACTTTCTTGTGCAATTTTTATTTTTAGTTGTAATCATTTAATTCTAAAGACCATTATTCTCAGATTATTAAATTTCAAATCTCTGATGTTGTGTTCTTAAAACTTTAAGAAAATTTTTATTAGTGTCATGGGCAAAAGCAAGTCTCTCATGTATTAAACCACCATTATAAACCTCTCCCAAGGGACTTTTTTTTTAAACTTATCTCTTGAAATTAATAACCACAAACTTAATGACATTCCAGATAGACAGGACAATCGATTGTTAGATATTCAAAATGCTTTGACTTCTTTTGCTAAAGAAAATTCTCACTTTAACTTTTCAAGAGCTTTTGGTCAGGACAAGATTCTTTTCACTATATTCTAAAAGAGTTTTCCTGAACTCTCTCCAATACTTTTTGAAATATTTAACAAGCACTTAGTAGAATCTGTGTATCCTATATACACTGAGGCATAGTCGTTTAGACGCATCAATTTTTTTCTCTTTGTCTTAATTTTTTCTATGAATTGTCAACTGATATGCATGCAAGTTATTATCAAAATAATTGTTTTGTTGTGGGCTAATAAAAATCACAAAAAAAATTTTTCTATGTGTCTTTATTAACACGGAAGTATGTTTGATATAAAAAAAGTACATTTTTTAATTGGAATATATCTATAGACGCAGTCATATTTTTGACATTAAAAGATGGAAATTAGTAATGCGTATGTCCTTCATTACACTGGATCACCTCAAAAATTCTGCCTTTCATTGACTCCACTAGTCGTTGAAGTGTAGTTTGATCCAACTCGGACCATGCTTCAAGGATTTTACACTTTAACTCAGTAACAGTTTTAAATTGGTGTCCGGCTGCTTTAGCGTCATAAACTTTTCTCGATAGCATTACCCACACATTCTCGATTGGATTTAAGTCCGGGCTACAAGCTGGCCATTCGAGAAACGGGATGTTGTGGTCTTTAAACTATTTCATAGAACGCCTAGATGTGTGAATTGCAGCCTTATCTTGCTAAAATATGGCATTATCGTCCATGTTTTCAACCATATAAGTTATGAGTACATCATCAAACATTTCTGTATACTTTATCGAGTTCATTTTAGGTAAACCACAGCACAGAGTCAATTTTCCTGAATAAGAAAATCCACCCCAAACCATTAAACTTCCTCCTCCATAATTTCGTGTTGTTTGTGGGTCATTTATTCCTCTTAGATCATGCCAATAACAACTGTAAGAGTCCGGACCATCTAAATTGAACTTTTTTTCATCTGAAAATATTACGTTTTGCCACTCATGAGTCCAATGCATATGGTTTTTAGCAAACTGTAATCTAGTAATTTTATGGTGTTTTTTTAACATTGGTTTTTGGTGTGGTTTCTTCAACTTTACGTTTAGTGTTGTACGTAGAATTTGTGCAACATGTTTATTGGTGACAGGCAATAATAAATTATCCTTTATTTGTGTTGCATTCAATTTATTTTTGGTTGCTTCGTAGCGAATTCGATTAATTTGCCAATTTGTTAATACTTTGTTGCCGATTGTTGCTTTTTTTACACCGTAATTGTCACCTTTTGCAATGTAGTTTCATACAACATGGTCAGATCTTCCAATTTTTCTTGCTATTTCTCGTATAGAAAGTGCTGGTGAGATTTCTGAGTCACGATATAAATTAATTTGTATTTTTTCAGCATTTGTCAAATACTTTCCTTTAGGCATTTCGTAAAATGCAATAAAAATGATACTGGCAGAGCAAAAGATCAAATTACACTAAAATTTATCAATTTATTTGTGTAAAAGTGATTAAAAATCAAAAATAACCGTTATTAACCTGATTGCGTCTATAGATATATTCCAATTAAAAAATGTGCTTTTGTATATCAAACATACTCTCATGTTAATAAAGACACATAGAAAAATTTTTTGTGGTTTTTATTAGCACACAACACAACAATTATTTTGATAATAACTTGCATGCATATCAGTTGACAATACATAGAAAAAAATTAAGATAAAGAGAAAAAAACTGATGCGTTTAAACGAATATGCCTCAGTGTATACAAACTCTATGAATATCAATACAGATTTTAACTACTTTGCTCTGCAACTATTTTGCTGGTTTATCAACTGTAATTGCAGAGAGATTTTTTTAATGCATAAGATGAAAGCGGCAGAGCAAGGATCATTGCTTAAGCCATCCTGGTCTTCTCTTTAAGCACTCTTTATATACGGTTTATCTGGGAAAATTCCTTTAACTATTAATCTATTCCTTTCTGATTGCAATTTGAAACTTATCATTTATTGAAAACACTCTCTTTCATTTCCAGTAATCTCTGGGATAAAAAAGGTTCTATCTTTGGTCCCATATTATTTCTTATCTATATAAATGATCTTTCTAACAACTTTACCTCTAAAATGGCCCTATTTGCTGGTGATAGATCTATATACTCCAACAAAAAAAGATCATCAAATAATATTTGCCAAGAATAAGCAGCCAATATTGAATGCTCTCTCTCCTGTTATAGTTTTAAACAAGCAGCAGCTGGTAGATTTTTACCGAGCAGCTAGTAGATTTTAACCTACTAAATTGAGTTGTTTATCATCAAAATTGTTTTGTTTGTTTCATTATCAAAATAATATTCATAAATGGCGACACTCACAATGAGTCCTCTACTTTATATCTTGGATTATTTTTTCACTACTAACCTCTCGTATATCCAATCTATGGCAAAGATAGAGCATTTTAAGTCACTCTTTGTGATAACTACCATTTTCTTACTGCTGATTTAACTATTACCCTTGTTGAATCTTTTATATGACCTTGTACAATATACTTCTTTCAAATTTGGTCTGGATCCTTTAATAAGGCCCTTTCTCTTTTAAATATGGTCCAAAAACGCATTTTAAATGAAGGTGAACTCTAGCTGACAAATTTGCATCTTAATTAAATTCTTTTCCGCCTACATGTTTTTCTAACCAACTCCTAAGTTATTTAAGTCTTTTGTCTAACTTCCAATTTCAGTAATGATTTCCTGAAGCATTGTTGTTTTCACATGGCTTTTTCTTTTTCTCTTTAATTTACCAAAACAAGTCTGTTCAAATATTAGAAATACAAAGTACACATAGTTATGTTTACTACATAAATAAACTATTAACCTTTTATGACTTGAACTTATTAAAATGATACATCAGATTAAATTAAAAATGTAAAAAAGATAAAATTAAAAAAAACTAAATTAAAAAACCAAAAATTTACTGAAAGTTTGATGATTCTTCCTAAATTTATTTGAAATTTGGTAACCCTTCCCCAAATCATTCTTGAACACATTTAAAATCCATCAATTACTGGATTTGATTTGATTGAGCAGCAGTGCCATGCTGCATTGCATCAACAAAATAAATGTGTTTTAAGAAAAATAATCTTCTTAACTTCAAATAATTTCAACTATCATCATTATATTTATAGAGAAACGCCTAGGTGTATATTTACAACAGAAACTATGATTTAAGAAAATAGTCAAAAGAATTTTTTAAACAACAAGGCAGGCATATCGGCAGGTTGCATAATCAAAAATTAAAAGGGCACAAGCAATTTGTAGAGGTTGACAAAAGTGGTAAACTAATAAATGGGATGACCAATAATGAGCCTTAAGTTTGTGTTTTTTGGCGTGCTTAAAATTAACAAGCAAAAGCACCTGCTAAACACTCATCTTTAAAATAATTTAAAAATTTTTCTGTAATTAATAGTAAAATAATAATCCAAGTTACTGCTAAAACTTATAAGACAGTAATCATTAGAACAGTAACAATTGTTGAAGTTTTGATGCAAATATTTGCAGGATTTCGGTTAGTAACAGGCTAATTAGAACTTGGATATAATTACAGGACATAAATCTGTATGCAAATGAATAAATGAACTTGCAGAAAAAAGAAAAAACAGTAGGCTGCAATTTATGTTTTAAAAAATGGGGTAAGTTGTGAATAGAAAACTAAAGAACACTCGGTGTAGTTAAGGGGATTTATAAATTATTTGAATACAATATTTCTTTCAATTTTCACAAAAAATACTAGAATTCTGACCAAAAAAAAGCTTATAATTTTACATCAAGCGTATATGGTAAAATCCCGCATATATAAGCCTTTTAATAAAAATCCCGCTTGGGCTTTTTAGAGCCACCATGCCCCTGATATATATATATATATATATATATATATATATATATATATATATATATATATATATATATATATATATATATATATATATATATATATATATATATATATATATATATATATATATATATATATATATATATATATATATATATATATATATAATATATAATTGCTCTGTTCTTTTAAGAACATTGAGCACTCTATTGTGTAGAATACTTTTTAAAGTTGTTTAAATATATATATATATATATATATATATATATATATATATATATATATATATATATATATATATATATATATATATATATATATATATATATGTATGTATATATATATATATATTTATATATATATATATATAAATTATGTTAACAATTATATATATGTATAATTGTTAACATAAATATATATATATATATATATATATATAAATTATGTTATATATATATATATATAATTATTATATAATATAATTTATTATATATATATAAACTATATTAATGTATTCTAGAAAAAGAGTGCTCAATTTTCTTAAAGAACAGAGCAATAATAAATTAGTAAAAACACTTATCTAATTTTTAGTTGTCTTCTACAAGTTGTTTAGCCATCAGTAGGCTCATCAGGAAGATGAGCCTACTGATGAGCCAACTGATGGCGAAACAACTGGTAGAGTTCTGTACTTTTGTCTAGGCTTTCTGACAAGCCTACTGATGGCGAAACAACTTGTAAAAGACAACTAAACATTAGATAAGTGTATTTACTAAGTTATTATTGCTCTGTTCTTTAAGAAAATTGAGCACTCTTTTTCTAGAATACATTAATATAGTTTATATATATATAATAAATTATATTATATAATAATTATATATATATATAACATAATTTATATATATATATATATATATATATATATATATACATATATACACACACACATATATATATATATATATATATATATATATATATATATATATATATATATATATATATATATATATATACATATATATATATATATATATATACATATATATATATATATATATATATATATATATATATATATATATATATATATATATATATATATGTATATATATATATATATATATATATATATATACATAGATAATGCTTTAATTTAATATATTTAATTTACTAATTATACAATTACTTTTACTTTTTAGGTAAAATCTTTGTAGGAAATTTCATGTATTACATGTGCAAAAATTTGCAAGTCAAAAGGAGGTTTAAAAAGACATGTAAACTCAGCATACCCAGCGATTAGTAATGCATCAAAGGAGAAAAATTTAATTGATCACTTAACTATTAACATGTTTTCAAGTAATGTGAAGGAGGTGCAAAACACTTTATTCTATGACACTTGTTACCCAGAACAGATGAGACAGACAATTAAAGATTATAAGTTTGAATTCAATGATAACCTGTACAATGAAGTAACCAAATTAATAACTGAATTTAGGTCATCAAGAAATGCTGAGATATTTTTATCAAAATTTTATTCCAGCCTTGTTCTGTATGCCCATAATTATATTTTAAATTTTGATAAACATTTATGTGCTTTATTAGTGCTTCATATCAGAAATCATATTTTGAGTTTTTATAAAAAACAAAAAAACTCTGCTAATGAAGAAGAAAACAAAACGAAACCAATAAGTGCACAAGAGCTAGATGGATTGCAGTATTTAGCTGGTTATACTGTACATAAATTTATCAAAAAAAACAAGAAACAATGCAAATTATAATTCAAAAATAAATCAGGACACAATGGAAATACTTAAAAATTTACAGCAGATACATTCATTGATCAAAAATTAATTTGTTCCCAGAAGAGAGGGGGTTTAACTGCTGTAACAAAAGAGTGTCAGAATATTTTTATTGTAACTGAAAGTTTATTTTAGAGAGAAACTAGCCAAAACAACTTTAAAAAAATTGATATTGCTAAAATGGTAACCCAATTGATGGAAGACAGAGAAATTATAAGTTTGTATAGTAACATTGTAGAAACATTTGAAAATGAAATCCCTATTGTTTTTGATAATGATCTGGCTAATAACATTTTGGAAAATATGCTTAAGCTTTATCTTCACATACGCTCATTTTCATTAACTAGAGATATTCTTCAGTTGCACAAAGAAAAGAAAAAAGAAAAATCTTTGCGAAAAACAATCTAAAGAGCATCCCAGAAACTTTGTTTACAAGAATAAAGAGTATTTAATATCCAAAGAAAAACAATTTTTATAATATAACAAAAAAAACGTTTTGTATATCTTTATTGATAAAAAAAATCATTTTACCTATTGCAAATGTAATGATATCTCTAAACTCTGCTTATAAAGTCTTACTATAAAAATTTGTGCCACCTTAATGATCTTTAGAATTTTTCATATAGACAAAGCAAATTTCTTATCTTAACATTTCTTAAGCAGAGTTTCATCAAAAATGGTCCAAGATGGTACACGTTTTGTTTTATGAGCACCTTTTGTGTTACCAGTAACAGGTACAACTGAGCGCTGCATTCTCAATGTATTTGACTGAGAGCCAAACTGGTGTATGGTAGGTTATCATCTCTTCTTCCTAAACTGGGATGTCTTCCAAAATGTTCCTCTAAAACATCTTGACTGAAACGCTCACTAAGAACATTAGGCATTCCAGCATTTAATAAGTATTTTGTTACCTCAATAAGAGAATATGAAGTTATTCTAAGCCCTCATATGTTTGGGAAGACAAAAACATTTTCTCTCGTTCATCATTTGAGAAGTCACCAACACGTTTAGAAACATCTTCTTTCCAAAGTTTTAAATAATTTAGAAAATTTTCTTTTAGCCATGTAAATCGCTTATCATTAACATTTCTATATGATTCTAAAAATGGCTTACGCTTATTTAAACTTTCTGAATGGTTTTATACATTCATACAATCAAAAACTTATCAGCAAACTTGCACAACTCTGCAGGTTTATGCATATAAGGAGGGTAATAATTTTCATTTACATGTGACACTGTTTCACTTAATACTTGGGTAGCCAATCGAACATTCATTACAGAATACGGTGTCAAGTTAAAATATTCAGATGTAAGTTTTGAAATAATTTTTAAACAACGTTCTAGTTCGTCTTTATATAGTTTTTTAAATGATACCAAATAATATCATTTCCATTCCACATATGACGTGTAATATTTCCGCTTAAGCCTAAAAAGGAGAAAAGTAAATTCATTATATATCTTCCAAATGATATCAATGATTCAAATATTATATAATTCGTTATATACAAATATGCAATTAATTTATGTATGCATTTTTTTTTTAAATATTTAAACAAAAATATATTAACACATAACATACTTTCAAAAAAAATATTAACACACCATACTTACACAAACACTTACAAAATAAGGAAAATTTTACCTGAATGATAAAGGCAATTTTTCAAAGTTTTTATTAGGTGAAGAGCATCAGCAAAAAACCAAATAAATCAATCATTTGCAAATAGATTTGTGGTACAATACATTACTTCATTATCAACCAACCCATCCATCATACTTTGCATTCGATAAAACTTTCGGTTGGTAGATGCCCCATCTGAAACTGATGCAATAACATAAGTATTACATGTTAACTCAAGGATTGAAACAGCTTTCCAAAAGGTCATCATAAGCTGACTTGATGTTACACCTTTCCTAGCAAAATATGCTAAACCAAACTATAAATCAGATGCTATGCCTCTTAGATTATAAATAAGAGTATGAGTTGCAAGTGCACATGAATCTGAAAAAGTACTGTAGTTGATACTTGGATAGCCAAGGTCAACATATTCAATAAGTCCTTTTGAATCTTAATTTCATCAAAAGAAAGACAAACAAACCTCTTGTAACCAATTAGATTTGAAGTTTTATGCAGAAGTTCATCTATGACTGCAGAATTAAAACCCACACAAGGTTTAATGACATTTTTGTAATCTCTAAAATACTTGGAAATATTTTTTTAATATTTTGGCAGATGGCAATTTATCATAAGCAGATGCAGACTTCATTGCTAATGATAAACAAAATCTAATTATCATTGGATGATATCTCATCTTTGAAGTTGGATTAGAAAAAAAATTTTGTTGTTATTCCCATAACATTTTCACAAATGGGAATACTTCATTGTCATCAAATCTCATAATTTCTAACACTTCATAACTAATGCTAGATGGTAGCTATGGATTTTGATACTATTTCATTTTTCACTTTTTCTATTGTTTCAGTCAACTCCTTGCATTGGAGTCTTTTCTCTTTTAAGGCTAAGATAATTTTGTTTGGATGAGAGTTTTTTAAAGGTGCATTATTTTTTGCAGGAACAACTGCAGTTTTTTTTTTTTTGTGCTAACTGTTTGTAAAACTTTTTTTCAAAGTTAGAACATTTGCTATGATTACTATTTTCTGACAATAAAGAACAAAGAATGTCACAATTTTTAGGCCTTAAATAATGCTTGTGGACTGAGAGTCCTGCTTGCAAAACAGTTGAATTAATTTCAGTTGGAACATAGTGACCAATAAGTTCAATAGGGGTAATTCTTGTTAATCCAAGGCATACTTTAAAATGCTCTATTTCAACTATTAAGTTGGAGATAAAGACATTATTCATACTTCCTGAGTATTTTTTTACAAAAAAATGGTCACTCGGAAAGACCCAACCAAGAACAATGCAACTATAGATTAAAAATTTATCAACACTGATTTCATAAGTAGGAACCAAGAAATGCTCTGTATATTTTTGGAATGATATTGTTTTCTCACGATGAGTTACAACCCAATTATCTGTTAATTTGAGTTTATTTGCTCTATTTTTAAATTCCAAGAAACTTTTGTAGCATTTTGAGATTAAAATTTTATCACTTGCTCGGTCTTGTACAGTATGTTGATGTTAACGTTCTGGCTTCTGGGAATTTTCGTGAGATTTTTTTGGTAAGTTTTTAGTTGGTACTGCAAGTAACTTTAAAGCTTTTCTTTTGTTTTCTGAAATATAAAAACCAAAAGTTTCACTAATCATGGATTTTTTTTCTGTATGGTATGTAATGCAAATAATTTAAATATTTGTATTAATTTTTAATTATTACCTTTTCTTTATTTATTTAAGTACTTACTTGTTAATTCAATATAATCTGTAGAAAAATGTCTTTTGCAAATGAATATTTTTCTTGCAGCTACTTGATCTTTCAAATCTTTATCTGCAACACGAAATTTAAACAGAATATTAACTATTTCTTTCCTTCTAGTTTGAGTGAAATTCTTCATTTCTCATTGGGATTTGAAATATGCTGACTCCTTTATACTTATAAGAGCAAGAAACTCCACATCCATGGAAAACACAGTTTTTTCCTGGCATAATGCTATAATAATAGTTTAAAAAAACTTTCTTTTGATACTATAAACAAATATTATTAAACACAACAAGGTTTTAAGATTTTTTTCTAAAACGTATAAAGTTTTGTTTGTTTAACACCTACATTGATCACGTGACGCAAATTTATGGAACTTTAAGTTCAAACAAAGACATTGTCAGACCAGGGTTTGCTTCCATAGACTATGATTGATATCATTAATAAATGAAACCTTCAAATCCAGTATCGTTTTATAACAAAGAACACATTTAGGGGGTGTTAGCACGAAAAATTATTTTTACAACCACCTAAATATATATATATATATATATATATATATTTATATATATATATATATATATATATATATATATATATATATATATACATATATATATATATATATATATATATATATATATATATATATATATATATATATATTATATATATATATATATATATATATATATACATATATTGGTTCTCACAAGCAACAACTTTGTTAAACTTTTTAAAATTTTGAGGGAGTACCAGACCCTTGAACACTTAGTGGGCCCCTAACATTATAAAAAAAAAAGATTTTCAAAAGTATCTCATCTTGGGTCTCAAAAGAAGCAAAATTATAAAAAAATTTCAAAAAATATATTTATTTCATTAAAAATTTGTTAATTTAGAGTTTAATGCAAAAAAATTATCTTTTTTAACTCAAAAAAGTGTATTTTTTATGATAATAATTTCAAATAAAAATCTTAATAACTTTTTTCTAAAATGATTGTTTTTTTTAATTTTCATATAATTTCTAAGTATTAAATAATTTTTAAAGGCTGACATGAAATACTTTTAAAAAACTTTTATACATAATATGAGGGACCTTTTCAAGGATCTGGTGTTCCCCTTAAATTCAAAAAAATTTTAAACAAGTTTAACAAAACTTGTTAAAATTTTTTTTGTGAGAACAAATAAGAATATGAACAGATATTTTTAGAATATAGGGGGCGGATGTCACACCCTAATATATCAACCTTGGGCATTAGGAGAAATGAGGTCAGCATTGAATTACCAGGGACATGGTAGGAATCGAACTCGGAACTTCTTGCTTATGAGGCAAGCGCTCTACCGTTATACAACTACTATATACAAATATATATATATATATTTGGGTAAAAAAAACGTATTTAAGAAATGTCTGCTTTTAACCCTTAAATGAAAAAAGCAACAAGCATTTTTTTATTTAGGGGTTGAAACAAGCTTTTTTTATTTAGGGGTTGTCAAATGCTGACCCTGATTCTAAGGACATATATATATATATATATATATATGTATACAAATATATATATATATATATATATATATATATATATATATATATATATATATATATTAAACAGATTCTAGTAAATAACCATGGTAAAGTATAAAACTTGCCTTGGCTATTCTATTCGTAAGTTAGACATACAATGTCTAGCTTACTAAACGAAATGTACCAGCTAAAAGGTAAGCCAGCGAACTTTGCATCTCATATGTTAGTTGTAATGCTGCCTAAGGTTAGCTCTCTATTTCTAAATTCTTTCCTATTCTTAATAGGACTTAATGTAAAAGTATTTTATTTTTAAGATTGTTTGCCTTTATATTTTTGTTACTAATTGCATAACTGCAATTATTATTGCAATAAAAATTTAATAATACCGTTATATATTCAAAAGTATCATGATATTAATATATAGTGATATTTTTAAAATATTTTATTATTTTATACTACTACATAGGATAAATAAAATAAAGATGAATAGTCTCACTATTTATAGGCTAATTTATTACATCTTTGTTTTTTATGAGTATCAAGAACTCTTTTTGTAGCATACACTAACAAAATTTACACAAATATTTTAATTTTTTATTTAGTGGTTTACATTGTATTTAGTTTAGAACACTTTTTAAAGCATTTAACATTTTAGAAGTCAAAGAATAGGAAATGTAAAGAAAATAGAAGCTAAATTTACTTATTAAACATTTAAAGTAAGTAAGAAATAAGGTGCTCTAAGAGAAAATGATAAAATTGTTTTAACAAAAAACTATTATAAATATAAGAGTTAACAATTATTATCATTCAACTATAGCCAACAACTTAATAACAACTTTAAAAGTCTCTCTCTAGAAGTTGAAAATAGGCTGATAAACCTGCCTATATCTAAAACAACTTCTGTATAAATTGAATACTTCTAAAATAATTTTTTTAATCTCTAGGTATTGCACCTAGATATGAATCCTTAAAAAAGTTAAATAATGTTGGGGAAAAGACACAGATGATTGATATGAGATGTCTTTGAGACATCTCATATCAATCATCTGTGTGACATCTGCATATTAGATGTCTTCAAGACACCTCAAATTAGTAATCTCAAAGACGGCTACGTTAACACCTTTTAGACATCTGAATTCAGATGTATATGAGGCATCTCAAATTAGTCATCTGTGAGACTACAACCTATCAGATGTCTTCGAGACACCTCATAGCAGTAACTTTGAAGACGGCTAATTTGATTTAAAAAGGTTACAAAAATATTAAAACATTTGGACTAAATTAGCGTTATGTAAAATATTGTAAAGATGAAAAGTATTATTTCAAAAACATGCAATACACATATATTTATTTCAATACATTATGTTTAAGATCAGCATTCTTGCGTGCTGGAGCATTTCTTAATATGTTCTGAGTTTTCTTGTAAAAGTCAGTTACCGTTGTTTTCGGAAATTTATGTAGTGCAGCATTGAAGATAAGGCGGTAGATTTTAGTATTCACAATTTTAGTCTTGTTCCTATACGAAGGCCCTACGTTCAAATCAGCCATTACCTCATTGCTCAGAACACGTTTCATGATATTTTTGGCACAGTCTTTCCAGTCGCATCTACCCACTTGGCGAAGTTGCGTCGGCTAGATTGAAAAACAATTGGTTTAGGCTAAAACTTCATTTTTTTTTTTTAAAAAAACCCAGATCTCTTATGTTCAACGATTCAACTAATTGGGCTGTAAACAGGGAAAGCCTAAAGTTTATGTTTACACCATAAACCCCCTAAACATTTCTTTGCTGTTTTTTTTTGTGCCACTATAATAAAAGTAGTTTTATCTTTCCCTGTGTAAAATCCAGTTAAATGGATTCTAATCCATAAATAAATAGAATTTTACATGTACTCTTGGGTGCCTAAAAAACGGATGGGGGGGGGGATTTGTGAGGTCGCATTTTTTTTTTTCGACCCCCGGAGTTTATTAGGCAACTAATAGTATACAAGTAACTATTAAAGAATTGTTATTAACATCCTTACTTTTACTGTTAGAAGTGTGTCATTCAAGAGGTTCTTTTCAAATTACAAAAACTCATCGGTTGTGTTCACTATGACCATATCTTGAATAATAGAGCATCTAATTGGGCTGTTTATTGAACTGTTTCCTATGTTGTAACTAAGAAGTGATCCATGTTTAAACATGGATCACTACTTAGTTACAAATTCAAAAATTTTACATAGCGTTTACAATCTTTTCGAACTTTTAAACATTGCATCAGTTTAAGATAAACTGTATATTAAGGAACACTAAAACAAACTAAGCGAAAAATAAATGTCATACTCACTTGATTTTGACATAGGTACAAATTCATTATCTTCCTCATCTTCGAAACCATCGTCAAATATGTTCACTACAACAAGAAAAAAGTCGTACTTTAATCAACTTCAAAAAAGCAATTTCATAAAACAGTTTTAACTTACAGTAGCAACTAAGTGTTCAAGGAAAACTTAGTTGCTACTTTTAAAAGTAAAATGGTACCTGCAGATACATCAAAATGGTGTTTCATTTTGTTTTCGAGGTATCTTCTGGAGTACTTCACTATCATCACTTTCAAAATCAAAAAAAAATAACAGGTCTTTTTTTCATGCGTTCTTCTTCCCACTGTCTTATCACAGTTTTCCTTAACCTTTTTTTCTTTATTGTTACTATCAGCTGCTGTAGTGTAATTGCAGATCATGCATTCTTCCTTGCGAGCTAGAAAAATGAAAAGTCCTCATTTTGATATAATAGCATATCAAAATGAGGCCCAAGGATTAGAGATTTATGATACAAACCTGGGTATACGTCTTCAATTTAAACCCAATCATAAGTAAAAATAATTTCCTCTTTCAAACTTTTAGTACATATAATCCAGATTATAGATTGTTACAATAAAAACTGAAAAGACATTTGGAATCCCAACACTCGTGAGAGTTAAAATGAGCAATAAAAAACAAATTTTGTTTCATTTCAAAATGCTTACAATGTGTCAATTTGATTTTCATTATAGGGTAGCACCTCTAGTCATCTTTTGGAAACATTTTCTTTAATGAGACACGGTCAGCAAAAAGACCCTTTGGTGGCCGTCGAAGTATTTCACCTTCAATCCATACGTATGGAACTACATCTTCCATAAACTTCCCATCCTCTTCGCACACAACAAGAGACCACATTTTTAGGTATACTATACTACAAACAATTAAAATTTTTCTTTATAAGAGAGTGAAAGTAAATTATTAAGGCAAGTCTGTAATGAAATATGACTGCATCAAATGAGTAGGATTAGGCAACACAATAATAGCAATAACAAAATAATAGCAATAATGATTCAATTGAAGCAACAACTCCAGTTGAAAAAGATAATCAAAAAGTTAAAAATAATCAATTTAAAAACATGGATTTGAAAGTTTTAATTTAACAAAGTAACGACACTACAAAATATGAACACTATAAATGGAAAATTGACATAATAATGTTAAATTATAATTAGTTGATGGACAAACTAAAAAAAATATATCATTACATAATCAACGATTATATTAGTGTTTGATGGAATAATTTATTATTATAAAGTGTTTTCATTTGGGCTTAAAAAAATCAAATCAGTGCATTTGAGTTGTTTGCATTTTTTACCATTTTTTTTTAATTGATTTTAAAGTTTTCAAATGGGAATGCTGAAATTTCATTTAGCGACTTGGATGAAAATTCAATATCTTCATGCAAGTGTGTTAGGCCATGTATATTGTATACAGTGAAGGCTGGACCATACAAATCTTTGGCACTCTGAACAAAAAATATCAGAAGACCCTTCGCAAAATCATGAAAGTAGTCGCTAAAATTTTTGTTTGAATTACAAGATATACTAATAGCAATATGCAGAGCAAGAAAATGTTGATAGTATTTTTTTGGTATGACAGATTTTAAAACCATATGGGTCAGTGTACAATAAGAATGACCTAAACTCAGTTGCTTTCCAACGATCTAAACCAGCTAATGTATGTGGTTGTCATGCAAAATAAAATGGTAAATTTCCACTCAGCTCTATTATTTTACAGTAAATTGTTTGAACTTGCACACTTAACAACCGACAAATACGTGGACCTTGTTTCAGAAATTTCAACAATCTTATTACAGCATTAAGAAATATGAGGTGCATAGAATCCAAGGTGATTTAATAAATTGATGATATTGTGGGAATTAATGGAGAGTGACTCAGTTTGATGAACACCTGCATAAGCAAATCGGTTAAAGTCTGCTGTTATTCGAAGATCTCTTAAATTTGTACAATTAAAAGCAACTCTATGTTAAACATATGTGCCAACAATCATACACCGTTCACAAGAATTGTAACCTGTGTGGTTTACGATACACTTCAGGAATGAACGAGCAGGTGCATCACAAACAAAATTCTTCAAAAAAAAAGAAAAACGTTTTTCATTTATAATAACTGAACTCACTTAGAAATTCATGTACACTATTTGGCTTACTCTTACCAGAAAACAAAGAAATTATAAAAACGTCAAGACAACCAAAATATTGCAATATCGGCCAAAACTGAATTCCAGTGGATTTGAAGAGTGGTAAACCATCCACATTTATGTATAAATCAATGCTATTGTTATTTTTAAAATACTCTGGATTTTCTAGTATGCACTTTTCAACACCCGCTTGTATACCAAAATGTATAAAGGTACCTCCACATTTTTCTATTTCATGAGTTGCTCTGGGAGTTTTTAGCAAAGTTCTTGAACCTTTAGGCAATGATTGGTGCCTATTCTTTCTTCATATTTTTAGCAAACCATTAACAAATGCAGGTTAGCAGTTATTTCCACTGATAAATTGACATAATTCCATAATTCCATATATATATAAATAATATATAACGACATAATTCCATATATATATATGTATATATATATATATATATATATATATATATATATATATATATATATATATATATATATAGTATAGATAGATATAGATATAGCTCCCTGATATATATAAATAATATATAACGACATAATTCCATATATATATATGTATATATATATATATATATATATATATATATATATATATACATATATATATATATATATACATATATATATATATATATATATATATATATATATATATATATATATATATATATATATATATATATTTATATATATATACATGGTGCGTCAGTGATTCACAAACTTTTTAGAACATTTTTCAAAATGAATTTTTCAAGCACTAAAAAATTAAATTCATGCAATATTAATAGAAGAAAAGCTGAAGATAAATACTTTTTCCACCTTAACATTTAATTATGTCTCTTTTTTTTTTTATCACTGCCTCAAGCCTAGAACGGAAGGACTGGCAGGTGCTTATTATATAGTCCCTTGACATTGAGTTCCAAGTACGGGTAATTGATGACTTCAGTGACTTGACACTTGAGTGGGTCTTTTTGCAACACTTACTCTTAACTACACTCCACACACTATGGTCAAGGGGATTCAGGTCAGGGCTGGAGGGTGGCCAAAAGTGTTTGGGCCAGAAATTAGTCATACTGTCCTTAAGGTATTGTTGAGTTTTTCTGGAACCATGACAAGGTGCATTGTCGTGTTGAAAAAATGTAACTGTTTTATGAGAATGCCTTCTTCAGCCATGGCACCACATAGTGTTTTAGTAAGCTAATATAGACATCAGAGGTAACTTTTTTTTCCTCTTTGATGTAGATTGGTGGACATTTCTCAAAATAAGAAGCGATGATTCCTAGCATCATGATGGACTGAGGGTGTTTGGTGTGACATACAGGTGGTGCTTTGTCACCCATCTGCATAATGAATCTGTCTTTTCGCCTATTTATCACACACTCAATACTAAAAAGTTTTTCATCTGAAAAAACTTTAACTGTTGACGAAGCATGGCTTTTTAGCTGATTTAGAAGCTTCTTTGATTATTCCAATCGTAGCGCTTTTAGTCTTTCTGTTAAAAGTTGACATGAAGGTTCCACCACACTAACTTCTCTAAGAGTTCTTCTGACTGTCCTTTCATTAACATAGAACAATTTTGCTGTCTTTCTGATGGATACAATAGGATTTTTTTTAACATGCTTTTTAAGTTTTTCTGTGAACTTTTTATCAACTTTTTTATTCACTGGAAAAGGCATTTTGGCTTTTTCAGCACTGCCACGTTTAACCACTTTGTAAAATGTATATATATATATATATATATTATATATATATATATATATATATATATATATATATATATATTATATATATAAATATATATATATATATATATAATATATATATATATATATATATATATATATATATATATATATATATATATATATATATATATATATATATATATATATATATATATATATATATATATATATATATATATATATATATATATATATATATATATATATATATATATATATATAAACATTCATATAAGGGCATCTTCTAGCCAAAAGTTTATTAATAAAATAAATTGGTGAGGTATTTAAACCATTTGGTTTTGTATCGGGTGGACACGGAAAAATCCGGTCATCTTTATATTGAGATTTTTATAATACCACAAATGCTTTATATTTTTTTTTATTTTTTTTTTGATTAAACGCTACTTCCTTATTTTTAATAGTGATGATAAACTTATGTTTACAAATAAACGATTTGCAAAATGCTTCGGAAATAAATTGAGGTGCCTAAAAAAAGTTGTGAATTTTTTTGTAAAAATCATATCGCTTGATCGCAAATATACAAATGTCCCAAAATCTACAGTCATAGAAATTATAAATAAATTTAAGACTACTTTAAAGCTTTGTAAAAAATACTGAAAGTTGAATTAAGAAAACATTCCATGAATCAAAATAGGTAAATTTTTCAATACCACGAAATCCGAAACACCCACAGTGAGATCTAGCAAAAAAGTTCAAAACTTCGCGTTCTTATATCAAAAAAGTACTTAAAATGCTGGATTAAAAGCATTTCATAAGAAAAACACACCTAAGAGAAGTTTAAATGTTGAAATTAAAGGAATTCGACGCGCTAAAAAGTTGGTCAAAATGATGACGGATAAAAGAATGTGGATAATTGAAGACGACGAAACATATTGCAAGGCGGATTTTTTACAACTTCCTGGTCAACAATTATACTATGAGGTCAAAGATAAAACTACCGATGATCAATTTAAATATATTCGATAAGAAAAATTTGCATCCAAGTTCCTTGGGTGGAAGCGATTTGGCCAGATCTTGCTGCTTCTCACTATTCTAAAAAAACTCTACATTGACGCAAAGATAATAATGTAAAAGTTTATCTTAATGATGCAAATCCTCTTAATTCTCCTGAAGAGCGAAAGATTCAAGATTTTTGGGCAATAGCTAAACGAGGTCTTTGTAAGACAGGTAGATTAATGAAAAATAAAAAGGACTTCCACAAAAAAGGATTAATGCCACCAAATCAAGATAAAAAAGAAAAAATAAGCGAAACGATGGCATCAACCAACTATAAAATTCGACCTCTTGCCAAACAGCCTATCAATTTTCTTAAAATTAAGTTGAACTCTACTTAATGTAAACAATAATAATAATAAAAAATTGAAATAAAAAGCATTTATGGTTTTAGAGAACTCTCAATTTAAAATTGATCAAATTTTTTTGTATCCACCCCAAAAACAATTTTTTTTTTCTCATCATTTCATGTTTTAAATGTGAGAAGTATCATTAGCATTTGAAATAGTATTCTTTCAAAACATACCCGCCAGAATTATCAACTGACTAAGTAAATAATAAAGGCGCTTGGGTTATTTGAAAATAACTGGGCATAAAATGATTGGGAAAGTACAGCAACATGGCAAAACACGGCAAATAAAAAATAAGTTTATTGTAATTATAAGTGATTATTTTAACCTTGAAAATATGTTGGAATACTATATATATATTATTATTTCTTCGGTTAATTTAAGGTGTAGCCTTAACCACACCAGTTATACCCTAGATCCTCGCCTCATAATAATAATAAGATTTTTCCGTGAGAATATTTATTTATACTATGAAATAAATTTTTTTTCTCGTCAT
Organism: Hydra vulgaris; assembly: GCF_038396675.1. Classification (NCBI taxonomy): domain Eukaryota; kingdom Metazoa; phylum Cnidaria; class Hydrozoa; order Anthoathecata; family Hydridae; genus Hydra; species Hydra vulgaris. The sequence continues at coordinate 8,529,774 of NC_088922.1, forward strand.
AAGTTAAAAAAAAGAATAAAAAATAATAGTTTGTAGATCTGAAATAGTAATCCAAGAGTAAACAAACAGATTAGAGATTTCAGGTGCAACGCAACTGTCGATAACTTGAGAATCGCAAGAGAAAGAGAAAAAAATAAGATCTTGATAACTCGTTTTAAAAATAAAATCAATATAATAAAGTAAATTAAAGTGAAAAAGTAAAAAACTTTCTATGATTGTCAGATAACAAAGTCAGGTTTTTGAACACAATTGAAATCTTTAGTTAGATATTGTTTATTTAGATGTTATGGTATATATATATATATATATATATATATATATATATATATATATATATATATATATATATATATATATATATATATATATATATATATATATATATATATATATATATATATATTATATATATATATATATATATATACATATATACATATATATATATATATATATATATATATATATATATATATATATATATATATATATATATATATATATATATATATGCATGTTGTGAAAAATACTTTCAGAAAAATATTTAAAACACAAATACAGATATTGGATCACAAAAGTAAGTAAAATACAAACACAAAATATACTCAAGCAAAGGTATTTAAAAAATAAAATAGAAAATACTCAATGTATATGTATATGTATTTAAAATACAAAATACTTTTGGAATACGAAAAATAAAAAAAAGAGCAATTAAAAGTGCTTCAAGCAACAAAAGTTTAAAATGATAAAATCTAATCTAAATGTCTGTTGATATTCAGCATCAACAATTGTTCAAAGTGTTTATCTGATAACCGATTTTGGTGCAGTTGAGGTTCCTTTAGAAAATAGGCGTTCAATTAAAACAGTCGATGGAACAGTTCCATTAACAACTCTGAAAAGTTTCTTAACAACTGAATATTGCTCCAAACAGGCTAATGAAGATGTGTACAAGCCATCCTTAAGATGTTGTAAACACTCCATAGTGACTGCTGACTGACTAGCTTGTATGCAGCTTGTTTTTAGCAATTCAAATTCAAAAAAATTTTCAGTTCCAGATGTCGATACTTTGAGAGCATTTGCAGAAATTTCAGCTAAATTTATTTTTTTGTGCCCCTTCTATGTAGGTTTTTGTAATTTAGTTTCTTTGTTCCCAAAGAAACCCATTGTAGCTTCAAATGAAGATGAGATGCAGCTTCAATTGAATAAGTTCTGAATAAACTATTGTATCCAAAACAATGTAGGGAAAGCCGATCTACGTTTGAAATCAATACCTCAATTAAACTTCTACTGTGGATAACTTCTGGAATAAGTACAACAAGTTTCTTTCAAACTTGCTGAGTTTGGCATCAGGAATCCCAGAAAACAACTAGTTTTCCCTTGCAGTTTGTCCATACAATCAGAAATAGGTTTCATAAACTGCCTGTTTTCTTTTAATACAGGCAATTCCACTGGTTGAGACGGCACGGTTTCAATGCGTCCATGATTTTGGATAGCCTATTTTTTACTCTTGGCTCCAAAATTCAATATATGGCATCATATGGCATCATAAGTAGAATTCCTTCGTATCTCCCCTTGTGTCCTCAATGAAACTTTGGTGAACTCTCCATAGCATCGGATGCTTGTGTGCTTCGGCTAAAACGTGACCACAGTTTTGAGCAATTGGTTATTGCTCCCCAAAATCACAAGGGAATGTACTTTGTTTCAGTTATGAACAAGAAATAATTAACTTTGTAAAATCATATAAGTACCTAGGATGTAAATTGGATCCAATGTTTTATTTCATTAATAAATCTTTGGATTCAATTTACATCCTAGGTAATTATACCCATAAATAATTTTAAGGGTAGTTATAAAAAGGCGCGCGGTCATTTAGAATTGCTAAGTAAATTAAAGATCTTTCTTCCTGCAAAGGCAGTTTTTCAGATTTAGCAACAAGTTATTGTTCCAATATTACCATACAATTCCAAAATCAATCTTAATTTTACAGCGACACACAAAGTCAAAATTAGTTCATTTGACAGAAGAGCAAAAGATATAATTGGTGGCCATCACAATCTTAAAGAAATTGAGAAAATCATCAAAAGAGACTCATCCTTATTCGTTAAAATATTTTTAGATAATGAACTTTATGAAAATTTTATTAATCACTTTGAAACCATTAAACATAAAAAATGTAACACAGAATGAATATTTATGAGACTTCTAAAAATAAACTTTGAAATGACAAAAAACTCTTACTACTTTGCAGGAGTAAAACTTTTTAATGAGTTACCTTCGGACTTCGGATAACAGATTTTATAACTGAAAGTGTATATCCTAATAATTAAAGGGGGGGGGGGGGTAATTATCAAATATAACTAATTATCGTCCAATTTCTGTACTTTCTGGTTTTTCAAAGATTTATGAAAGAATCCTTTACAATAAAGTTTATGATCATCTTTTTAAAAATAAATTACTAAGTACAACCCAATATGGGTTTAAAAAACATAATTCCACTGAACACGCAGTGCTTCATCTGACTCAAATTATTGCAGATTCGTTTGAAAAATCACAATTTACTCTTGCAGTGTTCATAGATCTATCAAAAGCCTTCGATACGATAAATTATAAGATTCTTATTAAAAAACTAGAAAATTATGGAATCTGTGGTAATTTTCTAAAATTACTTAAGAGCTATTTAAGCAATCGTAAACAGTATGTGCAAATTGACGTATCCTCTACAACAAATTTACTAGATATAACATGTGGTGTCCCTCAAGGGTCTATACTAGGACCACTTCTTTTTCTCATTTATATCAATGATCTTTATAATGCCTCAAATTTAAAAACAGTAATGTTTGCTCATGACACAAACTTTTTTTTGTCTAGCAATAATATCATAACACTATTTAATGACATGAACATAGAGCTAATTAAAATTTCAAAATGGTTTAAGTCTAATAAGTTATCAATTAACATAGAAAAAACAAAATGGACTCTATTTCATCCAAAATCCAAAAAACATCTTTTGCCAAATGGTATGCCTTAAATATATATAGATAATATTCAAATAAAACAATCAAAAGTTATACTTTTTCTTGGTGTTTTTATTGATGAAAACCTTACGTGGAAAAATCATATTGAAACCTTGCGCAACAAAGTTTCAAAAAATATTAGAGTACTATATAAAGCGAGAAGTTTTGTAAATAGACACGCATTAATTCAACTTTATTACTCACTTATTCAATGCCATCTAAATTATTTAAATATCGCATGGGGCAATGCTAAAAAAAGTCAATTAGATCTTCTTTTTAGGCAACAGAAGCATCTAGCACGACTAATAAATTTTAAAGATCGTTTTACTCATGCAAAACCACTTTTATTCAAAATGAGTATTCTTAATATATACCAACTAAATGTTTTTAACACTCTTTGCTTTATATTTAAATGTAAGATAAACTTAGCTCCAATACCTTTTCAAAATTTATATGCAATAAAGCCCAAAAACAAATATGATCTAAGAAATGACAATTTTATTTATCAACATTATTCGCATACAAATTTTGGAAGGTCTCTTATATCTTATCGCGGAGCTTATTTGTGGAACCAAATAGTTTTAAAAAATTTTGATTTTTCCCAAAGTTGGAATTTTTCTTCTTTCAAAAACAAACTGAAAAAAGTTATTTTCCCAATAGAAAATATTTTCGAGTTCTTCTGATCTCGTTTCTCTTTTATAAGTGTTTCTAAATGTAATTTAAAATATTTGTTTTTATTTTTTATTGTTTTTTTAATCGGTATTTTATTTGTATGACGGTTTTCATAAAAACGGTATTTACTAAATTCAAATATTTGATTTGATTTTTTTATTGTTTAGTTAAACGGTGTTTTATAATTGAGGTTATTTTATTTGTATGAAGGTTTTCTTAAACCGTATTTACTTTTTATTTTATATTTTTTTGAAATAATTGGTTTATAATTTTTGTATTGTTAAACGGTTCTCGGTGACAGGATCTTATGATCCTCTTTGAGTTTCCGTGTTCTTCATATATTATGTACCAACGACACTTTTACCAGAGAATATTGTTAAATGAACAAAACAAAAAAATATATATATATATATATCCTGTATAAATATCATTTTAATAAAAATAATAAACGGACCTGTGAATTTGACCTCTAATTGTTTTTAATATAATTTCAAATTTACTATCAAGCATCTTTCTAAGAGTTGGGCAAGACATAACTGTGGACGAGTGAGAAAGACCGGTGACTAAATCTTTGAATGATTGTTTTTAAACTGTTATTAGTGGTTTTAACCACTTATGATGAAGTTGATAATTAAATCGTTTACCTTTGCTTGTAGAAAAACTTCAGACCTTTCTGTTATTTGTTGTTTACTTGTAGTTGAACTCAAAGTTAGTTGACCACCAATTCTACTACAAAGTGTTTTAGCAGGGACAACTTTCTTGGACATATCAGTATCATTAGGACGTCTTTTTCTAACATTTATTGACATTTCCTTCCTGTATGCATTGAAGCAGCTAACTTAGCTAGGATGAAAAAGATATTAAAAAAATAAAGAAAAAAATTTTTTTTGTACTCTTGTTATTGCAGGTACAAATTGTGACCTTAGAATAATAGGATTTATCTCCAATTAGTAATGTTGAAAAAATTTAATTTTCGATTTTTAATGATGTGACTTTTTTACAGCTGTTATTGTTAAAGTATATGTTTTTTATGTTTCTTTTGTTTTTATGTTATTTATAATTAATCTTATAATTTTTAAAACTGATTATTTTTAATATTAGTTGTTAGTTCCAATTTCATTAAATAAAGTTAGAATTAACAAAAACAAACAATTTTTAAAAGTATTTAAATAAAAATATAAAAACTCATTCATTATAGTTATATAAATAACAATACAAGAATATTATAATAATTAAATAAAATAAAAATTAATTTAATCAACAGTAAAAAAGGGAGATGTTTGTGTACTAATCTACATTATTTAATAAATAATAAATGCATGCTCTAAGCAAGCAGTTAATACAATTAAATTTTTAATCTTTTTATTTAACAAATTTTGTATTTCATTCTTAATAATTTAAGAGAAATGAACTTTGTTCAATTCTCGCAAAATAACAATAGGAAGTTTAAGCCCTAATAATCTAACGTCACCAGATATAATTCAATAATCTTTTTATTTTTTCAAACAAATTTCAAACAAAAATCTGGACAAAGTTTGTGTAAATATAAAAATACAAAGGAAAAATTTTATATAATTGCAATCACTTCTATTTTGTTGCAAATTTAACTCTTTAAATGTATTATTAAAAAATAATTTATTTAGGAATAATTAAAAATGAAAAAAAAAAGCTTTTAAGGCAGACTCCCTTAGAAAACGAGAGTACGCATTTTCGGATTTGCATCCGAATGACAATAAAAACTTTATTGTATATCATTTTCGAATGGAGAACATGCCAAAATCTACTATTTATAATATACTTAAAAGTAAGGAGAACAATATAGGACCAGAAAGAAAAGTCGGAAGTGGTCGCAAAGCAATAAAGATGCCTGCAAAAGAGATAAAGCGCCTTAAAAAATTGATTGATCAAATGGATGGTATTTCACAGCGTGGTCTTGCAAAACAATTTCATGTATCACTACTATACATATGCAAAATTATTCACCAAATAACTAACATTCGTTATCGTAAAAAAACTAAAACACCAAAAAGAACACCGACTCAAAAAGCAGCTGTTCGTTTAATGTGCCGCATGTTGGTTTCGATTTTTCGGAAAAAAGTTGTTATTATTGACGATGAATCTTATTTTTATTTGAGTAACACTAATTTTTCTGAAAATGCTGGATTTTACTCTTCTGACATAAATGCAGCATCAAATGATGTAAGGTTAAAAAGAAAAGACAAATTTGAGCCAAAATTACTTGTTTGGATTGCATTCTCTACTAAGGGAATCTCTCAGCAGTTCATTGCTCTGTCAGGCCAAGCAGTCAATGAAGACGTGTATACTTCAAAATGTCTTGTTAGATTGGAAAAATTCACTGATTAACATCATAAAAATAACAATAATATTTTTTGGCCTGATCTAGCTATTCCCGTAAAGTACAAACTTATCTTAAAGCAAAAAATATTGAATTTCTATCAAAAGAGCATAATCCTTTTTGTACCAAATTGTATCACAATTTGTACCAATAGAACATAATCCTGTTAATGTGCCGGAATTACGTCCATTTGAGGATTTTTGGTCTGAACTGAAGAGATTAGTGTAAAACAAAAACTGGCAAGATGAAAACCTAGGCAAACTTAAAAAGCGGATACACACTAAAAGTTAAAGGTAGAAATTTCTAGTTAAGGTAGGATATATGATATACCCTTAGTAAGGTATAATTTTCTACCTTATAAGGTAGAAAATTATACCTTTAAGTTAGAATATTCTATGAAAAATAATTGTTTTTAATATAATTTTCTACCTTAAAAGGTAGAAAATTATACCTTACTAAGGGTATATCACATATCCTACCCTAAGGTAGAAATTTCTACCTTTTTTTTTTAGTGTGTAGAGTTTTCAATTAAAAGAATCGACATAGAACGTGTACATCAAAGCCTATCCACTTCACGAAACTCCTGTTAATTGATCGAAATTGCATTCTGGGATGTCCTGCCGGACCTCTTCCGCAACTAACACATTATTTTTTTTTTTTAATTAATAAACTTTGCTGCTAATTATCTCAATTTTGTATTCAAGATATATCAATTTTGTAACATTAAGATACATCAACTTTGTTAAGATTACCATTAGAATGTTTCAATAAGAATAAAATAATGTGGAAAAAACGTTTTCTAGAACCAAAAACGTTTGTAGAATATAAAGTTAGTGTAATTTTTTTAGAACATAAAAGTATTTTATTATACATAAAAGTTACTAACATTATACATTAACAAAAGTTATTAATATTATACATTATGACATAACAGTCTCATTGCAAAAAAAAAAATTCAAAAAATAGTATCATAATATATTAATTATGAAGAATACGTACAATTTTTTTGCATTTGATTTATTGCGTGGGTTTGTCTCTGTTTAAAAATTTTATGAAATAAAAAATTCTTGTAATAACAAAAAACAGAACATTGCTTTTTTTCAAATAAAGGGCATGTTTTTTATGTTGATTGTGCAAAAACTGAAAATGACATTTTTTTTTAAATTTTATGGATGAGAATCATGGCCAGTCCATCTTTTTCAAGAGACGGACTGGACATGATTCTCATCAATAAAATTTTAAAAAAAAGTCATTTTCAGTTTTTGACTTTCCATCTCTTTCATTTATCAATAAATTTCATAAAAGTTGTTTCCATTTCACAAACTAGTAACATAAAAGCTGATGGACTGTCAGCTGAACTAAGAAAGAGTACATCTGCACACCAATGATAACTTAACCTTTTGAATAAGCCATCCAGCCATGTGCAAAAGGGCTTAATCCTTTAGTGCATTAAAATTTTTACAGTAAACATATAAAATTATCTTGGACGATAATAAGATATTCCTTTAGGTATGTTATTTTCTGTTTCATAAATTCCTCCATTAGTGGTTGTTTGATTACAATACTTTATAAAATCATTTAGATTGAAAGCTGTCTCAAAATTTGAATCCTTTATACAGTTGCTATTGGATTTGATTTTTTCAACAGATAAAAGTAATAAAGCGTTTCTACAGACAGCTAGAAGTTGTCTAACATTTGGACGGTCATTCCAACCCCCTTTGCTTTGAATAATGGAAAAAAAATTCTCAATGCAGTCCTGATTAAAACGAGAAGTACAAACCAACTGAAAACCTTCAGAAAATAGCTCTCTACTTGAGGTTAAAACACTATTACTTGTGACACTTAAACCCCAATGAAATGATATACTTGCTTGACTTCTAACGTTACAAAATTTCCATTTCTTAATCCAATGCTTTAACTCATCCTACTGAGAAAAACTGGCTCCTTTTAAAGTTAGAGAACAACGAGCCGGTTTATCTGAATATAATTTATATGAATTCAATTTATCAAATAAAGTATTCATGCGTTCAACAAATCTTGCTGTTGGCAATACACTTAAAGGAAGTAAATTTGTATTAGAGCAGGAATATAATGCAGAAGCAACCTGATAACTAAAAACCTGAGTGACAAGATTGGCCTTCATAGAAAAACCAGGGTCTAAGTGTCTATCTATTTGGCGTTTGACGCACAGTTTATTTTGCTTAATTATACTGAGGCAGGATGTGATGCCAAGAGACAATTTTACCAATAATGTCAATGTTATGTCTTCGTAAATTGTTTTTGATACTTTTTACAAAATGCGGAAGATCAAAAATAACATGAATATTTTTATCATTGGAAGGATTAGGAAAGTATGGTAAATTTTTGGGAAACCCGAGTAAATGTAAGGCAGCTATGTTAGTAGATCCTTGATCACAAACTACACATCTAATGTGTAAACCAGTTTCTTGAACCTTAGAAATGGTTTTACTTAGAAAGAAGCCAAGTCAGCGGTTGATACTGTTGAATTATTATAAAAATAAGTTATTTATTGTTTCCATTTATTTGCCAAGCCTGTAACCATAATTACAAGAGCCTGATTTAAAAGTTTTCCATTTTTCATACCGTAAACCCTGATAGAATTTCTATCCATAACAAGACTGACATTACCATTAAGCAGATTCATTGCATCAGCACGTAACTTTATTAAAAAAAACAATCAAGTAGAAAACCCTTCTTAAAAATCTGAAAATACGCGGGACAAAAATAATAATACACACGTTTGACCTGGTAAACAGAATATTGTTTGTAAGACATTAAAAGTTTGAGGACGATGAAACAGAATTCACAAAGCCAAAACTTTGTCACAAACTGCCCAGCGTTTTCCTTTACTTACTTGCTTACTCATTTCTAATTGACTTCTAAAAAAGCTAACTTATATAGGAGATAAGTATTTTCTGGATAAATTTAAAATATGTTTTATGGACCCATCACAGTTTTTTTGGGTTTTTTGTTTCGATTTTAAATATCAAAATTGTTTGCGCAGTGTAGAATTTTTGACTCGCAATGTTAACAGTAACCTTTGAAGTTTATTGAAATTTATTTTATTAGTAGACATTTTGTTCTCTAAACTACTATCTGAATTAACAAGTAAACAAACAACTTGCTTTTTCGCTGGATATGAATGACGTTCAATTGGTGGTTTCCTTTTGCAACTAACAAGTGGAGGAGGACTTGCGATGTCAAAAGTAGTAGGAATTGCTGATTGTAACAAACGTTTTCTATCATTATTTTTAGAATAATACATTGTATTTTCAAAATGATTTCTGCACAAATAAAAATTTTTGTTTAAAAATACAAAATCTTTTTTGTCTATATCTTTCCTACGACAGTTGATGACCAACTGTTTAAACTTAAAAATTAAACAATAAAAGAAAATGTTATAAAATACTACAATAATAATTTTATAAACTTTTTATGAAAAAAAAGTTATTATAAATAATATATGAATTAGCTTGCCTTTTTTCGTCTTTAGGAAAATGAACAAATTGAATATCTTTACAGTTTTTTCCTTTCTTATTTCCACAGTTTATAGCAGCACAAAATGATGACATTGTTTTAACTAAGATCAAAATTCTTTTAGGTACATACAAAAATAACTATTCGCTACTTAATATTATAAAATTCTGAGGTCCGGCAGGACATCGCAGAGTGCTTTGCGATAAAATTACAACGAGATAAATGAAATTATGCCTGACTGGATAGGCTTTGGTGTACATCGGCTTGCTGCCGCCACATTTACAAGAGCAGACACTGTTCGTCGTCATGGTATGAAAAACTTATAAATCTATTTATTTTTGTTATTTTTGTTATTTAGATGTTTTTTGTTAATTTACTTTTTAAATTGTTAAAAAAGATGACTTCGTTACAAAGTTATTCCATTTCTAATTTTGTACAGATTTTTAGTTATCACATGTTATTATATTAAAGGAAAAAAATATTTCTATAGCAGCAACAATACAATAGTAATAAGAAGAACAAAATATTTCAATTTCACAAACAAAATTAAAAAAAAAAGCTAATTAAATAAACAAAATAAAGGAAATAAAATATTTTATCCATGTCTTATTTTTACTTACTTGCACTTTCCTGAAAAATAATTAAATAGTTATTCTCTTTTGTTACAATGTTTCTCCAATAAATTTAACTTATTATTTATTGAATTGATAACAATTAGATATTTTGTTTCAATTCCTGATTTCTGTTGTTATATAACTTATTCTTATAAGTCTATTCATAAAGAAATATTCAAATGTAGTCAGGGTTGTGCACAGGATTTGGGGGCCCCGAGCATTCTTTAGTTTGGGGGCCCACCCCCCTTATTCTAAAAAAAAAAGGCCTGATCAATTTTTTTTATTGTATTACTGGAACATAAGTATAATTAAATAGTCCAGCTTTTGTTTCTTACAATGTTATTTTTCTTGTCTTTTGTTTAGCAAACTTTACAATGGAATTTCATCTTGGTCATGATTTCGTACTAATAGACACTAGATAATCAACATGGCAAGGTCACTTGTTCGATCATGTCCCATTGTTGAGCGCAAAAAATTCTTCATGAGCTTCAATTTATAAAATGAACGCTCACTTGAGGCCACTGTCACTGGAATTGAAGCAAAAATACCCAATGTAATTACTATATTTCTAAAAAGTTCCCCAAAATTCTCCAAGAGGTTTCTTTCCGAAATTTGCAGTATGAATTTGTTTTATGTGAAGTAACTCTTCAGTCAGTTCATTTTTGGTCACATAACAAGAATATTTTTGCGAAAAATTGGAGCAGCACTCTTGATATCTGCTTCAGACAGTTTTTGATACTTCCACAAAAAAAGAGAATATAGAAATGATTTCTTGAACTGCTGTGAAACGTGCGGTAAGTATACCAATTACAAATCAAAAATGTGATAAAAAACCGTTCTCTGAAATGTTGCTTCTTCTCCTGATTTTGTTTCTGTTAATTTCGTGATTTGTTCATCACCTTCAATTTGCTCCCCAGCAAAACTTTTGCGCTCTACTTTTCTGTGGATTGGAAATTCAGAACTGATTTTTGCATTATCTGCAGCTAACTTGGCTTCTTTCAAAATTGTTGGCCATTCCTCCCGAACAGACTTGAGTTTACCGATCAATGCAACGGCTGCGTATAAACTTTTTTTTAAATATATATATATATATTTTTTAATATATAATATATAATTATTTCGATATTTCGCTGATCTATCGTGATCAGCGTCATCCGGTAATATACTTGATGACGCTAATCACGATAGATCAGCGAAATATCGAAATAGTTATATATTATTAAAAAATATATATATTTAAAAAAAAGTTTATACATAATATATATATATATATATATATATATATATATATATATATATATATATATATATATATATATATATGTATATATATATATATATATATGTATATAGATATATATATATATATGTATATATATATATATATATATATATATATATATATATATATGTATATATATATATATATATATATATATATATACATATATATATATATATATATATATATATATGTATATATATATATATATATATATATATATATATATATATATATATATATATATATATATATATATATATGTATATATATATATATATATATATATATATGTATATATATATATACAGTATTGGACAAAACATTTGCAACCAACATCGAACAATGCTAAAAAGTGTTCCTAATTTTACATGTCTTAAAAACGAAACGAACTATACTACCACAGCAAACAGTTCAGGAGTCTGGAGTTATAGCATGCCATGACATGAATAATCAGCTGACAGGTGAAGGCACACAGGCAGAATTTCGTTGACACGTGCCATTTTGCAGTGGACAAAACAAGTGCAACTTTTTTGGTTTGTTTCATTTTCTTAAGTCTGGTCCGTGTCAACGTCACGGAATTTTTTAATAATTAAAGGAAGTATCCAGAAGTTTCCAGAAGTTTCCAGAAGCATGCAGAAGCTTCCAGAAGTTTCCAGACGAAGCATCTGAAGCATCCAGTGGCATCCAGAAATATCCAGAAACATTCAGAAGCATCCAGACTCATCCAGGAGCTTCCGGAAGCATCGAAAAGAAGCATCTAGAATCTTCCAGAACAGTTTCACACAGGTTCATTTTACTATATAAGAGCCATGTAAATCGACATGTAATTCAGTCAGTATATGGAAGTCAATCAGTCAGTATTATCAAGACAGTTTATCGAAGTGAGTTTTATACAAGTGTTTTATCGAAGAACATCAATACAAGAAGTGAAATACAACAAGTGTTTCATTACATCAATACAGTCCACATCCAACCAAGACGTTGTGTTCCACAGAGCATTATTGTATCATCACAAGGTAAATGTAACACGGTAAGCCTTGAGAAGCATGATTATTTATTTTTATTATTTTTATGACTTCAAGTGCAAAAATGGCTCCTGACAGTCTTGGATTGGAACTAAGAAAGAAAATTATTGGCGATTACGTAAGTGGAATGTCACAAAAAAGTATTTGTGATAAATATCGCGTAAAAAAATGTTAGCCGTAGAACGATATTTGGAACTACATTCCAAATATCGTTCTACGGGGAAGTTGGCAGCAGATAACAAAGGTGGAAGACCGCGTTACCACTTCTAGAGAGGATTCTATGATCGTAAGATCCGTCAAAAAGGATCCCTGGATATCATCAGTCGAGATACAAAAGCAATTAGAGCTGCCTGTATCGGACCGAACAATCAGACGACGTGCTATTGAAGCCGGATTGTTTTCTCGACGCCCTGCAAAGAAACCGCTGATTTCACTAAAAAACCAGAAGAAAAGACTCCTGTTTGCTACATCTCATATTGACTGGAATGTGCAGAAATGGCGAACTGTCCTGTTCAGTGATGAATCGAAGTTCAACATCATTTGGAGCGATGGCATTTGCCGTGTACGTCGACCGGCATGGTCGACGTACACGGACCATGCCACAAGACCGTGAAGCATGGTGGAGGCAATGTAATGGTCTGGGAGTGTTTTTTTTTTGCTAACGGTCTAGGTACAATACATCGAAACGATGGAATAATGGACCGTTTCATGTATAAAAATATCCTGAAAGATATTATGTTACCTCATGCTGAATGGAATATGCCAATAAAATGGGTTTTTCAGCAAGACAACGATCCAAAGCACACTGCAAAAGTAGTCAAGCAGTGGTTTCAAGACAACCACCTATCGATGATGGGTTGGCCGCCTTAATCTCCGGATCTCAACCCTATCGAGAACCTGTGGGAGATCGTCAACCGCAGAATTAATCGTAAAGGTGTTCGTAATAAGGATCAACTGTTTGAACAAATCCAAAAGGCCTGGGCAGCGATTCCACAAAGTTTCATTGATCACCTGATCGAATCTATGCCTTGAAGATGCAAGGCTGTGATCGACAACAAAGGATTCGCCAAGAAATATTGATAGTGAATGCAGCTTGGTCAACATTTTGTCGAGTTGCACTTGTTTTGTCGAGAAGGAAATCCAATTATTTTTTAATACTTTTGAATAATTTATTAACTTTCGTGTACAAATAATGAACTTTGTGATAAATAAAACTTGAAGAACTTTGTCTCTAAACAGTTACTTAGTTATTTCTCTAAATTGAAAAAATGCAACACTTTTATATAAAGAGACTAAATTAGCATTATTTGGTTGCACTCGTTTTGTCCAATTCTGTATATAAGTTGGGAGAAGTGGGACACGAAAGGTTTTTTTTTCAGGGTAATTGCAATATCTTTTTATGAATTTAATCAAACAGGTATTAACAAAAAAAGCAGTAGGGTAGAGCGGGGCATATCAGGACAGCGGGGCATAACGGGACAGTTATGCCTGAAGTCTTATATCTCAGCTAAAAAAAATTTTTTAGCAAAATGTTTTTTTGATAAAACATTTTAAATTACAATAAATCATCATAGTAAAAAAAAAGTTAATTTGATGAATTTATATTTTTATGACTTAACTTCAATTATTACAGTGTTTAATGTAAACAAAGAAGGTAAGAAGTTATATAAAAAAGTTCAACTATCCAAAACGGGATGGAATGCAGTTTTAGCTGTGAGTAAAAAGGAAATTTTTTTTTTTTTTTTCATCTATTTATTATGTCATTTTACACATTTTACAATGTTATCTATAAATTTAAACAAATATATATAATTACAAGCTGACTGGGGCAAGTAGAAGTCAAAATGACTTATCATCAAGCCCCTTTGTGAAATACAAAAAAAAATACAATTAAATTTTACATTTTCCAATATTACATAAAAGAGTGAAATTATTAAGTTTAAAAAAAAAAATTGGTTAGAAATTTTAGAAGGTTAAAGAAGAACTTAAAGTTAAAAAAAGAAGAAATTTAAGATAAAGTTAAAATATAAAATAACAAATAAAAAATTACAAATCTGTACATATTTGTATACATATTAAAGACAATAAACAAAAAAAAAAAAAAATTTAATTCGCTTCACGTGCATATACATATTCAATACAATATTAAAATTAAAAGTACATAAAAAATTAAAAATACAAAACTATTTCAATTTTTTTTTCAAAAAAATGATAGAATGTACGCAATGTTTAAATTTAGTAAGTGTTTTTTTATAGTTCTTTTAAATGTAGCAATAGATTTTATTTTTTTCATATTTTCGTCAAGAACCGAATTCCACAAGCGTGGTCCCCGGCATATAGTCGAGAAGTCAGATTTTTTGAGTGATGTTAGTGAGATGTAGTAATTACTCATTGAATGTCTTGTTTCATATTTATGATTAATTCGAGTGAAACTTTTAAAAAAATATTTTGGAATCATTTCATTTTGAAGTTTAAACATAAATAACAAGTTATGGTATATATTTAGTTTGTATACATTTAGAGCATTTATTTCCTTGAGTAACGGCTCGGCACTTTCGTATCTACATGCGCCCAAAACTAATCTACTTGCTTGCTTTTGTTTTGTATAAATAATTTTTAGGAAAGATAAATGAATATTACAATAGTTAATATGACTATGTATAAATGAAAAGTATAAATTTTTTAAACATAAATTATTTAAAAGATGTTTTGTCTTGTACATTATCCCCAGGGTCTATGAAACTTTGTTCTCGACTAGCTTTATTTGGCTTTTCCAAATTAGAATAAGAAAAGCTGCTCATACATATGGCATATTTAAGTTTGCTCTACATTGACATATTGCTAATAAGCCAGTTCATGAAAAATGTTGCCGAATAATTAAAAAATATTTTTTGTGTAATTTATGTGATCCATAAAATTTTCTGTTTAATTTCAAGTTTAGTAGTAGTTACCAACTTGATAATATATAGGTTATAGTAGAGAGGAGGTATTTTATAATAAAAAACACAAAAAAAATGTTTATTTTAGCTGTTATTTCTTTTTTGTTGTATATGAGTGTATGGGCGTGTAGCTTCTATGGGTATGTTACTTTTTTATTAATTTAATGTCTGAACATATTTAGACGATAGATAGCCTTCATTTTTCATCATTTTTAAAACTTTACAGTTGACGAATAACTGCTGCTCTTTAACTGTCCAGTTTTGACCCATCCACTTGCAAAATGCAAAAGTTTTGTTAGTCTAAAATTTTGTTACTTTGGTTGTCGTAACTTATTTTTAGAAATTTTTTTTGTGTTTTTATTTTCATATATCAATGAAATTTATGAAATTTATAAAAAACAGTGTTACCTATGATTAGTTTATCCGCAACTAGCATATGTTTTTAAATGTCTCTATATGCCCTGCTCTACCTTATTTGGGGCACCGATTTTACCCCCTAAGATTGATAACATGTTTTAATAATGTTTTAAGTAATGTGAGTGAAGTGGGGCAAGTGAGGGCATCTGGGGAATAAATGGAACTACATAAAAACGGCTCCAAATCAAGCTAAATATTAATTTGAGTAAATTTTGATTTTAAAGTTAATTTAATTTTAATAAAACAAAGTAGTCATTGCATTAATGCATTTTTTCATCAAATTAACATTACATATTAGGACTTAAAATTTCTTTGTTAAAAAAAGAAAAAAGTTATTTCACATTTAATGTGGCAAAGTCACAGATCATTAAAGTTATACTTTATCCGGAGAGCTTTAACGGGTAAAATCTCCAGAAATATTACGGAATATATTTTTCCTTATTTTCCTCTTTGCTTTTAATTGAGTTGCCTCCAAGTCATTTTAAACTTAACCGAATTTTGTACTATTGATGAGTGAGAAAGCTTAAAAAACAAATATATTACAAAAGTATATATCTAAACATGTATGTATGGAAAACGTTTTGGATATCTGGAAAAACTAATAGTTAAGAAAAATGTCCGGATAAAGATAATACCTGCGGTTAATTCCGTGTCAAAACAACAACAAAAATTCAAAAAAAATAATTTACTACCTTTAAATTACTTAACTTTTTGAACAAAGATAGCTAACTACGCTGAAAAGAATCCCCTAAAGTTGTTTTAAACAAATCGGAATTTTAGAAGTTATGCTCGTTTGAAATTTTAAACTTAGTAACATTTTTTCTTACCATGCTTCCCTAGCAACGTCCTTAGGAACAAGTAAACGTCGGTACATACCTTGTTACTATAACATTATTTCATTAATTGAAATTTTCCACAATTTTTAAATGCAAAATGTTTAAATGCAAAACCATAAAATGTTTAAATGCAATGCACACAATGTTTAAATGCAAAACCATAAAAATATACTCAGAAATTATAACTTTTAGTATTTTTTAATAAATTCATTTTACTTACATAGATTTTATTATTAGATGTTTTGAAACACCAAAATACTCGCAGGCTGCTTCAATTGACCATTCTTCTGGGCAAAAGTCAATACTTGAATCTTGTTCATTAATGAAAACCATTTTTCAAGTTTATCTTTGATCAAAACTAACATTTTTTCGAACTGAGTAACTTTTTTTTTAAATTAAGAATATATTCATTACCGAAAACTTCAATTTTTGTCAATGAAAATTTCAAAAAATTTGATAACTTTATTTTGAAAACTCTCAATGCTCATACAATTTACAAATGACTTTTCAGTAAATCTGAACTGGTGACACACCAATTATACTGAGACAATTAGAGAGTTCTTGTCTGCTTTTATTTATATCAGCTTCATGTTAAATGTAAAATACGTTTACTTTATTTATTCTTTCATTTGTGATATCATCAGCAGTATCAATGTTATCAGTATTCATTTCAGTGAAAGCTTTTAATTCGACTTAGCATTTTGTAAAAATTTGACTAAGCAGTTTGTAAAATTTCGACCTGGTGCAATATTGAATCTCATGTTTAAAACTATTGCTTTTAACTTTACTTCTCTGAGAAATGCTAAGTTAAAAAAATATAACTCAATAATAGAAAAACTGCAAGTATTAACAAACATGATAAATTTAGAATTATGAGAAAGAAACATTCATGAAAACTTTATGCCAAGCCTTTCTAACCTTTGCATGGTCTTTTGTAAACTAGCATTTTGTGATCACAGCATTTATTCTGAGACATGGAGAACTTTTCATAATTGAATTTTTGGTGATAAAATCAAATGTCAGTTATCAAAGCAGGAGAAACACCAGACTTCAGTGCAACTAAATTTTGCTCATCTGGAGCTAAATCTTGAAAAAAAAATTTTCCAAGGTAGTTCCTAAACGTTAATTTGTGACAATTTGATTTTGAAAATTTAAACTAAGCATTGAGAATATTTAATTTTTTTTAAATAAACACTTAAAAAATTTCTCCCATAAGCTTTTTTATAAATACTCAATTGTTACAACCAATTGCTCAATTTAATTAATCATACAATAAACCAGAAATTCATTTTTACTTTAAACTAAATAAGTGTAGTTAATATAGGTTATAACCAAAACAGTAAATAAAAATGCCAAAACGGTAAATAAAACTATTATAAAGTTTGAAAAACAGTGAAATAACTTTTGCTTATTACGGGTATTTATATATAAACTAATATTATAAGGATTTGAAATGAATATACTATTCTTTTTTTGTAATTAATTTTATACAAAACATGTTTACTAAAACATTATGGGAAAAGACCCGGTTTGCATTTAAGATCTAATAACTTTAAGTAATGATTTTCGATTTCTTCCTGCAAAGGTTTTTGTACCTAATAAATTTTGAGATCGTATGGTTGATGTAACTGTGTATACTTAAACATTTTAGTGTTGCTATAGAAGTTGCTAAGAGCGCGGAGAATAAAAATAATGAAATGAAATCAAAAATTTTAAAAATCTTAAGACTTCGCGTTTGCATTTTAAAAATTTTCCTTCAGTTGATTTTGTTTACAAGAGTTATTTTTGTTTACTTGGAATCTTTAGAACTTAATTTTGCGTTTTAACGTCACGGTTTAACTTTTTTAATCCTGGAATATTTTCTGCTACATTTCTGTGTTTGACTCAAAAATCCTCTTTCTGACTCAAACGGTTTAAAACCTTGATGTGACTAAAATAATGAGCAAACCTCTGTGAAACCTGACCCCTTTTTTACTAACACATTGATCAAAAAAAGATTAAGATTTATCACAGTTATATGACTTAAAAACGGCATTCGACATAAAAAAAATTAAAATTTTGCTTTTTTGAAGTTAAATCCAAAATTAAATCAAAATATTATGTTATAAAGAAATAAAACTTGTTTAAAAATAGTTTAGCAATCATTTAACAATTTCACAGCGAAAAAATAAAAGGTTTATCATAAAAACTCTAGAAAAAGGAGAAACTCTAAAAGTATGAGATTTTTTTAAAATTTGTAATTTTTAACATAAATTTTTTCATTATATTTGTAGCATGAAACACTTAATTAATTGTAAGATAAAAGTTAAGTCTACCTATGCAAAAGAAACAAGCTATAAGAAATAATTAACTCTATTGTTGTAAACTTTGAAACAAGTATCTGGGTGAAGCCCTGGTTCAAATGGGCAAAATCTATAAACATAGTTTTCAGTGGTTGGCATTTAGTTGATAGTTTCCTTTTGCATAGCACGCTCTACATCTTTTGGTTGGTCTTTTAACTGCCGTATGTGGCGAAGCTACTTTGAGTGAAAAGAAGTGTATGCCAGTAAGATGAGATATTGTTTCATCTAGTATTTAGTTGTTTGGTATAGCTGGATTGATTATTACTAAAGTTGAAATAGTGCCATACAAAAAATGAAGAAAAGTTCTTATAGATTTTCCAGTTTTGTATCGGAAAACTTTATGTGCATCTAGTATCACCCGTAAAATCATTCTAAATGCTGATTTTTTGTACCACTTATAAGTGTTACGCAATGTGTGTAAACTATGTAACTGTTGATCAACTTTGTCAACCCCTTCCATGTGACGATTAATGATTGTACTACTGATGGTTTGTATATTGCATATTCATTTGCATAGGTTTTAACAGTGTCAATCATTTATGCTTAGTGGCAAAAATGAGTGACAACATTTATTTTACCTTCTGCGTATTTCCTGACTTTTGACAGCTCGATATTTAAATGCAATAACACGTAAACATAAACATTACAATTTCTTCACAGTACTTTTTCTACTCGATTTAACTGTCCCACAAAGGTGTGCATTTCTTTTTTTTTTAAAGTTGCAAGTGAAAGACTTAAGTAGTAGTTATCTGTAATCAGTATGTTATTTGCCTAAAAAAGGTTCAATTAGTGTATCTGGTGTTCGCTCAGTTCTAAGCATATCCCCATTTTCATCTTCATAAAACATATCTAGTGTTATTCCACTTGATGTTGTCAATTCATAAAGTTTTATGCCAAAGTGTGCTCTTTTTGTGATAATATATTGTTTAAAATGAAACCGTCTCTTAAAGCAAACAAGTGATTCATCAACACTAAGATTTTGTCCGGGGCCGAGTACATTTTTTCATCGGTCTTAAATAAGTTTTTTTAATGGTCTTACTTTATGTAATTGATCACTGTTTTTATTATTTACAGCATAATTTGGATCATTACTATTGTTGAAGTGTAAAAACTTCAAAATCAGTTGAAAAGGGTGTGTGACAATACTTTTGAGAATATTGGAGAGCTGAAAAACTCAGATGTAGACCAACAATACATATGAATATCAGGCTTATATACAATTTCCATAAGCAAAACAAGAGCTGGATTTTTTTATTTCTAAAACAATAACTGATTCCAAAATTCCATCATATTCATTACTGACTTTATTTGGGTTCTTATCTAGAAAATTTTCAATATAGCAAATTATTTCAATTACTTTTCTTGGATTATTGTTACTCTAAGTCCTTCTACTTCAAAGAAAGGTATAATTAAATCAGCATCATTATTGAATTTTTTATGTTCCCATGTTGATAATAAATTAATTCCTTATAGAATAATTTTTGCAACTCTAGCATTGGATTGTCTTTTTTTACCACATGGATTTTCCCTACAACCTCGATTGTTGTTACGTTTTTTTTCCTTATCTAAGTTTGTAACTTGAAATGTTTGATTTTTATTATTGGCACTGTTTTTTTGAATATCATCGCAAACTTTTAACTTTTTTTTTCTGCTACACCATTTTTTAAAACCAAATAATGATCTGGGAATAGGGTCTACTTGGTCTCTTTAGGATCTGTTTCCTCACTACAATTTGCTTCAATTTCTTCTTCATCCTCTGCATTGATATCCATTTTACAAACCTGCGTTATTTGACAAATATCTGGTAAAGAAGGACAGTTTTTGGTGGACATGTATTTCAGGCACGCCCCCTTAGTAAGTCCATTAAAAACGGCATGGTTTTCAATAATATTAGTTTCGCATTAGACACATTTTTTAAGGATTTGCCAGAAGGGTGCTTGAAATACATGTCCGCCCTGTTTTTGTTTGGAAGTTCAAAGATCATACAAAGGTAAAATAAGAGCTACAACAAGTTCTATATCTTTCTTTCCATATTCCCAATCTGTTTCAGGTTTGCTTTCATTGGCTGATTACTCATCAAGGTCCATATCATCGCTGTCATCCATAACTACTTTTGAAATTTCTTCCATATATGAATAAGTTCATTTATAATTAGCAATTTTTTAAAACGCTATATCTTTTGAACTAAGATAAATTTCGACAAACGATTTTCAGCCTACAATGTAATAGTTATTCTACTTTTCATATCTGTAAAGAACATTACAGAAAATTTATAAAACCGTTTCTATATTGCGGACGTAGACATGACCCAAAAAAGAGATTACGGGGAAAATTGCAAGGTTAGTTATGACCCACTGTGCAGTTTTAAGAGAGTGAAAGGGTTATTTGCTGCTTTTGACTAGCAATTTTTAAATCAATAATCAATGACATGATTTCATAATGGGAAATTGTTGCATCTATATATAAAGTCACAATGATGTATTTTAACATTTTTTATAAGTTAAAACTTTTAAAAGTTTCTAACACGTGATTTTTTCTTAAAATTAAAAACAAAAATTTAAAGGTTTTTTAAGTTTAAATGGTTTTATTTTATTTAAATTATATTTTATTATAAAGTATTTTTTGTATTTATTTATACAGTTTTTTATTCAACTTATCTAAATTTGTTTAAAAAAGATGTTTGTAAAGTATATTTAAAAGGGTTTTTTTGTTATTAATTTTATTAATAAAAATGTAATATATAAATAGTTTAAGCATCCTTATTTGATAGTTTGATGACCCACCTATCAAAGATTTGCTCAAGGAGAACCCCAGAAACCACTTTGACATCTGCTAAAAATAATGTTATACCTCAGATTTAAAAGCCCTTTACCAATGAAGAAAATGCTTTTTTCAAATAATAGAAACAATCATGTTTCACAAACAAGATAGTTTTGACAAACTATCTTGAATATATTAATCACTAGAATTTAATCAAAAAGAGTTTTCGTTAAAAAAAACTGTGCACTATGAAACAGTAGTCAAAAATTAGAAATCTACATTTCACTAATATTTCTGTGTCACTGCAACGGCAGCTCCTGTTGAGAGTATCTTTTGTAAGACTGGATTAATTATGTGCCTTCAAAGAGTTTGTATATTTAATTTGTTGCTTGAAACTTTGATGTATCTTAAATGAAATAAAGACTTATAGGTTATATAGTGGCTTTGGCTTTGGCTTTGGCCTTGGCTTTTGCCTTGGCCTTGGCTTTGGCCTTGGCTTTGGCCTTGGCTTTGGCCTTGGCTTTGGCCTTGGCTTTGGCCTTGGCTTTGGCCTTGGCTTTGGTCTTGGCTTTGGCCTTGGCTTTGGCCTTGGCTTTGGCCTTGGCTTTGGCCTTGGCTTTGGCCTTGGCTTTGGCCTTGGCTTTGGCCTTGGCTTTGGCCTTGGCTTTGGCCTTGGCTTTGGCCTTGGCTTTGGCCTTGGCTTTGGCCTTGGCTTTGGCCTTGGCTTTGGCCTTGGCTTTGGCCTTGGCTTTGGCCTTGGCTTTGGCCTTGGCTTTGGCCTTGGCTTTGGCCTTGGCTTTGGCCTTGGCTTTGGCCTTGGCTTTGGCCTTGGCTTTGGCCTTGGCTTTGGCCTTGGCTTTGGCCTTGGCTTTGGCCTTGGCTTTGGCCTTGGCTTTGGCCTTGGCTTTGGCCTTGGCTTTGGCCTTGGCTTTGGCCTTGGCTTTGGCCTTGGCTTTGGCCTTGGCTTTGGCCTTGGCTTTGGCCTTGGCTTTGACCTCATTCCCAAGGTGTTATTTGCCTAAATTACTTTGTTTCTTTTGATGCAATGACGCGATGAGTTTTTTGACAGTAATAAAATCTGTCTCATC
Organism: Hydra vulgaris; assembly: GCF_038396675.1. Classification (NCBI taxonomy): domain Eukaryota; kingdom Metazoa; phylum Cnidaria; class Hydrozoa; order Anthoathecata; family Hydridae; genus Hydra; species Hydra vulgaris. Next base: position 8,552,620 of record NC_088922.1, read on the forward strand.
AAGTTTAAAAATTTTAAATGATGCTTTAGACTCTGAGATACCTTCTTGTAATTTGTTAAAGAAAATATTAACAGTATAGCGATTGAGTGCATATGTTCTGGCAAGTGAAGTCGCTTCTAACAGATGGTTCACGGTTTCTTTTTAAAAATCTTATTACCCGATCTTGATATGTCTTTTTGGCTCTATCAAACGTAAGGGATTATTTACTATGTTTGCTTCAGTCATTTCAAAAGCTAGATCTCTTACTTGAACTGTTGTAAGGCCATATAACATATTGTAACAAGTCTTTAGATAAGTACTCAAAATTTTATCTCGTGCAATAGAGATAATCATAGAATATTGTTAATTTGGTGGAAGATTATTATCTGGGTAATGACACTTTTTATTTATACGCCTATGAAGTGCAGGCTTAGAATAGCTAGCTGAGTATGCTGCTTCTCTATGGCCTATCTTATTTTTTACTTCGGCTACAGAAACTTTCAAAATGTTTTCTGAACCATGTAAAGTTTCACTTTTTCTTTTATAAACTCTAGACATGACCTAAAATTTAAAGAAAATCAGGTTTCATAAAAAAAAATTATTTGTAATGGCATTATGCTTATTGTTATTAATATATCTTATTTCAGACTGATGATGATTATGGTTTTATTTAAAATTAAAAAAATTTGTATGCATGCCTTTTACTTTCCAAATCCTTTCAAATTATTGATAAAAATTTGAATTCTCAATTTGCTTCAAACAACAATGATAAATCAAATTAAATTTACTTCAATAAAAGTCTCTCAATTCTTTCCGAATTTTGCTTTAAATACACAGTGGATTTAAAACAAAATTTGGAAAGCGAGACTTTTAAAAATTGAGATATAAGAACTGAAACTAAAATTGAAAACACGTATCAATATTTTTATTTTGAAAACTATAAAAAAATCATAGAGAAAATGTTCTAGAACTTTCCGCAATAAATTAATTCAAGCAGCTAAGGAGAAAAGAGACAGCGACTTTTTTTCTCTGTCCTGTTTCACCCCAATGTATGAGAGACAAAATAAAAGTAAAATACAGCCACACAATTAAAGCTAAAATATAAACTTAAAAACTAAATGTTAGATGATAAGTGCATTTCCCTAAAAAATAGACATAAGGTGCAACAACAGTCGAAAATAAATACAAACATTAATTACAAAAATACTTTTTAGAGATATTTTAAAATAAAGCGGTTTCTATCGCTTTTTTTTGAAAGTATTTTTGAGCCTGTTTAATAACCTGTACATCTCAAATACTATATACTATATACATCTCAAATACTATATACTATATACATCTCAAATACTATATACTATATACATCTCAAATACTATATACTATATACATCTCAAATACTATATACTATATACTTTACATCTTAAAATACTAGCATAAGTCAACTATCATATTAATGTTCCATCGGCCTTGTTTGCGCTTTTCCATGGTGTAATATCTTGATGAAAACGCTCATCTTGTTCGTTGTATAGAACTCCGAGATTTTCTGTAAAATAGTAAAGGTGACTGTGAAGGAAGCGAACTTTTACACTTATGTTGCACTCCAGTTTTCTATAGCTCAAATGCAGCTCAAGTTACTGTAAAAACAGTTAACAATAAAATAAAGGCAATATAAGACGGAGAACAAGGTGATACCGTCTTGTGACAAGCTTGAAACATTTAATCGTAATCAAGCTCTTTAAGAAGATAATGAAATTAACGCTAGAACTGTATATCTTGAAATTAAATGAAAAAGTCAGATAACACAAGTTCGACAGCTAATTACTCTATTTTATGATAACAAAATTTACTTTACGCCAAAAAGTTTATCTTGCTTTTTTGAATAATAATATAAATGATGAACTAGGTAGGTACAACAGCTATCCAGTTTTAAAAAACATACCTGTACCAGGGTCAGATGGATCATATCTTGGTGGAGGCAAGCATTTCTACCCAACTCCAGAGTTTAATCCAAACTTAAAGTATGAACCTTTAGAGCCTTTACTAAGAAATAACTTAATGAATACAAGATGTTAGGCGTTAAATTTTTTTCTAACTTATTTATATCCGGAAGTAATGCATCCACCATGGTTGGAACTATCTAAAAGTATTATTTATATAAATCTTTTAAATTTTGCTATATCATTAGCCATAGCTAATGATATAGCAAAATTTTGCGGATTATCCACACTAATGCTTTATTGCACAAACCCTTATATGCGCTGTATTTATCGATCTCATTTTTATTACACAGTTAGGCGCATTTTTTGACGGCTAGGTCTTATATTACCATCTACAACAAAATTTGACCCATGAAACGTTGAAATTGGAAATATTAAACTTGAGGAGATAAAAAAGAATTTGGTATTTTTAAAATGGGGTTGCTAACTTGCTATACTATTTTGACGAGAGGCGTTTTGTTCAAGACAAGAAAAAAGGAGCAATACAAATTATAATTTTTTCAGCAGGACAAATTCTTGAAAGTACGGTGGGGTTTACTTCTGCAGGAATTAGAGCATTGTCAGATAGCATTCAAGCACACATAATCTGTGTTATTAGCGCTCAGCTGCTTGTTAGGTCAAGTATTATTGATGCAAACTCAGCAGCTAAAGAACCACAATACAGGTTTTTAAATGCTCTTGAAACTTGTATTAGGCAGCCTAAAAGTCTTAGTGACGTTTAATATTCTATTACTTACATTATTTAATATGCTTTGATAAAAACCATATTAAATAATGCAAGTTTAAATCTTAACTTTAGTATAGCTCCAGGTCTTTATTTATAACCATCAGATTTATGTTTAAAAACTGACGCAACAAAAGAGTATAATAACAAGTGTTTTGCTGCAACAGATTCTCACAAGCTTAAATGAAGTTAGAAAAAAAATTGAAACTAAACAAACATACATAAACCAACTGAAACAAAACCAACAGACACAAAACCAACTGATATTGACTCCAACAACCATAGTGCAGAGTTTACTGCTCTTGTTTTGCTGGGGGTATTTTTATGCTTTTACCAAATAAAGATATTTATTGTTATAATGTACAAAATTTCTCAAACGTATATTGTTTACTGGACTAGTAACTCAACTGTAACATACACGTTGACGATTCCGTTAATAATACTAACCTATTCAGAGATTGTTTTGAAACCTCTGGTATGGCAAGGTGACCCAGGCTCTCCAAACATTTCTATTGGTCTTTTGGAATGTGACCAATTGGCAAACAATAATGCAACTTATAAAGGATCTCCAAAACGTATACTTTAAACTATGCGCTTTGAAGTTGAGTAAATGAGTACTTACCAAGTCTGGGAACCAAATAATTTGAGTTAGCACGCTCTTCAACCCTATCAAGTAGTTAAGCATAATACAATTATTTCAGACAACTTTTGCAATGAAAGCATAAAACGTAAAAGAGTTTCAAGACGTTTATCTATTTATCAACTAAATTTGGACTTTTATAAGAGTTTGTTGCAGGTTCTATTGCTGTTACTGCTGTTGCTGCTCCTGTAAGCATTACGCTAGCTGCAACTAGTGCTTTTTTCTGATTTTATTTTTACTTTTGACTGCTTTTCTTTCTTACTCTTCTTAATGTTTTTTTTTTACTTTTTTTAAGCTCATTTAGTAACGTAGCTAGTTTCTCTTTCCGCTTTGCAGCAGATATCTGCCCAGCCTATATGACGACTACTAATTGCTAATTTTGCTAAAGGTGAACAGCGGGTATCAAGATCAGACTCAGTAATGCAATCATCAATGAAAAAAGTACATTCACCTCCTTCCATTACTTTACTTATGAGCTCAACAATACATTGCACACCACACCGCTCAATCCAAAACGCTGGCACGCCATGAAACCGCTTGCCACGGGTAGTTTTACTGTTTAGGTATGTTTGATTGTTTTTTATAGTTGGGCAGACAATAAAGACAATGGCTGTTGGCCTTCTCTCAAAAAGGTAAAGCACAAGCTCTGATTTACCCAATTTGGTTGCTCCTACAACTGATAAATGACCTTGCATAATAAAGAATAAGCATATATATAAAAATACGTTTATTTAAAATGAAAAACTCAAGCTCTCCTTAAGCTCCTATCCCTGACATTTTCCAAGCAATGACATTTGCTGTAATGGTCAGAAAAATTAACTTCAACAAAGTTCAAAAGTTCTGCTTAAATTTTACGGTGACAGAAAAATGACTTGCTGACATTTTTATATTTGATTTCTTTATACTGAGCTGTTGTATCAAGCTTTATCAAATTTTCTATTTAAAGCAGTGAGTTATTATATATATAACATGGAAAATGAGTATCAGAAAAAGCTGCAGAAAAAAAGAAGATAGCAAAGCGCAATGTTTGGATTGGTAACATTTACATTTATTGTAACCGTCGTCAAAGTAATACGCCAAAAGCTTGTTGACTATGAGGGGATACCAGCCAGCATTATGAAAAATAATCCATCTCCAAAATTATAAATTAGATATATTAAAATGGCTCGCGTTGGGATGATTGTTTTTGGTTCTAAAGCCAATGCCGTTGCGTTAACTGGAAGTAGGATATTAGCATTAACTCTCTCAGGAGATAAAAGGGAAACGATTAAAGAGAAAAATAAAGCATGATGAAGCTGTTAAAAAATTGTAAAAAGCAACAGCTGATTAGAATCAAAAGCAAGTCAAAGCCATTGATAAAGTTAATACTAGACTCCAAGTTGAAAGAACATCAAAAGTTAAGCTAAACGATTATCTTGAAGCTTGTCGTCTTTATCGCAAAATGATTGTTGAAATAAATCAAATAGGTAATGATGGACTCCTTTCACTACCTTCAAAATCTGAGTTATTAAATTTTTATCAAACAATTGACGAACATAAAACAAATGAGTATTTATTCATCACAGGAGCTGAAGTTATGGAAGGTGAGGTGGCTGAGGGGGAAGTAATAGGTTGGTATATTATTAAAAATTAATAAACGCGTTTAAAATAAAACACAAAAAGTCAGCCCTACGCAACTCGTCCGAATGTTGCGTAAATATATTGATATTATATTGGTATAGATACTGAGCCGGGATAGCTCAGTTAGTTAAAGTGCTGCTAAAAAGTTCGGAATATTTATTAACCGTAGCAACAGGATCGCAGGTTTAAATCCCGGCTCTGACTACTCAGCGTATGAGTAGTACTTGGGTACGACGGGAACCCGTCTCGATTAGCTCTGCTATTACAATGTTTCCTTCTCGACTAGTAAATAAATAATCTAGACAAGTAAAATAAAAATTATCGTTTATTATTAAGTGGACAACTAGATATTGATGTCTCTCAGAAACGGTAGAAAATTATCCCAATGCTGTATAATCACTTATTGAACTGTAAATGCACTTATTGCATTACTGAGTCAGACCTTGATAGCCGCCGATTACCTTTCGCAAAACCAGCAATTAGCAGTCGTCATATAAAACATAGTCTTTAGATATTACCCAGCGTTGCAATACTGTACCATTGATTGTAAGAGATCAGTTAAGTGTTATAGCAATCCTTTCGTTAAAAAAGACAGGTTATTGTTTAAGTTTATTGTAGAAGAGAATGGACAACTTATTTCAGATGAACATAGGATGCCCTTGTAGATAAAGATGGATTACGTTGAAGCTCTTGAAACTGTGGAAAAAAATGATGTGAACGCTTTAAAAGCTCACATTGTTAAAAGAAATTTGTGGTACAACTTTTTAGGAGCTAATACTATCATTCGCTAAATATTAGCTCTTGACCAAGATATAACAAGCGAATATATCCAAGCATATATTGAATTTGATAAAATATATTTCTCACGGCGAATGTTAAAAACTAATCTTAATTCTTTATAGCCTCATAAATTTTGCTCTTTCCTCAATAGGTAATGATTCCTTTGTTAAATTAATTTTATTAGAAATGTTTATTATTTTTGACTCAAGGTAAGGCATATATAAGTATATATAACAAGTAACTCTTGAAAATCTTGCACGGAGTTGTGTTCTTTTTTTACCACGCAACTCACTAACATATTTATCAAATTCTTTTTTGTTACCTTTAGCTCAATGAGATGTTGCTTTTCGTGTTTTGTAATAATTCTTTCATTTTAATATTGTCGACATGTCATTCTAGTTATAAATTTATAATGGATCTTTCGAAGATTTACTATAACCCGAAAGGATATTCGCCTGGTCTTGCTTCTATTAAAAAGCTTGCTGCGGCAGCAAAGAAATCTAACTTAGAAGTTAGTGAATGACTTAAAAAGCAAACGATATGGCAAATTTATTTTCCTGCCCCTGCGTATATACAAAGAGCAATGGTTAGCAAAACTCAACCTAATAAAGCACAACAAGTTGATTTGCTTTATCTACCTCATGACAAAGTTGGTCTTATACCTATAAATATGCATTAATGGTTGTTGATGTGGCTAGTCGTTGTAAAGGCGCTGAACCTATCACCAATAAAACGACTATTAATGTTTCAGAAGCTCTTGCTAAAATATACAAAACATTCGCTAAAAAATTGGGCTAGGTGACAGTGCCGCGCCCTCTCACCTAGCCCAATTTTATTCAGGTTGATGCTGGAAGTGAATTTAAAGTGGTTGCTACAAAACTTCTTGAAAAAAGTAAAATTCAGATTTGGCGAGCTGCAGCTGGGAATCATCGAGAGCAATCAATTGCTAAACGCTATAATCGTGCATTAGCTGAAAAATCTTTTGGTTACAAAAAAAAAATTTAATTTTCTCCAAGTGTAAAAGTTGGGTATTGTATACTCCGGGTGAGCTAGAAGTGGGTCAAAAAAGGGCTGCTGACCCAATTATTTTTTAAAGATTTGTTCAAATAATTAAGTAATACAACAATTTGGTCAACTAACCCTTATCATCTTGTTGATAGACCAAATAGACAATTTGTTCGTGAAGAGTTACAACTTGTTCCGTCTGGAGCTCAATTACCTCCTGATAAAACACTTAATACGTTTATGACCATATGCCAAATTTGTAATTTCATCTGGAAAAATCCACCACTGATTATCAAGAGGAGATGGAGATTTTTTAACTTGCTCGTATACACTGATTTAGTGTCCTTTACTTTGAATCCTGACTTTTGTGTGTTTTAGTTCAATCCGCTCGTTGAGACATTACTTGTACGATTCATGTTTGAGTTCTTTCTTAATAATATTCTTGCAAACCCCTTTTCCTATCTTCTTGTTGTATTACCCAGCTTCAAAAACAGAGTACATTTGAGGTCATAAAGCGACAAATTCTTGGATAAGGAGGCCATTAGAAATGTCTTTAAATTTACCAACGACCTTTTTATTAACCTTGTTAAAGCAATGGATGATCTTTTGGATACTCACTTTTTTCTGAATTTTTTTTAATATCATTGTAAATATCTTTAGTCTTTAATTGAAACAATAAACTCTCTGTTTCACTGACACACTGACACAGAGTTGTATAAAGGAATTATTAATATAAAGTATTTAGTATAAAGTGAATTATTTCATAAAGAGTGAATCAAAAAAAACAAAATCAAAATCGAAAAAATCAAAATCAAAAAAAATCAAAATCAAAAGACTAAAACCGAAATAAAAAATAAAAAAAAGTGAATCAAAAAAGGAATTACTAAATGTGATTCATCTGATTATTTTCCCTTTTTTTTCTCTAATAATAGAACTACTGAATTATTACCTCTACGTAAACAAGTAACTATAAAACGATTCATCAACGATAAAAATTTTCTCTTATTTAAAGAAATTCTCATTGATAAACTGGAGATTATTAGTACTTTTGAACCAAACAAAGTGTACAACTAATTTTTTTAAATACTTTATGAAATTAACGATGTAAATTTTCTAAAATGCAAGATTTGTAAAACAAATAAAAAAATTAAATCACCATGGATTATGAAAGTTTTAAGAAAATCCTCGAAAACATATCAAAAACTTTATATCAAATAAAATAAATTGAAAATAAAATGAAAATAAAACTTTGTAAAACGTGTGAAAAATAGTTTGTAAAAGAAAAAATCTTTAAAAAAATACTACACTAATTATTTGAAAAATACATAAATGTTTCTAAAAAAACATGAAAAAAATCAAATCATTAGTAATCATAAAATAAAAATGTGATTTTTGCCCAAATTATCGAAATAAACTATTGTCACTAATTTAGCAAGTGACACTTTCTCTTCATTAAACTTTTCTTTAAATATTCTTTTAACAACATTCAAAGAATTTGAATCCGCCTAGAAAATGATTAAACTTAATAAAACGTTTCAATTTTAATGGAAATATTGCTATTGGTTCTTATGACATCATTAAAAACATTTTATTTTTTATTTTTAGTTACTCAATTAAACAAGCAATATTTCCAGATGCTCTCAAAACAGCTAAAGTTACTCCAATCTTTAAAGGAGATGAACTAACTAAACTCAATAACTAGCACCCAATATCAGTTCACCATGTTTTAATATAAATCTAATAATAGATATAAATCTAACTATAAATAAAATATTGTACAACAACCAATATAGATTCAAAAATAATAATTCTGCTGAACATGCAATACTTCAACTTACAAGAAGTATTGCAAGTTCATTTGAAAAATCACAATATGTTCTAGGCATCTTCATAGATTTATCAAAAGCCTTTGATACTATTGATCACAAAATTCTTTTTAAAAAACTACAATTCTAGGGAATCACAGGAAATGTAATCGGAAACAATTTGTTAAAATAGATTCACACTCATCATCAAATTTATTAAATAGATCATGCGGAGTTCCACAAAGATCAACCTTTGCTTTATATTAATGATCTCTATAAAGCATCAAATTTAACAGCAACTATGATTGCCGATAACATAAATCTTTTTCTAACTGGCAATAATTTACCAACATTATTTGACAAAATGAATAGTGAACTCATTAAAATTTCTAACTGTTTTAAATCAAACAAATTATTAACAAGTATCGAAAAATCCTCTTTTGCCTGGCTTCAAAAAACAATCTACTTTCGAACCTTCCTTGTATATTGATAATGCTGAAATAAAGAGAGCTAAAGTTACCATTTCTTGGGTACATTGATGAAAATCTCTCATGGAAAAATCATGTTAACAGTATTAAGAATAAAATTGCTAGAAGTATAGGAATGCTATACAAATTAAGAACTTTTTGAAGTACATATACTTTAATTCAAATATATTACTCATTTATTCATTGTCATATTAATTATGCTAATACTGCATGGGCTGGTGTAAATAAAAGTATACTAGAACTTCTTCATCGTCAACAGAAGCATATTGCACGTCTTATAAATTTTAAAGACCGATTTACTCATGCTAGGCCTCTTTTTCTTAAAATAAATATTTTTAATGTGTACCAACTTAATGTCTATAATATTCTTTGCTTTATGTATATATTTTTGTAATTCGTATCCCAACCATTGTTATGGTTTGAGAATACAATAATGCACAATATATTTTTCTTTTTTTGTAAGTTAGGTAGAAGCTTTTCATATTTTGTAAGTTTTACGTCTAGTTTTTTAACCATTTTTTGTTGATATTTGTTTAACCATCTTTCTTCAACCATCATCCTCTCTGCAGCAAGAGGATATTAATTTTGCGAATCATGCAAATTTTCGGGATACTCAATATCTACATCGACAATAAAATCTTCCGGGGCGTCATCCGATGTTTTATAGGCTTCTTCAATCAAGAGCTTACACCACTGGAAGCTTTTGCCCGCTAAAAGTCGCATCATTTCCCAACCATATAGATTGTTGGCATCCAAATACATTATATGTAAATTTAGTTTCTTGCTATCATACTCTGGACTTCCAGGGTTGTAAGCCTTTGCAAAGCGCTTGCTCACTATTAAAAAACCGCCTCGTAGCCTTTTTTCCATGGAATGGTGTATGTTAATATCAGTAAATAGCTCGAGTTGAACTCTCGTCTTCTTTAACATTGCATCCCAACTCATTCCTGAAGCGCTAAAGTAGTGAGCTGGATCAAGGCCATAGTAAGTCATAATTGTTGTTCTGAATTTTTCAAAAATATATGCAGGCAATTTTACATTCGTTTTTAGGTAGATGTCGTGGTAGTCACCAAACGTTTTGCAGTTAAGAATGCTCCAAACACTTTTCTCGTGCTCATAATCTTCAGCCTTAATCCCCTTAATTGAATCTGTCAAAGCTGTCAAGACTTTCATTGGGGTAAAAACCCTTACGTTTCAGAAGTAATAGCTCACTACCAGTTAATTTAACTCGGGTTAATTTCAAGTCACCTAGTTCAAGATTTTTTACCAAAGAATCAAGAGATGAATTCGTGAATTGCAAACTATCGATAAATTGCAATTGACCTAAACTAAATGTCATGCATTCCTCAAGAGTATTAGGAATACGGCTAATTTTGTCTCCATCGGCTTTACCTAGAGCTTGTATGATCAAATGAGAGTCATAACCTCGCAAATTATGTAACACTACGGGAACCTTGGTCACACCAAGTCTAATGTAAAGCTTAAACTTGCACTCATTGTGAGCAGCGCCTTTGTATTTCCCCGTAATGCGGAAGTGGTCGTGAGCCTTATCATTACGAAGATTTTTATCATAGATGTAGCAGACTGTTACTTCGCATATGAAATTTTGTCAACATTAGTCATAACAATGTATTTCAGATTTTAAAAACCGTGTTAAATCTTTCCAACTCAAATTGAAGGTTCGCAAAACGATGCTTCAGTGCATTCTCACCGCGATATATTGTTAAAACTTCGGTAAGCCCGTCGCTTCGAGCTTTTACGTAATGATAGCTGCAAGGTGGCTGCTTTTCAATTAGTTGAGTTGAGATTTTAGCCGGATCATTAGGGACACTTTCTACAGGTACATTAAATGCTTCAGAGTCAGCATAGATAATGTATGGTACCAGCATCTGTTTGTGAAAATTTTTAAGTTTTAAAAAATCGTCCTTGTCTTTTTCCGGCAACACTGTGCGCTGAGCCTTTCCTCTGATCCCTAGAGACTCATCACGATGAGCTTTCAATAATTTAAAATTGCGAAATACATGAAGACATCAGCAACAAGGGTGTTTAAGACCGTGATGTTTGCTGTTATAGGGAATCATTCCAGTTAAGTTTTTAATCCAGATATAATGAGGCTTACCCTCTTAAATAAGTAAAAGGTCAATATCAACTTTTTTTTTATTGCTAATGTAAAGAGGATATAGACCTTTATCCCATCCAAGAACGTTAGCTGAGAGCGTTGAATTTTGGCGCTCAAACTTTGTAGTATCGCTGACTATAACTGGAAAATCAATGCCATCACAACTCAGCTTTCCAAGATGTTCACTATACTTTGATGTGTGGTCTGCATGCTATTTCCAAAAGGATCTACTGGGCACAATGCGCCTAAAAGCCCACTCAAAGCAGCGACTATTTTTTTTCATTTTTCAGTTTTCAACATTTATAGCGTAACGCTTTGGGATGTGGTTTGGTTTTTTAGTATAACTATTCTCTTTAAATGGACTATATTTTGCAAACCCAAAAGGTAATGATTCGCAACTACTAATTTGCCAACCTGAACCTTCGTTAATAAATTTTTCAAGAAGTTTATTAGTTTTTGCTGGAGGTGTATCAAGAAAATCCTTGATATTATTTTTATTAAGGGTAGCTGCTACGTCTGAGCGAAGGTAAAAGTCTGTTTTATAGTTTTAGAAGATTTGTTAAATACAGTTTTTCTAGTTTTTCTAGCTTTTTCTAGCAACTAAAATCATTGTAATCTTTTTGCTCGTCTTTCTTAATTTTAGTTTCTATCAACTCCAATATTTTCGTTGCCAATTCATTTATCAATACAAGTGCACCAGACTTAAGTCTGTGACCTTGTGGTAGTTCAGCTGCATAATCCGTGAGCTGGCTAGTTTCATTGCTAAGTTCAAAATCAGGTAATATTCTTTTTGCCTCCCATTGCAAATTATAATTTCCAAACAATTCATGAAGTTTATTTTTAGATCGTCTTAATTTAGTTAGTTATTGAATCTTTGAAAAGAGTCTAAGAGAGGTATTTGTTTATGTGGTCTAGGAGGAGGTATTGTTTTTTCTAGTATTGGTATAGGTTTAAAGAAATCTTTTATATTAGATAGACCTTTTACACAAGCTTGTTTTGAATTCTTTTTTTTTACTCTCCAAACTGTTGCTCTCTCAACTGATTAATAGCTGAAAGGTAGTCATGCAATAAAATAGCTTTTTCACAAAGCAGATCTTTAAGATCTGAGAGAGATTTTTCTACTACAGAGTCTAATTTATACTATATTGTATAATGGCCTTTCTCTAATTAAAACTTTTAAGAATTACCTATTTATTTTGCTCTTTTATAAACTGCCTTTTTTATATTTGTGTTTGTCTTTCTATAATTATATTTTTAAACCTATTTTGTTTGCATTCTCACTTATAAACTTTTCTAGCCCTGTTCACTTCTTCACTTTTTGCTAAGTTTGCAATATCCTCTTGTGTACCTAAGTGTCTTAATTCTTAACGTAAATAGTATAATAGCATTTAGTATTATAACTAGAGTAATAATCGAGAATTTCGTGTTATTTGAAGTTACTAACGTTATTTGAAGTTTATCTGGTTTTACTTGATGAATGTCAACTTGATTTTTTTCTTTAACTTTTTCTACAATCCTTATATTAGTATAATAAAATAATTCATTAGTGTAAAGATCTTTTTTTTTTATAAATTTATGTGGAAAATATCTATAAGCTGCTATTTCACCTAAACATTATTGAATTCCACCTCGTTTATGCCGACTAAAAGTTTTCACGTATTTATCGAAAACTTTTTTGGTTTTTTGTTTTGTAAATAGCCAATTTTAATTTATTCTATATATTTATTCTACTATAACATATGTATGTTTTTCTCTAATAAAAAAGTTTTTAGATAATTTTTTTAAAATTTAAAGTCTGAGAATACTCTTGGTCGTCTGCTTTTTTCTCTACAATGACTGCTTTTGCATAGAGTGGAAATGAAATTCCCATAGAACTTATGCAGACGCTACTAAAATTTACGATAGCATCAATCTTACGTCCCTTCTCAATAAAATTTTATATTTCGATTTTTTTTTTTAATTATAAATATATTTTTTTTTATAGAGTTATTCCCTCTCCAAGGACAAGAAGGCCACTACACTCGAGGAGGCTACTTTTTTGTGGTTACAACCCTCTCTCAACTCTATAACTCCAAAAAAGGAACCTCGACGAACAAGGCCGCTGCGCAGAGAAACAAGTTGAGCACGGTACTACCGGGGAGGCGAGCACTCTACCACTACACCACTACCGCATTTGAAATTTTTTCTCCATTTAGTTTTGCTAGGTAACGTCTCGATTTACCTTGATTGTGTAAAGTTCTTTTTTATTTTAAAATTTTGTTTTAACCATGTTTAGTAAAATCCTTGTTATTGCATTCTATGATCCCTGATACTCTTTAACCATGTCAACAACTTTTGTATTAGGAACAACTACTAATCCTTTTACAAAAAAGTTGTGATCTGTGTTTGATGGAAAACATTTTACTATTTCTTCTTCCATTTGCGTGGTAGTAACTACATTGCCTGCTTTCTTAGGATAAGCAATATCTTTCACATGATTATATTTATATTGAAAGAGAGAGAGAGCGGTTGAGAAAAAATTTTCATCAACCGCTCTCTCTATATATGGAGAGTTATTTAGTGAAAAGCTTAAACATTCTGTTTACTTAGAATGGTTGAGTAAAAATAACTGTCTAAAATTTTGAAAACCGTTAAAAAATTATTTCCATGGAATTGCCACTTGAAAGTACTTAACCATGGAGGAAAAAAGTTTTCCATTGGCTTTCAAAAGGTTTTCTCAAAGTGGGTGTAAAAAAGAGGCTATCAAAAAAGCTTTTCGAGGGGCTAAAAAAAAATATTTTAGAGGCAGAGTTTTCAAATACCTAAGTAGTAGTAAAAACTCCCATTTTACTACTTCTTATATATTTATATATATATATATATATATATATATATATATATATATATATATATATATATATATATATATATATATATATATATATATATATATATATATATATCAGTGGCGGATCGGGGGGGCTAGGGGGGCTATAGTCCCGGGCCCCACAATTTTAGGGGCCCTGATTTAAAGTAAATAATTTTTTATTAACTCTGAAAATTAAATCTTTTATTAACTTAAAAGAGCCAAAGTTAAATTTACTAAATTGTCTGAAAACAAAAGCACAAAAAAAAAATAACTGTCAACAAAAATGCTGCATTATATATTTTCTCCGGTCTTTGACAACGATGGAACGCAACTACTTCTACAAAAAAAAAATTACTAGATTGGTAGCAGCGCCTTATAGCAATAATTGAATGTAACATTTATACAAATTGCTACAAAAACAGTTCCCTTCGGAAAATTATTAATGACTTGAATAATTGAACCTGTCATTTCGAAAAGGACTTAAGTCCAAAACTTTTAGCAGTTAGTTTATAAGTTTGAATTAAAAATTTATGTATGATTTATGTTTTTTTTATAAAAAATAAAAAATACATAAGTTATATACGTTCTTTATTTATCTACTTCTATGTTTAATTTCTTTAGCAACCTAGACATTATTTTAATAAAAATCATATTTTTGTTGATTTTGAAAAGTTTTAGTAAATGGACTTGTGCCCTTTTCGAAATGACAGGTTCAATTATATTGTTATTGAAAATGCATTAACGATTGCAATTCTACAATTCTTTTGTACTTCCGCACAAAAGAGTTCTTGTGTGAATGCATTTGATAGCTGAAGCGCTAAATTCGTGAAAGAGAAAAAAAGAACAGTTTAACACTTTTCAGGTTATACAGTTATAATTAAAATGCTAAGAAAATATGAAAGTGGAGCTTGTAAAAGAAGCTTGAAGAAAGAGAGAGAGGAAATGGTAGCTAAACTTCCAAAAATGACAAATTTTTTTTCATCAAACCAAACTATAATGCAATTTCCACAAACTGTAGATAATAATAAAAACAATGAAAGAAAAGATGAAAACAATAACACGGAAAATGAGGTAGCCTGCCAAGGTCCTTCAAATGAAATTCAAGAAGTTGAAAGTGTTGAATCTACAATGCATAACAATGAGCTTGACTCAGGTACTCTAATTTTTACTATCTTTAATGACACCTCTAACATCTGCTAAACAAAAAATTTACTTTTTAGGCAGTTAATATTTTTATTCAATAAATTGTCACTTATTATTTTTTTATTAGGCTTATTTATCATGATTTTTTTCCTAGATACCATTCTACGACGAAGACACTGCTTTATGGCCATTTCAATTAAAGGAAAATGAACGTATGAAGTATTTAAACAAGGGGTATGCTTTTTTTCAAAGTAAAGACTCTAATTTCGAATCTTCGAAGAGGATGTTCATAAACCAGTACAGATATTATTCGGTTAAATATTTTCAAAAAGTGATGGATAAAGTGTAACCAAAAGTGGTTAATATTTTCTGAATCCACTGGGTGTGTATTTTGTTATGTTTGCAAGTTGTTTTCAACCGATTACGACAACGTATTTGTCAAAAGTGGCTTTTACAATTGGAAAAAAGCTAAGCAAACAATTTTCGGCCACGAAAACAGCAAGGAACATATTCAATGTATGATTAAGTGGATTGAATTCATAACACAAAATACTCATGTCAATGAATATATGGTAAGCCAGATTAAAAGGGAGAAAGATATGATATTGATATAACCAATTGTCGGGGACAGGCATACGATAATGCAAGCAATATGTCTGGTAAATATTCTGGATTGCAGGCAAGTTTAAAAGAGCGGAGTGAATTAGCTTTTTATATCCCCTGCGCTGGACATTCTTTAAATTTAGTAGGGCAGTGCAGTGTCAGTGAGTGCATCAATTCTATCAACTATTTTGGCGTTCTCCAGAGTTTATATTCATTTTTTGTAGCTTCAACACATATATGGGATTTATTGAAAGGAAATCATGCTACACTCAAGCGCCTATCAGATACACGATGGTCATGTAGGTCAGATGCTTCAAAAAGTTTAGTAGAAAATTTTGATGGGATTCATGCAGCGCTATGTCATATAGCTGAGGATACAGAAAAAAAATCTGATACTCGTCATGAAGCTTTGTGTTTATTAAATAAAATAACTAAGCTAGAGTTTACATTCATGGCTGTACTTTGGCATCACATACTTAAGAGGTTTAATGCAGTTAGCAAATTTCTTCAAAAAGTTGAATTAAATTTGCATACAGCAAGCAGTATGTTACTTTCACAAATTGACTTTTTAAAAAACTTACGAAACGACTTTATGAGATTTAAGAATGAATTAAAAAAACTTAGCTCGTTTATTGAAAAAGACTGTTCTGATAAGAACAAAAGAAAGGTAATTAAAAAATTGAGCAACGTAGAAAGCCAAGTTGATTCTTTAAGCATATCCGACAAGTTTCGAGTGAATACATTTTTTGTCATTATTGACAAACTTGTGACACAATTAACTATAAGAAGTGATGGTTACAACCACGTAAATAAGTTATTTGGATTTCTATCGAAGCTGTTAACTATTAGTACCATGGAATTGCAAGTTAGCGCGAAAAAAATTGTAGAAGTGTACTCAAAGAATTTAGAAGATAGTTTTATATTTGAAATAGAACATTATTAAAGTTGCAGCCTCCGGGTTTTTTTTCGCATAAAAAAGATAAATCTGAGACTGAAAACACATTGATTCCTCTGCATGTTTTAAATGGGATTGTTGAAACCGATATTATTGATGTATTTCCAAATATTTCTATAGCATATCGCTTGTTTCTAACTATTCCCATAACAAATTGCGAGGCTGAGAGATTTCTCTACTCTTAAAAGAGTTAAGAACATGCACCGACCAACAATGGTCCATAGTCGTTTAAGTAATATAGCAAGATTAACTATTGAGTCAAAATTATTAGAAACTTTGGATTTCAGCAATGTGATTGCAGAGTTTGCGGGAAAGAAAAGCAGAAAAAAATTACTCAACTTAATTCAATAAAATAAATATAAAATTTGTATATAAATAAATATCAGTGATAGCGTTTTCAAGAAAATCTTTGTTTTACTCATTTTTGTCGTTGTTAGTGGAACGGGGTCTTCTACTTTTAAATAGCCCCGGGCCCCGAAAAGTCTTAATCCGCCACTGATATATATATATATATATATATATATATATATATATATATATATATATATATATATATATATATATATATATATATATATATATATATATAACACTTAATCAGTTTTTTGTAAATATAGATCCTATTTTATCATCAAATATAGCAACTTCTAAAATACACTTTAAGTCTTACGTAACCTCAAACAACATTAGTGTTATGTCTAATCCTAAACTTACGGAAAATGAATTATTAGACGCAGTCTCTTTGTTAAAGCCTAAAAAAAGTGTAGGTTTCGATTCTATAAGTAGTAATGTCGTTATTAAATCGATAAAATACATCACAATTCCATTATTACATATTTTTAATTTATCTTTAAAACATGGTGTTTTTCCAGAAAACCTAAAAATTGCAAAAATCATTCCAATTTTAAAATCAGGCGATCCTTCTGAAGTTGCAAATTATCGTCCAATCTCAATTCTTAATTGTTTTTCTAAAATATTAGAGCGAGTTATGTATAATAGGCTTTATTCTTTTTTGAATGTAAATAATATTCTTTACCATAAACAATTTGGATTCAAATCTGGCCATTCCACCGATCATGCAATCATTCACCTTGTTCAGGACGTATTTGAATCGTTTGATGAAGGCAAGTATACCCTTGGTCTTTTTATCGATTTAAGTAAAGCTTTCGATACAGTCAATCATCAAATCCTTCTATCGAAACTCAAAAGTTATGGTATAAAAAATACTAACTTGTCCTGGTTCGAGAGTTATTTGACTAATAGGAAGCAGTATATAGTTTATGATGAAGGAAAAACTAGTTATGAGACAATTACATGTGGTGTTCCTCAAGGATCGATTTTAGGGCCACTTCTATTTCTCGTTTATATAAACGATTTAAATAAATTTTCTAACATTTTAAATACAATTTTATTTGCAGATGATACCAGCTTGTTTTATTCCAATAAAGATATCAATATATTATTCCAAATAATAAACAAAGAACTAGACAAACTGGCCCAATGGTTTAAATCAAACAAGTTATCTCTAAATATTACTAAAACAAAAAACACTTTATTCCATTGCCAACATTAAAAATCAGATATTTCCTTAGAACTTCCAGACCTTTTTATTGACAACCAATTAATAAAGAGAGAGCAATCAATAAAGTTTTTAGGCATGTTTCTAGACGAAAATGTAACCTGGAGGGAACATATAGGTGTAGTTGAAGATAAAATATCAAAAAATTTAGGTATAATGTACAAAGCAAAGCAGTTATTACATTGATCTTGTTTAAAAAACATTTACTTTTCTTTTATTCATTGTTACTTAAGTTATGCGAACTTGGTGTAGCACTAACGTGAAATATAAAAAAATTGCTTAGCAAACAAAAACAGGCTATAAGGATAATTTCAAACGTAGATCGCTTCTCACACACACAAACACTATTTAATGAACTCAATATCCTAAATGTATATAAACTAAACCTCTATCAAGTTCTTATTTTCATGTTCAAACTTGATAAAAATATATTACCAATCTTATTTTATTCAATTTTTGAAAAAATAAATCACATATACCCTACTAGATTTTCAAAATACAACTACATTCAATCCAAAACTTATTATTCCGCTACTAAATTCTCTATTGTAAACCGAGGACCAAAGTTGTGGAACATAATATTAAATAATGAAATGAAAACTAATTATTCTCTAAACCAATTCAAAACAAAACTTAAGCAATTACTTTTGTTAACTGAAAATGAATTAAATTTTTTCTAATAAAACGTCTTTATATTAGAAATCAATAATTAATAGTTAATTAATTAATTACTTTAGATTATTAATACATAATTAATCAATAATTGTACATATATTTTTATCATTTTAAATGATAATCTTCTTTTTGAGAAATTTTATTTTTTATTTTTGCGTTATTTATTAGTCTTTTACTTTTATTTTATACTGTTTATTTGCTTTTACTTAATTGGCAATGAAAAGTATTATAAATATAATTAAATAAGTTAAACTATAAAATGCTCTACCAATAAAATGTTTTTATATAAAATCATATCTTCTTATTTTTCAAACCAATTCTTAAATGTTATTTTTGTCATTTAATATTTTAATAAATTTTGTTTCTTTTATTTTACAAAGCAATTGTTATATCTTATTTTTTGAAAAACTATAAATTTTAAACGATATGCGATATATTTAAATTTTCTTTTATAATATATATCAGAGATATATACATTGAAACTATATTTTATTGTCAAACTATATTTTGTCTAGTAATGACGCATTTTTTGGGGCTTAATGATAAGACTAAATTTGTCTTCTTCTAGCCCCGGTCATGTAATTATTTTTTTATAAGTTACGACTGTAAATTTTTTTTTATCGGCAAAGTGTAAATAAAAAAAAAAGAAGTATATATATATAATTAAAGGTATATAAAATAGATAAAGCTACTTCTTAAACTTTGCTTCGAGATTATGTAGTAAGTAGTAGAATGTAAATAATAGTAATGTGATAGTGAGATTGAAGTAGTAGAGAAAGAAAGTATACTAGTTGTAGTATGATAAAAAGTTGAAAATAGCAATGAAAAAAAAAATCCAAAACTTACGACCAAAATTAAAACGCGTGTTATTGGTTCTGAAGCTTCAAGTGAAAAAGAAATTGTATAAGTATAAAGTAAAGTAGCCGGGAATTTGTGGTTTAACCTAGGGATCGCTTCTAAATTACGCAAATCTAAATTTCACTAATAAAAATAACGATAAAGATCAAGTTATTCTCTCGTTGAGTCTTAAGTTTACTTAAAAAATTGAAAATGATGAAAAATAAAAAAATACGATTTAATTAAAATCGCCGCGTAAATGTGTTTTAATTTTTTTTTTTCTAATTTTTTTTTTAGGTGCCCTAAGAAGTCCTTACGGTCTTTTCACAGTGCATGGCGGATGAGCATTTGAAAGAAAGTTCACTCCTTCTTCTTTACCAAATATCCTACTTCAGTTTTTAAGATAGATTTAGCTTTGCGTAATTTATGGACGACCCCCTAAAACAAAGAATTTAAATATCTTTTAGTATCTACTCCAGCTTGAAGCAACTTAATACTAAAAATCGCACATGGGTCACTGGCCCACAATTACAGTCAAGCATTTTTTTATAATTTTTCTTTGCACTTCGTCATAACTTTTTATCTTTCTTGTCGTCTGAACCCGAGCCGTTAGTTGGTCAAATTAAAACAATACTCATGTCAATGATTGTTTAATTATTTATATGGAAATTATCAACCTCTTATTCTAGGTCATATGGTTTATTTTATTGTTTTTAATTAGTTAAAACATTTCAAAATAAATTGAAATCAAATTTAAATTTTAAACACGTGAACTTGGCTTAAAATATAAGAATAACATAATCACACAAATTTTCAAAATTATTTGATTAATTCATTATTTGTTTATTAGGGGGTGTCCTTCAATTATGTTAAATAGGGGTAGGGGTCTGAATTTTTTTGACAACTGTGACAAGGGGGAAGGGTGCAGATCAAGGCAGGTTGACGTTGACAATGTTTTTTTTTAATAAATTTAATTACTTAAAAAAAGGAACATTAGGCAGCGTTTGCAGTCTTGTGTCTTACACACTCGCTTTAGTATTTAAATAAAGCTATTTATATTAATATTTTTTAAAATCCGTGTTGTGCTTTAAAAAGTTCCGAGATACTAAACTAATTAAGCACACATAAGATGTTTACTTCTAACACTATTATTTTTTCAAAGTTGTTGTTGGTTAGTCTGCTGCTAGTCTACATTGTATTATTTAAACATTTATATCAGGGGTTTATTCTGCAGCTTGCAAGCCTTATGTGGTTCCTTTGTTTTTAAGAAGCGGCTTTTTAGCTCCATGCACAAATATTAATACAATATTGAAATAAAAATGTTGGTAGCTCTTAAAATACTAAAAGTCTTTGTAAATTTTAACTTTTGGCTCTTCCGTCTCAAAAAATTTCATGTCCCTGGTTTATACAATTTATTTAATGCATTTTTTGTTATATTAAACTCTATTAGAAATAATTGGCTTGCACTGTTGGATTAGGTTTCACTGTTAGATTAGGTTAAATGTTAAAGTGAGGAGGATTGGCACATTGAAGTGTTGTATTATTTGGAATATGTTGATAATTAAAACGTGTAGGGTGTATACATTTTTGTGAACCCTTTAATCTTTTTATTGTTCAGAGTAAGTCTTTGTATTTTTAAACCGGAAATATGTTCATAAGTTAAAAGTTTTTTTGTTTTTTTTTCTATACCTCCGTACACACTGCACACTTACTGTTCAGAGCAAGCGTTTGTTATTTTAAATAACTATACTTATATTTTTTTTTATTTTTCATTTTTTTTTATTTTAAATTGTGCCGTAGAAAGTGCCGTTACAACTTAAATAATAAAACAAATGGATGGAGCAAGAAGAAGTCAGTTTATCTTATTACCGAGCCCCGTTATAGCTATAAAAATGTGATAAATGCTTGTGATAAAGTATATATAAAATGTGTAAAACTACGTTTCATAATTGATATAACTGTTAAGATATAAACTCTTTTTGAAAAATAAATTTAGTACAAATAAAATTAAAAGCAAATAAAAGAAATAAATTATGCCACATTATTTTACTAAAAAAGAAAAATAAGATTTAAGTCCGTAGATAATAAAAAACGCTTTTATTCAAATTTGAACAGTTCAAGTGTATTTTTCTCGATGGTAACAATCTGGGGGGGAGAATTTTCACATATAAGGTCCGCGGTGTAGGATTAAGTATGAATTTAGCTTTATTGTAAATTTTGGGATGACAAAGTTGTTAAATGAGAATCTAGTAGAGTATTTATGGCTTATTTCGCTGTAATATGATTGAAATATTGGTGGAGATATTTTATTTTATTTTATACATAAATTGTAAGACAAAATGTATGTAATTTTTGTATAATTCAACTTTCCAAGTTTGCATCAGAGAGGTTCACAAGACACTTTTTTACTTACTCCAAAGACAATTCTACAGATGCTTGTTTTTGTTTACTGTAGATTTTTTACGCTTAGTTTAATTTGTGTTTGCCAAGGCCATGTTACCTAAGCTATAGGCGACTGTGTATTAATGAGAAAAATAAACTTTTTATGGACATGATATTTAGGAAAGGTTTTGTTTTATACATCAATGAAACGTTTCTTTTCAAGAGCTTTCTCTCTAAAGTGTTTATATGGAGCTTCCACGATAAATTCTCATCCAAGACCATACCTAGAAAGTTTGGGCAAGTTTCTCTTTTTATATTAGTATTGTTGACTTTTAGATCAGGTAGTTTAAAAGGAATTATTTCACTTTTATTTGGTTTATGAAATAGGATAAATTAGTCTTTTTGACATTCAAATAGAGTTTGCTACACCTGAACCATTCGTTTATTTTATGTAATTCTTTGTTAATTGTGTTAAAAAGTGTTTTAATGTCTATTTTCGAATAAAACAATTTGAAGTTAACCGCAAATAAGATTTCTTTTGATAAGCTTGATGTTAAAATATAAATTATATATATTGAGTAAAAATAATAACGACTCAAGTTAGAGCCTTGGGAAATTGCATAAGTTATGGTGCTTTTGCTTTTTTTGTTGTTTTATATTAAATGTGTTGCTTTCTGTTTGATAAGTAATTTTTCAGCTAAGGTAAGTAGTTATTTTTAACTCCATAAAATTTAAGCTTTTTAAGAATTTAAGAAGAATGTCGTGATTAACGGTGTCAAAATCTTTAGAATGATCAATAAAAACTCCTTACATAGAATAATCGTTGATAAAGCATCAGAAATATGAGCATTAAAATAAAAAAATGAAAATAATTTTAAAATACATTTAAATAATAAAAGCATTAGACAAATTCATTTCATTCATTCATTTGAAATATGTTTATAAGTTAAAATTTAAATAATTTTTTTTCTTAATTTATATTATATTAATATTATTTATACCAGTTTTATCCAGAATGTCAGTAGCGAAAAAGTGGTTAGGATGAGCTAAAAATTAAAACGAAAAATCTGATGAAAATTGAAAAAAGTTTCAAGTTACCAGACATATTTAAAATTCAAGGTTCTAAAAATACTCTGGAAGTCAAGTACTTCCCGAAATCATGATACCCAGTGGGGGATTAAGACTTTTCAGAGCCCAGGGCAATTTTAAAGCAGAAAATACATTTCTATGTCATTATTTATTTTCAGTATTTATTTTAAAATACTTTTTTTGCTTGGGGCCGTCAAACCTAAGGGCCACTTATTCCAGCACTGATAATACTGATTATACAGTATCAACTCTTATATTGTGAAAATTACATATCATAACAAAATTTTTTGATAAGCAGTTTTTCTAATATTTTAATAAATCTTTATAACTAATGCAATTTTTCGAATTTTCTTTTAGTTAAATATTGTGGGCCTACGTCACCGATATTTGTCGGGCCTGAATGTGTATCCATTCCAGCCCAGGTATTAGGCCGTTTCTTTTATCTTTAGATGTGAATTACATATCGTGAAGTTTTTTAATATTGTTTCTTTTGTTTACTAAATAAAACGTTTTTAGTTACACCAGGCTTATTTTTAATTTTTTAAATTCTTTAATTCAATTCTGCGGTGTCGGATTAAATAAAATTAAATAGTATTATAAAAACCTTGGGATAATTAAAAAAATGTTTCAAATGGTACTATTTTCAGAAGTTATCTTATATTACACAAGTGATTAATAAGTGTTAAAGAGTCGAATATTAAATGAAACGGAACATTTTATGCAAAGAAAAATTTATTTTTTTCTAATAACTAATGCTCTACAGAATTTTTTAACTCAATTTAAGAGGGTACATATCTCAATTTAAGAGGGTACATATCTCAAATTAAGAGGGTACATATCTCAAATTATATCATAAATATTGGTACTTAGTAATATCTTTTTGATTTATTTTGACAAAAATAAAATTACAAATAAAAAAAAAAATTTAAAAATAATTACAATAAATAATTATTCTTAAAAATAATTATGCAAGTACCCTAATTATGCAAAAACCCTAATTATGCAAATCTTTTGTTCCTATATATCTTTTTATTGCAAATAGATACTTACATCAAACTTTCCAAACTAATCAATAATGGTGCAATGCATATTCTGAACTAAAAAAATGTCAATGAACCCAAAGTATAACTTTAATTTGCTCAATTACAATAATTCGGGTAATTTTTCCCAAAAAGAAGTACACAAATGCATTTAAAAAAAATTAAGTAAAAAAAATAAAATAATAATATTTATTTAGTTCAGAACAAAGACTCCAATGTAAAAAGTGAATCCTGAAAATTTCAATAAATTTGAAATTAACAGGATTTAAGTTATTTAGGATCAAAGTTAAAAAAATGCAAATCTGAGAAAAACTCATTAAAAGAATTAAAACTAATCTAAACAATAAGTGTAAAGCCTAAAAAGTTCCAGAAGCATACATTTCACCTTCTGTAGCAATATTTTTATCTTCGAAACTTTTTTTATTGCTCTGAGCATTTTTCATCGTTTTTTAACAATATCACTTGATTTTTTTTTTTAGAACTTTTTAATGCGTCCTATATCATACTTATGTAAGGCGTATATACAAAATTGACCAAGTTGCAAACCAAAGCTATGATAAACGCTTAACAAACCATAACCACCTTTATTGAAACAGAGCTCTCTAGATGCTATAACTATACCAATTAATAACTTCCCTACAAAAATATCGATTAATAACTTTCCTACAAAAACCTCTTTGGGGCACCGTTTCCATATTAAACTATGCAAAGCTTCATTAACGTTTTGTGTTTCATCAGCAAAACAAGCTTCAAGTAAAGTATCATTGCCTAAATCTTTATAACGAAAAATATTTTTGATTTCATCTGCAATAGCAGCAGGAATATTGACTTTACTTTTATATTTATTATTTTTATTTTTAATGGCAGCCTTGTATTTACACCATGAATTCAATTGACAATGCTTTTAACGTTCTTCAGGCAAAGCATTTTCTGAATAGTGATAAATAATTGCATCTATTACCTTTTTCATGCAATAAAAGCATGAAATATTTCCTTTATTAGCTCTAAAAGCACAACCAAAATAGTTCTGAAGTGTGTTTATGACTTGATTAGTAAGACGATTTTATCCTGATATTGTTTTTTCGTCAGAAAGTATTTTTCCTTTGAGATAAAATTTTTATCGCACGTTAACGTGTTCCCATTCTTTTCTGAACATGACCAACACATTCTTGTTTCTTTATTGTTAATCCAGGATAAGGGTTATTTTTAACAACTTCAAGAAATGAAGTTGTTAAAAATAACCCTTATCCTGGATTATTGTCGCCATCACCCAGATAAAATAAATATCCAAGTTTTCTTGTAGTAATGGATCTTTGAAAGATTTTTAGTATACCAGCAGTTTCCATTGAACAAGAATTTTCTTTATAATTAAGAGAGCAGGTGTGTTCTGGTTTCCAACAGTCATATTCAAAAGTGACTTTTTGCATTTCCTATATTGGCACTGTTTACAACTTTTTGTTAATGTCTCAACATCTATACAGTTACCGTTTGAAATAGCAGTAACGACTGTTTATGGAGCTGAATCCATGACGCTGCCATGATCCATCAAAACTTGCAGTAACGTTTTTTATAGAAAAACAATTTTTTACTGAACATTCTTCTGCTGCCTTTTTTATTGATTTTTCAGACTCTGAAACATAAGATCTGTGGAGTTTTTCATTTATAACGTTGTAACATTTTATTGACAGTGGTTGAGGCATGTTCATACAATACCTAAAACATTTGATTACTAAATGACCTTTTCCAATTTTACAAAATTCTAAAACAGAGCGATAGTTAATATCATATTCCTTACCACCATTGTTTTTGTTAAAACTTGAAACTTTTTTTGAGGTATAAAATTCGTGTTTCCATTCACAGGTACAGAAAGTAAGTATAAAAAGATGTGATAATTATTATTTTTTTTTAATGTTACGATTAAAACCTAACGTTCCAAAAGGTTTTATTCAATCCTTGGAGTCAAAAAATCACGTGAGCTTGCGTAATTTCGATAGCGTGAATGGTTATCATCTTAGTAGGGGTAAAACAAATTATCAATTAAGTGAATAAAGCAGCAGAAAGCGAACATAAAGTAAGTTAAAGAGTCTATAAAAGATGTCTATTTATAAATACTTTGAAAAATTAGATCGTAGTGCCGCTGAATGTTACAAAAACAAACTTAAAATCCTTGGAGTTGATCAATGTATATATAAATTCCCTGCAGATATTTGGAAAGATGAACCAACTGAATAGCCATCTGTTCAATATCATGACGTTTATCGTTGTTTGATAAAAACTCCAAGAATCTTTTCTCAGGAAGCTATGTATAGCTACAAAGCCTTGGATGCTCATAAATATTTTGTGTATGGCTGGGTACAAATAGTTATACAAATGACAGTGAGCTCTGTTTTTTTTGTTTTAAAAGTAGAAGTAAGGCGGTCCGATCGAACAAACAACCCAACTCACATGGATTGCTGTTAAGAAAGGATCGGTTATATCAAGTCACTGTAACTACATGGCAGAGTAAGTTAAATAATTTTTTTGTTCTTTTTTTTTCCCCAGATAATTTTCTTGTCTTAGATTACATACTATCTAAGATTATGGATTGCTGTTAACAACAAAGGATTGGTTATATCAAGTCACTGTAACTACATGGCAGAGTTAGTTAAATAATTTTTTTGTTCTTTTTTTTTCCCCAGATAATTTTCTTGTCTTAGATTACATACTATCTAAGATTATGGATTGATGTTAACAACAAAGGATTGGTTATATCAAGTCACTGTAACTACATGGCAGAGTAAGTTAAATAATTTTTTTGTTCTTTTTTTTCCCCAGATAATTTTCTTGTCTTACATACTATCTAAGACTAATAATCCAAATACAATGCTTGCGTTATGAGGGTTAAGATTATATACATAATAGCTAAATTAGACATTAGTATATTCTAGACATAATCGTTTAATGTCTAAAAAAAAGGTACAATCTAAAGAAGATTGTTTTCTTTTTAATTATTTAAAAATTATTTTTTTTAAGATTTTATTATTTAATTTTTTACAGACTTGGTGAAACCTGTTCTCATGTTGCTGCTTTTTGTATAAATTAGAAGCAGCAGTCCGTTTAGGTCTGATGTCACAAACTTGCACAGATGTACCATGTAAATGGAATCAGAATTTTACAAAAGATGTTAATCCTGCTCCAGTTTCTGAGATAAATTTTTACAGTGCTGATGCAAAACACAAAATACGATCAAGCACCAGATCACATCTCCAGCATCAAGAGTAAGAGTAATTTTGTGTTTGTTTTTTCTTTCTAGTTAAGTTAAGATTTTGATTTTACACAGCAATGGTGTAGTAAATCTGCTTATATTAAGTTGATTAATCTATAAAAATATAAATACGCATTTTTTCCTTTCCAGCTAAGTAAAGATCATTAGACTCATTTTCTGAATTTAATTAAGAAGAACAATCCCAAAGTTGTTGCGTTATCATTGTTTTAAGGATTCCAAAAGCCTATTGTTACTATCAAAGAATATGAGCCAGCCATATTGCTTTTGACACAAAGAAGTCTGTATCTACCGCTATATGCTTATTGCAGTGATTATAATTTATCGATTGGGGCAAAGAGACTTTTCACATCGTTATCAATTACCACACAGCAAGTGGAATACTTGGAAGAAGTGACAAGAAATTAGTCATCCTCCCTTAATTGGCATGAGCAGAGGTGTGGTAGAATAACAGGCTCAACTGTTCACGATGTTTTGAAAGCATCTGTTGAAAGTCCATCAAAATCTTTGGTTCAAAAACTTACAAAACTAAACTTTTGCCAAAACAATGCACCTTCATTATTATGGCAAAGAGGAAAAGAAGATTTGCCTTGGCTGAGTATGCAAATATCTGCCCTGATGACTCATACATAAATGAGTCACTTTGTCTTTCAGAAATCATGTTTCACATTGATTTTGAAGTAAAAACGTTTGGACTTGTAGTTTCTCAAGATAAGCCATGGCTCGGTGTGTCTCCTGATGGGATTGTACATTGTTCATGTTGTGGATTTGGAGTCATTGAGGTGAAATGTCCCTACAGTCTTAAAGATATTGGATTAACTTCATCACTAGATGATGAAAGATTATTAAAAATATTAGAAAAAACACATCCATATTTTAGTCAGGTACAGCTTCAAATGTTCATATTGGAAATGTGTTACAGTGATTTTGTTGTCAGTACTCCAATGAATTTTTTATTTTTTCGAATTGAACAGGATCCTGATTTTGTTAATGAGATGATTGCAAATAGTACAAAGTTTTGGAAGCATGTGGTATTACCAGAATTAATGACAAGGAAGTTAAAAGCCACCGATAAAACTGTTGAACAACATCAAAAGGGAAGCGTATTTTGCATTTGCAAAACAATTAAGAGTGAAAATGATATGGTCGGTTGTGATTGTTGTGATCAATGGTTTCATCCAATCTGCCTTAAATTATAAAAATTACTAAAGGCAAAGGTCTGGTTTTGTCCGTCCTGTCGACAGAACAAATAAATCTTTATTTTTCATTTTCAATTTGATGTCGTCAATAATGATGATAAGTTTAAGGTTGTGGTAAATTTATTTCTCCTAAATCTAATAAAATGGGTTGTAATATTAGAAGGGGGATGAGATTTTGACTTCAGATGTATAAATCTGGAGTTCCAACTCTTTTACCTGATTTAGAAACAAAATTAATTGCGCCAAGCGGTGTACAGAAAATGAATACGTTCAATGTGCAATGCTTTTTGTAATTACTATAACATTGTGCTTTTGCCAACAATGTACCAGGTGACTCAATAAACACTTCAAAACAATCTAGTATGCACGTAAGACGAGGAAACTTTGACTGGAAAATTTGTGGTAATGTTTCAAAAACGTGTTCTCGAGCTGACATTCTAAGAAATTCAATTTTTCAGACATCTTTCTTGTAATTTGTCTCTTTCAGATCGTAAATTATCCATTTCACAATATATACTTTCTCGTTCAAATGCACTAATAGGAGAATTCATGGCACTGATTGGTGAAAATAATGAGAAACAATTTTCCTCTATCATACTAGACTATTCTGCTTTGTCAGCCAGATTATTATGTACAACAAAGTCAATGTTTCAATTTTACTTTATGACTAATTTAAATAAATTTTTTTTATCATATATATATATATATATATATATATATATATATATATATATATATATATATATATATATATATATATATATATATATATATATATATATATATATATATAATAAACATATATATATATATAAATAAAATATACATATAATATATATATATATATATATATATATATATATATATATATATATATATATATATATATATATATATATATATAAACAAATATATATATACAGTAGAACACCGTTAACTCGGACTCTGAAGGGGTATATATATTTTGTCCGACTAAGCGAATGTCCGAATTAAATAAACCTCTCGTCGAACTTTTTGAAATGTCCGACTTATTGAGATTTCAAGACTTATCGAATGTTCCTCGATATATTAATATTATGTACATATATATTGAACAATATTATCTTATGTGAAATATATATTTTTGTATAATTAATATATGGGGTTTGTTTGATTTCTTAATAACAAACATCAGACGTATTTCTGCACACATGTTAGCTGCCGCAAGCCCAGTTAGTCGTCTTGCAATTCTTACCTCCACTACATTTCTCACCTTTCAAATGCATACTTTTTTTTGGAAGTGCTTTATTTAACAAACCGAACTCATCTGCATTGAATATATCACGCGAGTTATAACGAGATAATATTGTCGGCAAAGTTGTTTCCCTCCTAGGAACGGTCATTTCATTAGTAATATTTTGACTTTCACCTATGAAATATAAGAAAAGCAACTTTAAAATCAGCATAAATTTTATTAGCTATGGTTTAGGACTTTATGCAGTTTTACACATCCGCACTCTTTTCGCAGAAGTTTTATTTTTTTCGACTTCTGAATATATTTTGTTTTTTTCTTTTGACCATCTAGACAATGTTTGCTTTGGAATACCATAATTCTTTGATATAGATACAGATGGTTCTCCTTTGTCGAGTTCTTTTAGTATTTTGTATTTTTCTGTTAAAGTTCTACTTGATAGCTTTCTTTTAGCAACCTTCGACATTTTTAGTTGAGAAACCTTGATCGAAGTATAACCGAATCGAAGATATCATGAAAATATTTAGTTCATTAAATTACGTTTGACGCTAAAGTAATTAATTTTCGAACGTCCGACTTATCCAGGGTCCGAGTTAACAGGATTAAACTGAATATATATATATATATATATATATATATATATATAAATATATATATATATATATACATATATATATATATATATATATATATATATATATATATATATATATATATATATATATATATATATATATATATATATATAAATATGTAAGTGTATATATATGAATAAAGAAAATACCTTTATATTATCATTTTTAATATTGTATACTTGAAAGAGTTCTCAATAGATAAACTAGAGCTATATAGTATATATGTTCCTGTCACCTGCAGTACCAGGAATTAGCTAAATGCTAATGTTTATAATATATTAATTTATATTAAAACATTAGCATTTAGCTATATATATATATATATATATATATATATATACATATATATATATATATATATATATATATATATATATATGCATGTATATATATTTTTATTAAATATATATATCACAGCGATTGTGACATATATATATATATATATATATATATATATATATATATATATATATATATATATATATATATATATATATATATATATATATATATATCACAGTGAGTACATAAATTGATTTTGTATGCTTACTCAAAGATTCATAGAGCAATTATTTTTTACCCAATAATTTAGTTTTCTGTGATTAATACCATTCAAAACACATTGTCGATGGGCGGATTGATAATTCCCTTTGTGTGAAAATAAAGAGGGTAGAAAGTCTGGATCATTTGATTGGTTTTTCTTTTGGCCTGTAAAACAAAATTTACATTGAAAAGAAATTATATCTTTTAAAGCTACCTGGAGTAATTCACAACATGTGTCATAAAAAAATAAACACCTATTATAACGACAGCTTAACGTCATTTGCATTAAATGCATCCAGTAAATTTATAGAAATACCGTGATTGTTAGGCAGGTCCGTTTTTAGGGGTTGGAAAAATTACAACTTTGCCAACTTTTTTTCCCATTCTATGTTGTCTTAAAAGACTTTTCCTATAAAATTTTTTAAATTTCCTAACCTCCCAAGGGGTTTGAATATTTTATATTTAGTACATTTTTAGGGAATTTTTTTTTTTATTATGCTCTGCCGGACCTTTGCGGAGTTATAACCACAGCGCGCAATAATAAATTTTATGAAAATGCGCTGCGTTTGTAACTTTAAATTTAAAATGGCATTATCAACACGTTCAAATACTGAAACATATTTATTAGGACAAACCCACAAAATTGATTGCAGAACATTGCCTACAAAAGGCGACGTTTTAATATATTATTATCACTGCTGCAGATTACTAAATTTCAAAAAAAAGAAAATAAAAAACACATCGAAATTATTTCCTGTCCTCAAGATAAACATCACGATCTGCTTTGAAATGATAAAACATGTCAGCCCAAATGTGTTGTTTCTGCTCTTAGAAAACCGTGGCTTATTGGTTAATTTAATTATAGAAAAATTAGTTATTAATACTGTTTTTTTACCAAACCACACATTAGTTGCAGAAGTATTAGGTAACTTTTGATTTAAATAATGTTCATAGTTTATTACATAATTATTGATATAAAAATTTAAGCTAAATAACAAATAAAAATTTATTAAATTATTTAGGGAAAATGTTTTCAAATTAATATAATTAATATAATATATAATTAATATCATCATAAGAAACTGGTATCATATCTAGGGATTGCAATCCCGGGCATGAATTACGATCCCGGGATTTCGGGATTGAAGTAAATAAAATCCCGGGATCCCGGGATTTTATATAATGTGAGATATTTGCTAAAAAACAGAACTTAATACTGCATATATGAATATACTCTTTGATGTTATCAATTTTTTATTTAATTTCATTATGCCTTAATGACTTAAATTAATTTTCTATGGCGCCTTAAATTGTTTTAATTGTGTAACAGGCAGCAGGTGTATATAAAGATCTTAAAATAATGCAGAAATATATATACGGTACCTTCCATATTATGTTTTAAGATTACAGACTTTACAGAATAACCTTCATCAAATAATTGGATATGTAAATAACATTTGAACATTTAAAGTGTATTTGACTAAAGTAACTAAACAATCAAAATTTCAAAATAAATTTGTAAACATAAATTTTCTTAAATTTGGCTACCGATGTAGCTGCTGTAGCAACAAGCTACTTTGTAAAAAATAACATAATAAGTTGTTTGTGAATATTGAGAGACAAAAATTAAAGAAAATCTTTATTTTATATTTATAAATAAATGGTAGCTAAATAATAAATGTAAAACAAAAAAACAATTCATATTAAATGCATATTTTATTTACAAACTTTCTTTTTTTGTCTGAAAATATGCCCGGAGGAATAGTAGAGCATTTAAGATTTGGTCATTTAGCCTACTCCTTATTTTACTTCCCAAATACCCAACTGCAGAAAATGCCCGCTCAGGTTCGATGCTCGTCGGTGGAATAGATAACAAATATTGGTATACTAACTCCAAATTATGCCCCCGGTTTCCACCATTTTCAAACAGATGTATTTCTTTCATTATGATTGACATTAAATTTGAAGTTTGTGTTTCTGGTTGAATGGCTTTCATGCTTTGTGCAATTTGTTCTTGTAACTTTTCTCTTTAAGACAGGGAGGCTCGAACTTGTGATTTTTCATTTCTAACGACAGCCATCATATTTCATTAACATCAATACTTGATTTTTCTAAATTATCATTTTTAAAAGCAGCTAGTCTCTCAATAAGTTTTTTTATCTGCTTCCTAATAAGGGTTTTAGGAGGAACTCCAAAAATTTTGCAGACATTTGTTTCATCATTCACAGCATCATATTTTGGATTTTGAAGGTATTTTAAAACACCAGAAATTTCTTCACATCGTCTTTTCTCCATTCTTGTTTTTATAGCTTGGAACATTTTATTAGCAAAGGGAGATTGTTTTTGAGCAATCTGCTAGAATAAAAATATAAGTACTGCATCTGCAGTGCATAGATTAGCATCTCTTCTGCATAACGCATCTACTGCTAATTTGATAGGTGCAAGTACTTCTATTATTTCCGAAAGAACCACAAAATCACTTTCGTTTAAGGAAACTGGGTGGTTTAAGTCAATTAAAGCTTTCTGTATACATGTTTTTAAAGCAAGGAAACGCTCTAGCATCGATAGAAGAGAGTTCCATCTTGTTTTGCAATCCAAAATGAGCGAAAGCTCGCTGCCTTTCTCTTCTTTGACATATTTTTGCAAGACTGCATCATTTTTTGTCGGGGATCGTTTAAAAAGAACAACTACCTTACGGGCTTTTTTCACTAGTTCATTGATATTTTGTTCATTGGTGAGTAAATCCATATTTACTATCCCATCATTTGTTGGGGGAAGAAAGCCTAATCCCATTTCCTCGTCGATATTTTCTTCATCTTTGTGATCATCTGTTTCATCAACAATATCTTGAGTTTCCTTCAATGGTGCTTCGGTGTCGGACATTGGCGTAGAACTTTTTTTATAAAGAACATCATAAACTGCAAGGTGAATTCCATGGACTAAACACAACTGGTGTTCAGCCTCAATAATTTTTCCCACACGAACCATTACATTTGAACCTTCCGTAACAATAGCAACAATGTCTGTATCAATATTAACATTATGCTCCTTTAGGCGTGTTTTTAAAACATCAATACATTTCTCAGCATTCATAGACCGATATACACGAATAAGACCCAAATTCCAGTGCTTATTTGGGATATGTACATTAATATTCATGTATCTTTTACTTGTTGTAGAGGTCCATTCATCAAAGCTCAGAGAAAATCGTGTTCCCAAAGCTTTATATTGATAAATTTCTTTGGAAATTAACTGTCTAATATTTAAGCTGTAACTCACCACTATCCTTTTAATTGAGTTTGCTGACTTGGGCAAATTTTCGAAACCACTGGTAATCAGTAATTGCCTTAAATCTTTTGATGTTATAAATACATTAAATGTTAGCCCATCTAAAGCTGCCATTCGAGCCAGTGTTTCGTCTAAGGTTGTTTTTATTTCGGATGCAAAGTAACTCGTTATTCTTCGTTTCGTAGGAGGCTTCTCGTCGGTTCTAGCATCATTCAACTGTTGACTCGAACTAGGTAAATTTTTGTCGGCTGAAGTTACTTTCAAATTATGCTTAGTTGATAAGTGCGTATGAAGGCCTTTTGTAGAACCACCCAATGTTTTCAAAATAACACCACATTTCTTACATTTTTCTGCCAAATTATCCGCAGACTTCAAATAATGTGACCATACTGAAGTTGGGTCTTTATCTTTTTTGTGTAGAAAAAATGATGTTCCCTTTTCACTGTTTTTATTCATGTTTAGAAGCATATTTTTTTTAAGGTGGTCCTATACTAATAAAATCAAAATTTTAAAAATACACTCATATTTTATGATTTTCATATAAGAAATAGTATTTTATACCTAAAGCACAGCTAAGGAAAAAAAAAATTTTAATTTTTTTTTGGTCAAAATTTTGGGTCCATGGACACTAAAAATGAACTACGCGCTGCTATAAACAGCCTGTAAACTAATAATGGTATGATCATGATATTTTCACAGCTTTTTAATATCAGATGATTTCACTAACCCTGCCAAAATCAAATAATTTAAAAAAATATTAAAGCTTTTGTAAGAAAACCGGTTTAAGGCTTAAAAAAAATGCCCCGAAAAGGCTTAGAACCTAGACCGTATTATGAGAACCAGTTAACTAACATGAATTCTTTTGGTAAGGTGAATGTGCATATATATAATAAACAACTCCTGAAAATTTCAACACAATCAGACAAACCAATCTCAAGATATTTATCACAGCGTGCAAAAAACTCATATATTGAGAGAAAACAATAATAAAGATTTTTGATGAAAAAAAAATTTTTTAATATATAAAAAGGTAAAAAAAATTATTGAAAAATAAAACGACTTGAGCATTATTGAAAACACAGAAAAAAGAAAAATGTGAAAACTCTAATATTTGAAAAACATTTAACCAAAATAAAATTATTCAATCAATGAAAAAAAGCTTGAATATAAAAAGGTAATTTACAAAAACATATGTTACAAAATACAATAACAG
Organism: Hydra vulgaris; assembly: GCF_038396675.1. Classification (NCBI taxonomy): domain Eukaryota; kingdom Metazoa; phylum Cnidaria; class Hydrozoa; order Anthoathecata; family Hydridae; genus Hydra; species Hydra vulgaris. The sequence goes on from NC_088922.1 coordinate 8,588,299, forward strand.
CCTTAACATAAATTTAATTTAAAAAATAACAAAAAACCAATATCTTAAACCATCCTGCTTCATAAGATGCACCTTCACTTTCATTTACTATATCTGTTAAACCTTTTCGTTGTGCACGAAGCAGCTTTCTTCTTTGTTTTATTGGGTCAAGCGACTTCTTTTTCATCATCTTTATTCTTTCTGCAAAGCAGCATTATATTAAAATTAATTTCTTCAGTTATTCCAAAGTCATTGCAAAAAAATGATGCCTCAAGCATTAGTAAACATTATTATTAACATATATTGCGGTACACATTATTGCGGTAAACAACAAAAGCAATAAAAAGGTTATCATTTCAAAACGTTCAAGCGACTTAATAAACTCAAGCAATCACTTAACCACAAATTCGCTCAACAATTTTACAATTTATCTTTTTAACGCGAGAAGTCTTGCCAAAAAACTTGTTTTTTATACAATAGTCAAACAAACCTGCCTTAATTTGTGTTTGTGAAACTTTTTTCAATGATAAACTCCCGAACTCCATGGTCTATTCAAAAATTTGCTCCATTTATCGTAAGGATAAAGCATAAACAGGATAAACCTGCAAAGCAGCATTATATAACTCGTTATAATTCAGTATAGTCACCAACTTTGAACATTTTGTTTTACAAAATAATTTAATTAGTTCAATCCTGTTACAATCCCGAAAATCCCGGGCTTTTGTGTTTAGAATCCCGGGATTTTCGGGACCTAAAAACGTCCGGGATCCCGGGATTGCAATCCCTAATCATATCGTTCAAAAAAAATGGAAACACAAAAGCTGTATGAAAATAATTTTTTGGCATTAGAAAAAGAATTGTTTGACATAGGGCACCCAAAACTTTAAGAAATAGTTGAAAAAGATAGAATTCGATCAAAAGATGCAAAAGAATGCGATATTTTATTTATGAAGACCAAAAATCTGAAAGAACACTGATAATTGATAAAATAGACAAAAAATGTCAAAAAGTTTATTCCAACAGAGAGTTTCGCAAAAGGAAAGCCAAGGAGTTTGAGCAAAAGGAGGAATCTGCCACAAAAAACTCAAAGTTAAAACAATTTTCATCAAATAACAATTGTATTAATAGAAATCAAGAGTTATTTTTGTTAGAAAATTTTGATAATGAAGAATTTCAATATAATAACTATGATGAAATTGAAAAACAATCAACTAACATAAAATGAAATAAAGTGACAGTAACAGTAGATATTGACGAACTTATTAAAAAAAACTTCAACATTTTTTGGGCGTTTTGGAATTTTTTTGAAGTACAGACAGGATTATTAGCATTATTTTTAAGATGTGGAAATATCAATCTTAATGAAGTAAAACTTTCAAAGACAAAAGTAAAAAAAATATGAAAAGACTTATATTTAAGTGAATCAGAATTAATTAAGGAAAAATTAAAGGAAAATGTAAAAATAGTAATTTAATTTTGCACATTGATAAAAAAAAAAGTTACGGCTTTAAATGAAGACTAAATTTCTAAAGTAAACGAACGCCTAGCTATTGTTGTTACAAGTCCAGACTGGGATTTAAATACAAATGGAAAACAACAGGGTGAGCTGCTAAGCATAGTTGAATGTCAATCGGGAAAAGATATAATCAAGCATTGGCATGTTTTAATGTTATAAAAAAGTTTGGAATTGAAATATTTATAAATGGAATTTGTGCTGATACAACAGCATGTAAAACAGGTTGTAATAATGGTTGTATAAGTATTTTAGAAGAACTTTTAAATCGACCTCTGTTAAGGCTTCTTTGCATAAAATATTCTCAAGAAGGACATATTTTACATGCAATAAATGCAATCACTAAAATAGAAAGCAAAGGTCCATCAAAATCTATATATACGAGATTCAAAACTGCTTGGTCAATACAATATGGAAATGTTCAAAAAAATATGGATCAGTTATCAAAGTTTCCATGGTGCCAAGTTAGTGGAACTCCATTAGAAGATATGGCTAAAAAAAGTTTATCTTTTTACAAAAAAGCTTTGGAACTTTATGCTTTTCCCAGAAATGATTATACCAATCATAAAGTTTTTAACCCTAGAGGGAGAAACAGTATTTTCAAAGGCTGCGATATATGTAGCTTCGTTCATACAAAAAATTCAATCAAGTCAAATTGTTTCTGCTGCTCATAATGATTTGTGTACAGTAAAAGAGATGATAAAAATGAAAGATTTTGATGCTGATGTTTTTCAAGCTTTTATTTCAAGCTATCTTAGACATAGTTATTATCTTCTGAAGAAACAGTTGTTTTTTGTTTATTTGATAAATAGTCTTGACAATAAAGTTAAAGAAAAAGTTGCTCAGCAGTTGTTAAAATCAAATAAACCTGAAATCTTTAAACTTAAAAAGTTTAAGCCTGTAAAAATAAATGAAAATTCAGAACTTAATGATTACATTGGTCAGAATTCATGGCTCTTATTTAAAATAGTTCCTTATTTATTAGAGTGGTAAGAAAGTCCACCTGATTTGTGGACTGATGATTCTGATTATAAAAAAATGCAAGGGTTTATAAAGAGATTAGCCTGTGTCAATGGCTGTTGTGAAAGAGCTGTTAAATTGGTAAAAGACTTTATTGATTCAACAATTAAAGAGGAAAAGTTACAAGATATTTTACTGGTTTTGAAGGAACACAGAGTTAATTTTCCATTTTATAAGTGTAACTGGTCCAAAGAAATTCTTAATAAATTGTAAGAAAAGTTTAACTTATTATAATAAAAAAAATTTTATGTATATTATTTACAAAACGTGTTTGTAAAACCTTTAGTCAAAGTCTTTTACATTTTTAACAGTTTACTTTTATTTTTTTATCTTTATTATGTACAATATTTGGATTCCTTATTTAACAAACTTCTTAAATGCAAATTTTATCGAGTTTTTTAATCAATATTTAGGAGTATTTAGATAAATATATAATTGAAGCCATAGTAGAAACCAGGTCATATTTCAAAATGTGTTATCTCGAGAAATTTTAAATATTTTAAGCTCAAATTTTATACGAACCTACCTAATAGTAAAGTCAGCTCACACAAAAAAAATTATTAGTTTTGTTGTTCCTTGATCCAATTAAGATAGCAATTTAACGAATAAATGGTCAAAAATGACTTTTTTTTAAATATTCAAACCCTCAGAGAAAATTAAAATATTTTTATAACTTTATTTTAAAATTGTCTTGTATATCAACATAGAATAGGAAAATAAAGTGGCAAAGTTACAGTTTTTCCGACCCCTAAAAATGGACCTGCCTAGTGATTGTGTTGCTCGGAAATATGTCTTTAAGTCAAAACAAGAAGCTCTATAGGCTATAAAGTTAATTTCAATATTGAATGAACACGAATATAGATAGGAGATAAAATAAATTCAGGTATCACCCTTGTTGCTAAGACATTTGCTAAGGAACTAGAAATTTATAAACATTTCAAATGCTAAATTAGACTAATTTAGATGCTGCCTAATCTAATTTTGATCTTATTTTTAGAATTAGCAATGTCAAATTGACCAGAAAAATTTATAATTTAAATTTTGAATTTTTTGAGGTATGTACCTACTTAATTTATCAGATAATGCACAAGTTTATCCTAACATTTCTTTTATTTTTAGATAAAACGATTTAAACAAAAAAAACTTTAGGAAACGGCATATATAATTTATTTTATAAACTATGTTTTCTCCAAATATATTTTAATTTTGTAACTTAGGTTTCAATACAGTAGAAAAATATTATTTTGAGGTACATAACACTATTATTAACTAAAGTTTTTCAAAAAGTGAAGATAAAACAAGATAATTCTAGCGTCGCGGTTTGTTTACAACAATAATGTTATGTATGTACACATACGGAGCACATGCTATATTTTTAATTTGTTTGCAATACAACAATTGATAATATTATTTCATCATTATTGTTGCAACTAGAATGAGTATTAGAGTTTATAATTTTAAATTCAAATACATCTTTGACTTCAAATGGAAAAGTTTCTTCTAAATAAAGGAATTCATGCTTTAAGTAACTCCTGGCAACAGCTTTTCCGTTTACCTCAAGTGATACAAAACCTTGATGTTTCCATTTTAAAAAACTCTTCATGGAAAATTGTAAAACACAATTTTGGAGCACTGTAAATACGTTACTTACCCAGGGATTTGAACTTTCTACTCGACTCAAATAGGAGTCTCCATTATTAACTAATTTTGTCCATGAAATAAAAACACTGCAAGATGTTCGAATGCTATATTCGGCTTTATATTTGATATAAACTGGACGTTGCGATATAATTTTTTCTAACAAATCTTCACGCGCTTTCAACTGAATTTCTTTTTGTTTCAAATAAATTTCTTTTTTCTTCAATTCCATTTCATCTAGGGACATCGTTTCGATAATTTCTTCCGACATTTCTTAGCTTCAAATTTTATGAGCTAGTTTTATCTCTTATTAACGTATTTAAAACTATGTATCCTTTTTTATAGTTACCAAAAATTCTTTAATCTAAGTAGTCTAAATAAAGTTATATCAATATATCTAAGCGTTTTATATCCAAGTATGCAGAAGTACACCTTCAACACTCCTCCATACATCAGAAAACGTGTTCACGCTCTTTGTCAAATATTTGTTGTTGTTTGTAATCATTATAAAACAAATTTACTGAGCTTCGTGATGAAAAAAGAAATTATATAAGTTTTTTTGATATACCTCTACGGCAAACCAAGCGAATGTTTGTTAAAATTAAAACCATCGTAGATTCAGCTAATATGAGTATCTAGCTAATATTAGAATACCAAAAGATTTCTAAGATGTGAGCAGTAAAATTCAAGTTGCATTCTATTTTTGAATCAAATTGTGATGATAACAGGAAGCAGTATAATAAGTGTAAATTTATATGCAGTAATTAACGGCTCTCATCTAATTTAAACGCTTTTAAATTGTTTGTGTTGATAATACTTTAAAAATTATTACACAATACACATGTAATCTGGGGCGCAAAAGATAAGAGATGCTCGTGGCATTTTTTCATGCAAAAAACTCTTCATCAACTTTGTATTTTTTGGGTAAACACGATCGACAAATCCAAGACTTGTAAATAAAAGCTTCATATTGGTACCACATTTTGTTTTGAGTTGGCAATGCTTCTTCCCAAACTCTGCGACACTTTTTGCACCTCTTAATATCTTTGCCTTGTTTCGTTTTTTTTTAATGTTGCACTTGCTGAGTTTCATCTGAAGCTTCACTGAAGTGAATTTTGCATTTCTTTAATTGCTTTGATTTCATCGTTTTGCTTTAGTTTCTCGAACACCTCAGATGTACTTAGACTCTGGCCTTCAACTCTCGGAATGCTGACTCTTTTGGGGTTTTTTTTGCGTGTCTTTTGCGCAATATGGTGGCGCTGTAAAACATTTTTCAAATTGCCTTCGAGTTTTTCTGTGAAGTGTTGCAACATTTAATATGTTTGGGCACGAGTCACTGGTGTTGTTGTTAATTTTTGAAGTTCGATGCTGATTGATGTAGATGATAATATAAGCTGGGATGAGGATGATAAAGCAGGACTGGTTGAGGATGATGAAACAGACTTGCATGAAGATGATGAAACAGGCTAAGATGGTACTTAAATGTTTAAACAATTTGTAATTTTGATTGATCAATTTTGCTAATATTAAGTGAGAACAAACCAGTGTTTTGAAATCCAGCAAATATTTGTGTTTGTGTAAATGCGCCACCGGAGCTAAAAAGCTATTTTACCTTTGGTACAAGAGGAAGCTCTGAGAAATGAAATATTGCCTGCTACTCTGACGTTTAATTTGTGACTCCGTTGTTTCGTAAAATCTTGATACCATTCTCGTCCTAGTATACCATTTGGAGGAAACAGATGACTTTGATTTGTGGATACCAAATATCCTTCAACTATTGCGATGAAATCTGCGAAGGTCGCAGTTACTCTTCATTGTAAGTTTTACGAATGTAAGTACAAGTCATTTTGTTTTAAAATCTTTTAGATAAACAGCAAAGGCTGCCATTTTTATCTACGTTTTAAATAATTAATAACTATTAATTAGCTTAACCGCGCTCATCTTAATGCATAAGTGTGAGTAATTAGCATGTTTACTCTTTCCCCGAAAAACATTTATATTGGTTTTTTGCTCATAACTTTTTTCCACAACTAGCGAATTTCATACGAAACAGTCTTTTTTGTTTAGTAAAATTTAATTATAGTTTTGGGAGTTTTGGAGTTGATTTTTTGAAAAAAAAATTTTTTTTACGACGGTGAAAATTTTGAGGTTTGCTAAGGCAAAATCAAATTTTTTCAAATAATTTTTACACCTTTAGATAAAGCACAAAATTCTCTACAAAACGGTGCCTTGCATTTTAAAGATTTTTTGTTTTAGCTTTCAATAAATGCAAAAGAAACAAAGATTCCATTTTTATACTTGAGTTCAAATTCGCCATTGTTTTTCATTGAAACTACCTACTTTAAGATGATAGACCATAAAAATTCTCTTAAAACTTACTTTATTTATAATTTGTTTTTATGCGACTAAATTAAAAATAAATAGAAAATTTTTTTCAAATTAAAAAAAAAGTATTGTTTTGATAAAAAGTGGTATTTTGGTTTATACTTCTCCGGCTAATTGCGATATAGAGCCCACATTCCAAGGCCCGTTAAGACGATTTCAGCCAGGGTCGATGACTCGGGTTTCAAAGTGGTAGGGCACAATTGTCAATTTTTTAAAAAATCCCTATCTCCAGAACTTTTTTTTAAAAAAAAATGTCCTTTAGAAAAAAATTGGGGGAGGGGGTGCCCTCCCCCTGGTGTTGTAGGCTCTGTCAGCTCATTAAAGAGTATCATAACCCGCTTCGACGGACCAAGAGTATGTGAGTTTAAGAAGAACTAAAGATAGTAGAGTGAAAGCTAGAAGAAGTTGAGTTAAAAAGATAGCATAGAGAAAGTGGGCAGATATTGCACCGGATATAATGTGCTATTATACATTATTTGGTTATAACTAATTAATTTATATTGTTTTGGTAAAAATTGGATTAAAGTTTGACCTTTAAATGAAAAAAAAAGTGTCGTAAATAACAAATCATTATGTTTCACAAATTATTATAGTTCTAGTTGTCAGGTTGGTATATTTTTTACCAAACTTTTTTTTTAATTTTTTTAGCTAATTAATAAAGTGCTCATATTATTGAGTGGTCAGGGTAATATGAACACTTTTTCTACTTTTTAAAAACCCTTGTGTTTTTAAGAAAATATTTTAAGTGCGTAAACATTTAAGTGGATTATGGGTAGTGATCCGTAAAAATTGTTTTTTCGCCAAAGATTTAGATCCAGTTCAAAATTATTGTAAAAACTCCAACTTTTGTTCAAGGTGATCATAATGTCTTAATCTACCCTTTACAATATAATAACGTAAAACTTAAAGAAAAATCTGATTTTAAGGTTCTCAAGTGCGTGGTAGGGATTAACGCACGCCTTCAAACTAACTCATCGCGTGTTTTACTTTGTGTTTTGTTTACGTGTTTACTTTTGTAATTTTTTACTTTAAAAGTTTAGTTTGATTTGTGTTCGTAACCAACAGCAACAAAAGTTTTTAATTTGTTATTATATACTTGATTCAGCGAATCATTGCGTGGAAAAAATAATATAGGCTGTTAGGCAGGGTTGGTCCTGGTATTTTTGGGGCCTCAAAAGTTGAGGCCCTGTCACGTAAATAGAATTTTTTTGTTATTTTTCATTTTAAAAATATTAGGCACAAATAATGTAGGATAAAAATTTGATAAAAGATTCATTTTGTTACTTTTTTTTAACAAAATACATGTTTCACAAAATTGTGAAACATGTATTTTGTTAAAAAAAAGTAACAAAAACAAAAGTTTTTTTAAGTTTTTAATTTTTTGTTTGCCAGAATATGTACAAGGTAGACTTACATTGAATATACTACCGGAAGGACCTCTAGAATATTACGGGATTAACTTAACAGAGACCATTAAAAAGTTTGCAGAAGCCAAAGGACGGAACGTTCTTATAAATCACTAGTATGTATATGTATTAATATACACATACTAGTGATTTATATATATATATGTATATATATATATATATATATATATATATATATATATATATATATATATATATATATATATATATATATATATATATATATATATATAAATCACTAGTATGTGTATATTAATACATATACATACTAGTGACTTATTAGAACGTTCCGTCCTTTGGCTTCTGCAAACTTTTTAATGGTCTCTGTTAAGTTAACAGATCTTACTTTTAATGGAAGTTAAAGACATTGCGCATAATCGATCTTAATTTATTTCGATCTTTGATTTATTGGTTTTGATCAGCTTAAAGCAGTTTGCTAGTTTTGGCCCTAACCCTCAAATTGAGGACCAAAAAAATTAAAATATGTCTAGTAATCTAGAAACACTCACGGTTCATTCTGCATAAAAATTAAAATCTGGTTACACCGTCCGAGAGAGAAAATTGAGTTTGAAGTTAGATGGTCTCTGCAACATTTTCTACATAAAAAATATGCCGGTTGAATAAAATGATGAGTAAATTTCTATCTATGATCCATTTGATGATTTGTGATTTTTTATAGATTTGATGAATTGCGATTTTTTATAGATTTTATAGATTAATTTTGGGGGTTTTAATCATAATGTTTTGTTCCTTTTGAGGTTCAAACATACTTACTAAAAAGCAAAATTTTATATGCCATTTTTAGAACTGTTAGTTTTCATCATAATGATGAAAACAGCAACTTTTAAAACTGTATAAGGTAGAAAAAGTAATAGAGCAATTACCCTTTTATTTTGCTGATATATGGGGCTTCAAAGTGAGTCTACGAGAGAAACCTTTTTTAGTGTTTTTGAAGAAATTTTTCGTAAATCTTTCCGTCTTTGATAATTTTTATGCCTATAAATGTATATTTTGCTTAATAAATTCATTAGATACAAAAATAAAGGAAAATAAAAACTTGGGTTGCCTACTGCTTTATTAGTTGCTATTTTGAGTAACCGGTTTTCTGACAATAAAAATTAGAGTCATAGTAATGAAAGCTTCGTGAAAATTTTTATTTTTTCCTTCTGATCATAAACTATTTTAAGGATAGATTAAAAATTCTTTCTCGACCATTTTTCTTACAATTAAACAGGTTTTAAATTGTTAGGCACATGACACGTTTTTACAAAATAGTAATTCAAATTTCGCATAAAATAACTATTCTGTATTTTAAAATAAGCAGAAATTTAAACCAAAAAACTTTATCTTTTTTAGACTTGAATCTAAGGTAGTTTCCATATTGGAAACTACTTTAGATTAAAGTCTAAAAAAGACTTTTGAACAACTTCTTTCCATTTTGGGGTTGTCAAAACCTCCTTTTAATTTTGCCTAGTGGGAGCTAAAGATTGAATGTGCCTCAGATAATTGCTCACTAAACAACCAAGCCCAGAGTTGTAAATTTTGATGAACTTTTTGATGTGGTGGAAAACAACGTGAATTTTGAAAACACTGTTACCGGCAGAGTCATGCAGCACTTTTTAAATGTATTGATTTGAACCTCAAAATCTAGGGACAGATTGTTTCCGAAGCAAGAATGAATAGCACTTCAAAATTGTTTGAAGGCATTGACAAAATTCCAGGCTGGAGCAACTTGATGTTTGGTCACAAGTTAACTCAAAAGATTTGTATTAGAGATGCCATGAATAAAGATTTTGCCGAATACCGAATATTCGGCTTGACTCTCCGCCGAATAGCCAAATATTTGGCGCCCGAATATTCGGTCACACTTTCAAATTTCACGAGTGACAGTTTCAAACCTGCATTAGTAAATGAATACCGTAATCACGCTACGAGTTTTTAGATTGTTTGTTTTATTTGCGTGTTTGAACGTGTTATTTGTTGACTATTTGTTTCACCAACCTTTGTTCCTTATAGGTTGTATATTTAACAACCCGTTACGTAAGATATATAAGCAATAAGTAAAATTCTATAGTGAAAACTTTAGAACATTTAGTGGTAATTGCGTTGTTTGCGGTTTATATTAGTTGTAAAGGTATTTATAATATAAATTGCTACTAGAATTTGTAAATAAATGAATTTACTAATTGTAAAAGAATTTACTAAATTCAGTTCATTTATTTACAAGTTTGATAGTTTATTTTAAAATACAGACCTCAAATATTGTCATTAAAAACCGTATAAATACATCAAAAATAAATTATCTTTTGAAAACTATTTAAATCGAAAAATCATTTTACTAAAAATTATAGACTTTGTATTCAATTGTCATTGCGAAAAACCACAATAAATAAAAAAGTTGTGTTTTTTAAATTTTTGTTTGGAAATAGCTTTACCAATATTTTTAAAAAATCTTTTTATAAAAAATCACCTATTTGGAAATATTATGAAGTATATTGGAAATATTATGAAGACAACAAACTAACAGTTTGTTTGTGTAAAAGCAACATCTCGCGTGGTGGAGAAAGAAGGAATGCAAATAAGTAAAACTATTGCGTATATTATTACTAATTATATATTTTTAATACAACAAACTATTTAATCTGGTAAATTTTCTATTCCCAGGTTTTTTGCACCGTAGTTACTTTAATTACTCTAAGTTTAAGCATAGAAGTATTAGAGACGAAAGTGCAACGAGATAAAACATCAAAGGTTCCGAATGTCGTCACAAAAACTATGCGTAAAATTCAAAAATTTGACTTTTAAACGACTTTTGAAAAAATGGCCAAGTATTTACGCCAAAGCACATATTGGATTCTTAAGATATTGATAATTTAATCAGACTCTTAATGCTTATTTTAATAAAAAATTACTTGGAACTTGTCTCTTTTATGAACTTGTCTCGATAAATACGTATTCGTTATTGTGTAATACTGCATGATAAATAATAACTTTATTGTTACTAATAATTGAAAATATAATATTAATAAAATAATATTAATAATAATATTAATAATTTACTTTATGTTATTAACAACTATACACGTTCAACGTGTATACCCAGCAAGCACACAACGTTGAAACAACGTTGAAATAACGTGGATCGCCGTTGATCAACGTTATTTCAACGTTGTTGCAACGTGGTGTGCTTGCTGGGGAGTTATTAATAAATATTTCTTAAATTTATGTATGTTTACAACGTGAACATATATATATATATATATATATATATATATATACACTACCGGCAATTAATTTGAGACCAGCGGTTAAAAACGCTATTTACAATAAAATCGCTGAAAAACTTGTTTGTGTCCGGACAATAAGAAACCGTTTGATGAAAGCTGGACTAGAGGGCGTGTAGCTGCTAAAAAATCGTTGCTAAGGAAAGCAAACAAGGTGAAACGACTACAATGGGCTCGCAAACATGCCAACTGGACAATAAGTCAATGCAAAACAGTAGTATGAAGCGATGAGTCCAACTTTGAATTATTTGGCAACAAGAGAAGAATATTTGTACGCCGGCACCAGAATGAACGTTACACTCCGCAGTGCAGTGTTATTGTTGAGAAGTATTATTAAGCATTGAGATGGTTCAATAAAGGTATGGGATTGTTTTGCAGGTCACAAAATAGGAGATTCGATCAGAGTTCGTGGAATTATGAAAAAAGAGCAATACAGAGAAATTTTGGAGAATCATGCCGTTCCATCTGCTCATCAAATGGTGGTTCGACGCCAGCCTATTTTTAGATAATGACCCAAAGCACAAATCTTAACTTTGTACAAATTATCTGAATCAACTAGTACAAGAAAAAACCCTTACTTTAATGGACTGGCCTGCTCAGTCACCAGACCTCAATCCCATTGAGCTTCTTTGGGATGAAATAGACCGGTATGTGAAGAAATTCCAAGTAAAATCTGAGAAACATTTATGGGAGTTACTGCAAAAGGCTTGGAGAGCTGTAACCATGGAAACTTTAAACAAATTAATTTTTCGTATGCCAAGAATATGTGAAACAGTAATAAAGAAACGTGGTGATTATTTTGATGAACGCAAAGTTTGAAACTTGTGCAAAATAATAAAGACTTTATAATTTAACTTTTTAATCTTTGTTAAGTTTTTTTATTTGTTTAGAAATATTTGTGAAGAAAACTAAATAAAGTATATTTCATGAACTAGTTTGTAGTTTCTTTATTTACTGAGATCGAAAAAAACATCAACGAAAATATAACTGATAGATTTAATTGATTTTTAAAAGAATTACTGTTTTCTCATCACTGGTCTCAAATTAATTGCCGGTAGTGTACATATATATATACTTTTAATGTATTTCAAATACATTAAAAATACTATTTGAAATTTATTAATAGTTTTTTAATTTTTTATAAACTTATATTCAAAATTAAAATTATTGTTATTATTGTTATTATTATTAGTGTTATTATTATTGTTATTATTTCTGTTATTATTACGGATATTGAGAGAGACCTGGTTATCTTTATATTTAATGATCTAAAATGGAATCATCACATACAGGTTGCAACACGTAAAGCGAATATGATACTTGGCCTATTAAAAAAACATTTAGATCAAGAGATATGAAGCTTTGGAGTAAATTATACACTACGTATGTTAGTCTGCACCTGGAATTCGCTATTCCGGTATGGTGTCATTACTTAAAAGGTGACATCAAAGAAATTGAACACAAAGCAATAAAAGTACCTCATGATTTATTAGGGTTACGTTATGCTGAATGGTGTCGGCGGCTCAATTTTATTACTTTGGAAACTCGTAGGAGACGTGGCGAATTAATCCAACAGTTTAAGCTAGAAAACGGTTTTGAGAGTATCAATTGGTATAATCCACTAATTCGCAGATCATCTTCCAACGTCCTAATGCGTCAATTCACATATAATAATGCTCGTCACAATTTTTTTTACAAATCTTATTTTCAATGATTGGAATAACTTGCCGTTAGCATGCAAAAAGGTTCCGTCAGTTAACGCATTTAAGAATAGAATTGCGAAGTATTTTTTTTCTACAGCTGCAAACAGTACATCTTTTTTTGAAGATGAGCTGCACGTTTATTAATTTTTTCGTGTTTTAGCAGCTACAAATATTGGCTTTTTAGATACTATTTGTCATAGAAACTTTAATTAAGGGGTATACTCCCCCATAAACTAAAAAAAACTCAAAAAAAAAAAAAAACTGATTTAGATTATTAAATATATGGGGGGTTTCAGAAATCATAATGGTTTTACCTAAAAATATCTATAAATACCAAAACTTTTTGTTTTTGAGAGTTAGGTACAAAAAAGAGAAAATTTGGTACCCCAAATTTTCTCTTCTTTGTACCTAAAATTTGGTAAAAAAATCACTTGTAAACCAAAACAACGTATTGATTTCACAAGTTAAAAGCATTTTTGACTTCTTGTTAGACTTGTTAACAGTTTATTTTTGGTATATCATTTTGGTATATCGTTTTTGTTGATTAGTAGCTCATTTTTTGTCGCATTTTATTGCCAGAAATTGTATACTTTTTAGTTTTCAAACATGGTTAAAGCTGATCGAATTAAAGTAAGAACTAAGCGAGCAGGCAAAAGAAAGAAGATTTTTAATAGAAAAGTTTTACGTAGCAGTGTGAGTGTACATAATGTAAATTTTTTATCTTTAAGTGTAAATATCGAGTTACCTGTAAATAGTCAAACTGACATCTTCGATACGCCAAGCTCTTCTCTTCGCAAAGTTAAGGCAGTCATTAGCTCAACATCAAAAAAATATACTAATAATAAAAACAAAGTTTTGACAGGATATAGAATTATTGATTGTTCGATTTTGTCTGATGTTATTAGCGTTTTGAGCTGTCCAACTTGTTTCCAAACGACTTTAGCAATCATTGAAAACAAAAGCAAAAAGCAAGGACTTGCATGTGAACTTTCTATTATTTGTTTAAATTGTAAATATCAAAATGATTTTTACACTTCTAAGTTGATAAATAAAAAAGGAAACTTTGATATAAACAATTGAACAGTATATACAATGAGGACTCTTGGATTAGGACATTCCGGAATTGAACGGTTTACAACCCTCATGAACATGCCAAAACCAATGACGCCAAAAAATGACAAACTTGTTTTAAAAATTACTAATATTACTGAGAAAGTTGCACAGGAAACAATGACTGATGCTGTATCTGATATAAGACTACAGTGTCAAGACATTAATGAGATTCTTGATGTTGGTGTATCATGTGATGGCACATGGCAGCGCAGGGGATTTTCATCATTGAATGGTGTATTTGCAGCGAATTCAATAGACAGTGGAAAAGTTTTAGATGTTGAGGTGATGAGTCGAATATGCAGAGGGTGCTCCTTAAATCAAAAACTTTCTAAAAAAGATCCTACTGCTTATGCTGAGTGTAGAAATTCCCACATTTGTAAAATGAATTTTGTTGGTTCTACAGGTGGAATGGAGTGTGAAGGAGCCAGTCGTATTTTCCAGCGATCAATTAAAAAACGTAAGTTGGAGTACATTAATTTTTTAGGTGATGGAGATAGCAAAAGTTACAATAGTGTCAAGGATGTTTATCCTAATATTAAAGTAAATAAATTAGAATCTGTTGGACACTATCAGAAGCGTGTTGGAACCAGACTCTGGAAATTGAAAAAAAAAGTTAGGGGACTGGGCGGTCGTGGTAGATTGACAGATGCAACAATTTATTGACTGCAAAACTTCTTTGGTGTGGCAATTAGAGAGAATACTGGGAATTTAGATGCCATGAAATCAGCAGCGCTTGCTACCCTTTTTCATGTTGCATCATCAAAAGAAAATAATTGGCACTATCCACATTGTCCAACGTAGCTGGTCCAAGTAGCTGGTGTAAGCTGGTGTAAGCTGGTGTAAGCTGGTGTCCAAGTAGCTGGTGTAAATTTAACAGAGACAAAGCAAATAGCACTAACACCTACAAGCTAAGACCTGGTCTACCTTTAGAGGTTGTATACAAGCTCAGACCTGTGTTTGAAGAGCTCACAAAAGAAGATGAGCTTAAAAAATGTTAAAACGCAAAATGCAAATGAGTCTTTCCATGGGAAAATTTGGGATCGCATACTAAAAACAAAATATGTCTCGCTGACTTTGCTGAAGTTTGGTGTTTATGATGCTGTTGCCAATTTTAACATTGGGATGAAGTCTTCAATCCTAATATATGAAAAACTGAACATGGTTTCAGGTTTTTATACACTAAACGGTTCTAACGACATAAATAAAACACGCATTAAATGGTCGATCTATAAACTAAAACCCGATAACAAGTTGCATCGTCAAAAGTTAAGGGCTGAACAACTAAAGAAAAGTGACAAAACCTCTGAAAAAAAAAGTAAAACATATGAAGCAGGAGGTTTTTAATATTAAATATAGTCCAATATATAATGTTACGTATATGTGTAGATCTTTATTCTTTTATTTTCAGTTTTTATGCGTTTTCTCAGTTTGAGGTTTTTCAATATGCCGGCCAAAATTCCAAGAAAACCGCTTGAGCGTTTTATCTAAAATTTTCAGCAAATTTTCCTTTTTATAAAAGCTGTGTTTTAAACGGAACAAAATTTTTTAATACTTATGAATAAAACAGTATGGCTAATTTAATTTTTTTAAAAATGTACTTTTTTCTATTGTCAACTTTAGAGTACAAGTCTTCAGGCCCAGAACCTTTTTTTAAAAAATCTGTTCTGCTTAAAACACTTATAAACCTATTCTAATTGTGTTACCAAAGTTTCATTCAGCCTTTTTTTATTAGTTTTTTGCTAAAACTTGGCCAGCGCAAATCTTATTTTTTGCTTATTTTGGGGGTTTTTTACGGTTACTACAGCAACCGTTGACCAATTTTTTTAATTTTTTTTTAATTTTCTACATTTATGCTATGGTTAATCATTTTATGTCAAAAGTTGTTATTTATTGTCAATATTTAAAAATGGGGGAGTATACCCCTTAAATGAAAGCATTTTTTTCCTTTTTCTCAATTTTGATATCAACTTACTGGCTATGAAATACAATTGCTTTTTTTTTTTTTACTTAAAGTTTATATTTCACAAACCATAAAATTTTGTAGAATTTGTTGGTTTTGTTTGTTTGTTTTTTAATTATTTGTTATTTCATCTAAGAGTACTTATTTAAATATATTATTATTACTATTACTATTATTATTATTATTACATAATTGTTATTAATAATACAATAACTTTTTATATATGATAAATGGAATCACACAAAAAATTGTTTAAAATGTGTAAAACTTGTGGTTAATTAATCAAAAAATGTGTTGGATATGTTGAACAAAAATCGGTTCATTTTTACAAAGAAGAACTTTTAAAACTATATAATATTTTAGTGGATAATGACCAAACTGATATTCATCCAAAACTTTTGTGTCACAGTTGTCATATGAGATGCTTTCATATAAAAAAATAAATGCAACAGCCACTGTGATACTAAAGATCCTTTCAAATTTTCTCCACATACAGATTATTGCATTTTATGTTTTAGTGACAAAAAATCAGTGAAAAAAGAATTGGAAAATGACAAATAGTTATGAAAAACAACTTTGATTGATATTGGATTTAGTTTTGATTTTCAATATTATTGTGACGAATTTTCTTCCTTTCAAATATTTTCTCATCTTTCAGTAAATGCTGATAATTCGGTCCTTAAACAAATAAATGTAGCCCATTATAAAAAATGGGATCTGAAAATAAATGGAAAATCTGTTTCAAAATCTGATTGCAGTCTTCTAAACAATCTTCCCAAGCTTTTGCTAGTAGAAAGTTCAAATCAAATCTTCAGTCTTATAACTCAATCTAATGTCTGCAACGCAAACTGTGAATACAAAGAGTTAGTAAGAAATTACATACCTTCTTTCGGGTCTGTAAAAAAATTTAAAATTGAGACTCCCTAAATGGAATCAGTTACCGATTGTACAGTTTTTAGACACAGGTTGTGTCCTATTCTAATTCCATTAACTATATCAAAATGTGAGTTTTGTTTAGATTTAAGAAAATACTTAAATTTAAAACAATTTCGTCTAAAAGAAAAGAAGAACAAAACTGCATTGGATAGTGGAAATATTTCTAGGTTTTCAAATAATAAAAATGACCGATATATGTCCAAAGAACAACTGTTGCTCAAAATAAAGATCTTGGAATATGATAAAAAACAAATAGCAACCAAATCTTTGCACCTCCAGTGTCGAATTAATCAGCTGATTAAAAAAGAAGGACTAATTGTTGATGGCGAGACGCACAAAGCTATGGAAGAATGCTTGATAGGCTTTAATGCAGATGTTATCTCTCGATTAATTTTGAATGCTGATAATTTAAAAGAACATGAAAAAAATGTGTCTTGTAATCAGTACAACAACTGGTAAAATAGTTGGCCTGACTGAAATGGGTTCATTGATGATGCTCTTGATGAGTTTAAAAACAAAATTGAAGGGAATAAAAGTGTTAATTGTACAACTTTGGAAAAGTATGTTATTGTGTTCATGGTAAGAGGAATATTTTCATATCTCTGCTATCCATTTGGACATTTTGCGTCTAGTGGATTTAATAGTGATCAAATTTTTAATTGCGCTTGGGAAGCAACACACATTCTTGAATGTATTGGGTTTAAAGTTCGCTCTATGGTAGCAGATGGTGCTTCACCAAATCGTAAGTTCTTTTAAATTTATCTTGCTGAGAATTACGAAAACGTTTAGATACTACTGTGCATTGGACATGGAATATTTGGTGTTCAAGTATAGTTTTAATTACTACTTTTCAATGTACAAATGTTGCTTTTAGTTAAAAAAAAATATTTTATTAATTAAAAAACTGAAATATTTTTAAATATCACAACAAATTTGAATAATATCTTTTAGGTCGCAAACTTTACTTTTTTTGTGATGTTCCTCATTTGATAAAAACTACCAGAAATATTTTGGAAAACTCTCATTGGAACCAACATTCTAGAAATCTAATGGTAAGTTTAATTTGTAGTGTTAACCAGGAGCGGCAGAAGCAGGGGGGGATGCAAAGGGCCATGGTCCTTGGCGATGCTCAAGATCATTATAAGGTAGATAATCAGGTAAAGATGCTCAAGATCATTATGGTAATTGTGATAATTAATATAGTGGCTCAAAAATATGATTTATAAATATAAAATCTATATATAAAAAATTGTTTCAGATTGAAGATCAGTTTATAACGTGGCTTCAAATTATGAATGTCTATGAATGGGATCTGGGCATGTTTCATGATGCTGTTGGTCTACAATTGGGACACAAACTCAGAGATGAGCATATTGAATTAACTCCACAATCTAGAATGGGTGTTAATTTAGCTGCCCAGGTTCGACTGCATAAAACAGATAAGTTTTAAAATTAGTACAATATTTTTTAATAGTTAAATTATATATTTATACTTAAGGTATTGAGTCAAACTGTTGTTCACATGTTGGAGGAGCAGGGTAAAGCTGAAACAAGATGTCTACAAAAGTTTATAAATTTAATTGATACCTTCTTTGATTGCCTTAATGTTTCAAGGCAATTTAATAAAACCAAAAAACCGGCTTTTGATGTATACGAAACCCATTTGGATAATAGATTTGAGATACAATGTTTCTATATTAAAGACTTTTTATTAGGGTGGTTCTAAAAACAACTTTTTTGAAAAAAATCTGCTCCCACCCTTTAAATGTGTTCTATATAATACAAAAACACTAGGTTTAAAATTTTGTTGAATAAAAAATATTTTTAGAGGTCCCCCAAAACCCTTTAATATTTAACGGGTCCCTAATATTTAAAAAAAAAAAAGTTTCTCGAAAATAGGTCAACCTGGTACTCAAATGAAGCGAAATTATATAAAAATTTCAAAAATAACATTCATTTTGAAATAATATAGTTATTTTAGGTTTTACTACGTAAAAATCTTGTTTTTTAGCAAAAAATGAAATAAGTGAATTTTTCATGATAATTTTGATAAATAAGTTTAAATTTCAAATTTATTTTTCAAAATGAATATTATTTTTGAAATTTTTATATAATTGCGCTTCATTTGAGTACCAGGTTGACCTATTTTTGAGAAACTTTTTTTTTGAAAATATTAGGGACCCGTTAAATATTAAAGGGTCTTGGGGGACCTCTATAAATATGTCTTTTTCAAAAAAAATTTAAACCTAGTGTTTTCGTATTATATAGAACACATTTAAGGGGTAAAAGCAGATTTTTTTCAAAAAAGTTGTTTTTAGGGCCACCCTACTTTTTATTTAAATTGTTTACTGTTCTATTTGTACTGTTTTATTCTCCCGGTTTCATTATAAAAATAGTTTATGTTAATGTTATGTTAATAATTATTATTAATTATTTAGGGTTGCCACTAAATTCCGGAAATACCCAGGAAAAACTAAAAAGCTCAGGAATTTTCATATTTTTTTATAAAATTCAGCAAAACTCAGGGCAAATATGTTGTTTTTTTTTAATTTGAACAATATATTTTTTTTAAAGAAAATATTTTTTATAAAATGTTTAGTTTGTCAAATAAATAAATTGTGTTTAAATAAGGAAAATGACTATATTGTGGATAAACTGGAAATAATATGGAAAAGTCACGAAAAAGTCAGGGAATTTAAAAAACTTAACTCAAGAGAAGAGGTTCTTTGCTCGGAAAACTAGGGGAAAGTTTTTTTAAATTATAGTGGCAACCCTGTTATTATTACTGTTATTGTTAATGTTATTAACAAATAATCAATGTGAATATACTGTTTCCTAAATAGTGGTTGAATAAAACGTTTATTAAATTTTTTTAATGAATGGGAATAAGCCAGTCAAACGTTAAAAATTTATCGATAAAAGAAAAAGCCAAACTTTGCTTAAGTAAACAAACCCTAAAAGGGTTCAGAATTACAGGTAAACATTGGTTAATATGAATAAAACATAACCTTGTACTTCTATTACTTGATTAATAAAATCAATTTTATTAAATATTTTAAATAGTGCACTCATTTACTGAACTTGATTCAGCTCTTTTAGTTCACTCATTTACTGAACTTGTTTCAGCTCTTTTACTGAACTTGGTTCACTCATTTACTAAACTTGGTTCAGCTCTTTTACAAGAAGAAGGTGTAGAGTACTTACTTTCAGAAAAGTTCAGTCAAGATCCTATAGAGGAATATTTTTCCAAGCAGCGAAGAAGAAGGGGAGGAAACGAAAATCCTTGTTTAGAAGAATTTAATCGTAACTTTCTAAGTTTAAATATTGCCAGTGACAATCTTATTCGACCCTTAAATGGAAATCATAGGGGAAGATTGATGTTACTGACACAACAATTGATTGAATTAACAATTGATTTAAAAATTTGTATATATATTCAATGAATTATAATTCTTCCTTTTTTAGAATTTAAGTTTTAAAAATCATTTGCTTCTTGTTTTGCCGCTCTGTCTACCTGTGTGTTTGTGTCTATATATATATATATATATATATATATATATATATATATATATATATATATATATATATATATATATATATATATATATATATATATATATATATATATATAAATATATATATATATATATATATTTATATATATATATATATATATATATATATATATATATATATAAATATATATATCATGTAAATTATGTTAGTGTATCATACAAATAGAGTGCTCAATGTTCTTAAAGAACAGAGCAATAATAAAATAGTAAAAAACACTTATCTAACTTTTATCTTCTAGTTTAAGTTTCACCATTGCTGGATCATCAGGAAGAGTACTCTTCCTCGTGATCCAGCAATGGTGAAACTTAAAATAGAAGATAAAAGTTAGATAAGTGTTTTTACTAATTTATATATATATATATATATATATATATATATATATATATATATGTATACATAAATATGTATATATATATATGTATATATATATATATATATATATATATATATATATATATATATATATATATATATATATATATATATATATATATTAGTAGAAAATCACTTAACTAAATTTTTCGATTTGACACTGTGTTTCATCAACAAAGATTCATCAGAAATGAATGATCAAATTAATAAAACTTCAATTTATAACAAAAATTAAATTACAGGAAGTTGCAAATGTCTTAACTACTGTAAATTTTCACACATTTGTGGAATTTACGGACACTATTATAAAAAGAATTCTTTAGAAATGATTACTTATGCTATTTTTTTACAATGATTTTTTAAAAAAGGGTAGTTAATGTAAATATTATTTGAACTCATTTATTTTTATAGTTTTTATGGAGAAACTTATTTTCGTGCCTACATTTAGAAATTAATTCCGATCTTTTGTTTAATAAGCATTCTTGATTTGCATGTGTATTTATTTCAAATTTTTCTCGTAGGCATAGTATGCATTTTTTGGAAATATTGTTTTATGCATAGTTTAATGAAAGTAATAAATAAAAGAAAAGTAATAAATATAGTAAAGCATAGTTGAAAGTAATAAATATAGTAAAGCATAGTTTAATGAAAGTAATAAATTTAGTAAAGCATAGTTGAAATTAATAAATATAGTAAAGCATAGTTGAAAGTAATAAATTTAGTAAAGCATAGTTGAAAGTAATAAATATAGTAAAGCATAGTTGAAAGTAATAAATATAGTAAAGCATAGTTGAAAGTAATAAATATAGTAAAACATAGTTGAAAGTAATAAATATAGTAAAGCATAGTTTAATGAAAGTAATAAATTTAGTAAAGCATAGTTGAAAGTAATAAATATAGTAAAGCATAGTTGAAAGTAATAAATATAGTAAAGCATAGTTGAAAGTAATAAATATAGTAAAGCATAGTTGAAAGTAATAAATATAGTAAAGCATAGTTTAATGAAAGTAATAAATTTAGTAAAGCATAGTTGAAAGTAATAAATATAGTAAAGCATAGTTGAAAGTAATAAATATAGTAAAGCATAGTTGAAAGTAATAAATATAGTAAAACATAGTTGAAAGTAATAAATATAGTAAAGCATAGTTTAATGAAAGTAATAAATTTAGTAAAGCATAGTTGAAAGTAATAAATATAGTAAAGCATAGTTGAAAGTAATAAATATAGTAAAGCATAGTTGAAAGTAATAAATATAGTAAAACATAGTTGAAAGTAATAAATATAGTAAAGCATAGTTTAATGAAAGTAATAAATTTAGTAAACCATAGTTTAATGAAAGTAATAAATTTAGTAAACCATAGTTGAAAGTAATAAATATAGTAAAGCATAGTTGAAAGTAATAAATATAGTAAAGCATAGTTGAAAGTAATAAATATAGCATAGTTTAATGAAGAACTTTTCCAAAATAAATTGGTTGAATCTTAGTTTGAAAAATAAATAAAAGTGTTTGCTTGTGAATTGTTTAGAATGCAGAAATAATTTGATATTACAAATGTTTGTACCCTAATAAATTATAATTTAAAAAAACTAGTTAATGTTAGAAATAAAATAGCAAATAATAATGATGGACAGTATTTAAAAGTAAAAGCAAAACCAAATTGAAGTACAAAAACTTTGTTTGTGAAAGTCCCAAAACAAAGTTGATATTATGTGGGGAAAGAAATTTAAAAACAACTTCAAAAAACATTTATTTTGTGAAGCCCCATTGTTTTTTTAAGCTTTGATTTTAATACCCACTAATGAGGCTCCATTGACAATCAATGAAGAAATGAAACAAAGAAAAATCTATTTAAGTGCTGATCAAATTGTGACTGGTGACCTTAATGAAAGAAATAAATTTCCTGTTTAGATTTTGAACAGCTTAAACCCTTCAGGTATGTCTCCTCATTGTTTAAAATTGAAAACTACTTGGGTATCTATGTTAATCAGAAATTTAGATCACAAACCTGGGTTATGAAATAGCACCAGAATAAAAGATTGTGTAGGTGTTTCTGGTGATAAATGGGTATTTGTTGCTCGAACTCAGGTAGCTTCATTAAATTCTAATTTAATTTTTGTTCTAAATCATTGTCAGTATTAACGTCAGTTTTAACGTCAGTTTTAACATCAGTTTTATTGGCATATTCAATGAAAATAAAAGTCAAGGTCAAACATTTGATAAAGTTAGTGTATATCTAAAAAAACTGTGTTTCTCATGTTCTTTTTAGATATACTTTATGTTAAAAACTTGTATAAGCATTTAATAGTTAGTTTTTCAAAATTGATAAATATTCAAGGTGTGGTAGGTGGAAAATGTTACTCAAATAATTTAATATTTTCTAATATTCTTCATTTAAAGTCTTTATATTTTTTTAATTGATATTTGATTGTTTGTAGATTGCAAACACGTGTTGTATGCTAATGTACCAATTTGTCAACTCGAATACGCATATATCAATTATGGGAGTTAGCTTTGGAATGTGGGAAACCCTTAGCACCCCCTCTTATGGACGATCCTGTTTGTCATATATGTTTATAATTGTTATATGTGTTTATATATGTAATTTAAGATTGTATTTATCATATAAGGTTATATGTGTTTATAGTTGGCATATATATTTATACTATATTGTTTCCATCTTGTATCAGAGGCTCATGAATTACATTTATGTACATCTTTGTCTGCAATTTCCTTCACCTTGAATCTGAGTTGTAGAGCTGGAATTCTTGCTTTTCCTTTTGAATGCAAAATGATTGATTTGAGGTCCTCATAGTTTTCTGGAAGGTTTTTGGCTGTGCCCACAATTAGTTACTGCTTGACACTAGAATCAAGATATGCAGTCTGTGTGTGGGATCTTGTGGTGTCATTGATGGTCAAGTTAAACTTCAAGAAATTGCCACCACTATCAAAACCAATTTTGGTGATGCTGCTTCATTTGGAAATTATTTTTTCTTCAGACACCTAGGCAACAAACTCAGAAATACTGATACAATGCACGAACTTGTTTCTGGAGATGTCTTTTTTTGAAGCATTAAAAATAGTTGATGTGATAAAAAAGGACTCCAACTTCTTTCCAACACTGGAAAACTCATCCCTGAAGTTTGATTCCACTAACCTTGCTCCAAATGACTTGTTGAAATTTTATTCAAATCTTCTGATTTAGTTGTTGGAAAGACTAGTGTTGATTTGAACGTTTACTATGTCGGTTGTTGAGAGCATGGATTTTCTTTAATGAGGTTTAGCAGGAAGTTGAGGAGCATTGATCTTCAACTCTCTGCTCTGATCACCCATTTAACTCATTTAGACAAGACAACTTTTTGCTCAATGATAAATGCCCCCAGTTATTCTCCTACAATACAGTCATTCTGCACTAACATTTTTAAATTTTCAAATTTTGAACCTTTTGTGCAGTGGCAAAAAAAACTCCTTTTTGACCGTTGTCGGAAAAAAAGTGCAAAGCTTTTCTCGTGCCTGGTTAGAGTTTTGTGGATTGCTGCTTGGTGCACAAGATGCAACAGAGGAAACAGTCAGAGGACTTTTTTGTGATCTTGATGCTTTGAAAGTTGTACAGTCTAGGGAGCTCACCGCTGATTTGGCCACGGTTTAGTTTGTGCAAGTTTTTTCTGCAAGGGTTGCAAATTCCTTATTGAACCTTGGGATCATTGAACCTTGGGATCATTGAAGTTAATCTCTTGTTTGAGCAAGGCCTTGATTTTTTCTTCATGAAATCTGTAACTTGTTTGTCACATTTTTTCATGCACAGAAAGCAGACAGCTCTTCTACAGTCTTCATGGGTTTTCAGAAAGTTGGGCATTTTTCTTGTAATGAAGCACAAAATCTAGTTGATCATATTGCACTTGCCCTTGCGAACAAAAGTTTGAAACCTTCTACAAATACTTAAACATATTCTAGTTGCTTAATTTATATTTTATTTAGTTTACTAATAAGAGTTCGTGAGAATTTACTTTTAGTTTAAAATGATTCAGTTAAAAAAATTTAATTTCTAATTCCGAATTCTGATTTTTTTTTATTTTCGTCAAAATTTGCATTTTACAAAGAAACACCATAACTGACTTAATGAAAAAAAGTTGATACATTCTGAGAAGGGAATGCGAATTTTGACGAAAATAAAAAATGAGAATTCGGAATTAGAAATTAAATTTTTTCGGAATTCGGTCGAATTCCGAAAATATTTTAAATTTCTTTATGTCTATAAAATAATAAATATAACTTATTTGAGATAACTCATTATTATTTATTGCATAAAAAATACTTTCTTTAAAAATAAATATGAAACATAAAATTATTCCAAATCCAATTAGTAGAGAAACATTCTAATAAGGTATATCATTTAATAATAAAAATATAAAATTATTGTTTTATTTGCCTAAAATATGCCTTGAGGAAGCAGAGATCACTTAAAGCTACGTCTCCGAGTCTCGTTCGAACTTTTGTGCAAAAGTTAACAGCAATTGAGAAGGCTCGCTCAGATTGCACACTCGATTATTATATATATATATATATATATATATATATATATATATATATATATATATATATATATATATATATATATATATATATATATATATACATATATACATATATACATATATATATATATATATATATATATATATATATATATATATATATATATATATATATATATACATATATACATATATATATATATATATATATATATATATATATATATATATATATATATAAAATATATATATATATATATATATATATATATATATATATATATATATATATACATATATATATATATATATATATATATATATATATATATATATATATATATATATATATATATATATGTATATATATATTAAAAATTATTATTTAAATTCCATTTAAAAATCTGTAATTTTTAATTATGCCTGAAAGCTAATAGTAAAATAATTTACGTTTCTTAACAGTGCTCCGCCATTCACTACGTGATGTTTCGTCTCGATAATATCAGATTCATAAAACGACTGAAAATCCTTTCCCAACAATGTTTTTATAAGAGACGCTTTGTTTGGCTTTCTCATGTTATTATCTAAAAATAATGATGTTGGTACTGGAGTCTATTCGTAGTCGAAGTAACTCTTAATATCATCACATCGTTCTGCAATCACTATCTATCGCGTGAATAATAAAGAAGGATCGATGCTGATCTTTTGATTGTTGATACGAACAATAATCGTCAGACCTGACAAAGGTTTCACTTGCTGCTTTAGTTTTATTGAAGCATCAATGACAGCTACACCATCCAACATAAATTGTAAATTGAAACCAACACTTTCAATTTTGTCTCAGTTTATTTTTTCATCTGGAATCAAACCAGTAGATAGAGACTGGAGCTCTGACCTTTTTGAATCAAAGGGTTATTTAATTTAATAAACTGAAATATTTTATCTAAGTCATCATCGTCTTTTTTAATCCGACTCTTTCCCATTTCTTTATGTCTATTGATACTATTCTGTTTGTTGCCGGTCAGACTAAGCATTGTGAATGCCTGCACAAGAATGCACAGATTGCAGCTATAGAGTTTTCAATGAACGCATAAGTACCTTGTAAAATAAAGATTACAAACTAAAATATATAACTAGTTCCATAGAGCTATTAATATTCTAAAGCCTGACCAATATGCAATACTTACCAAATCTATTAATACTTATTTGAGCATAACCAACCAAAAGAAAGAACTTTAACACATCTATCCAATTACCTCTTCAATCACAAGATCAGACCAAAACCCAGCCCAAAAGCGCTCTGATATTTGAATTACATAAAAACCATTAGATGCCAACTTTTGATACATCCAAGGATGAGTCTGAGGAAGTTCAAGCATACGTTAAAGGTAAAATCTTACAGGTTTTGCGTAGTGGAGGTACTCTGTACTTGTAAAAAGGTTAAGCATTTGATTCAACGTGATCAAATGAAGATTCCAATTCCCTTCACGCGAAGCACGGATAAATCTACGCATAATATCAATGTATTCCATATATTGAAGCCATAATTTTGTAGTTCGCGACTTGGAAGCTAATAAAGTTTTTAACAAGTCAATAATCGTATCAAGCTTTTCAATAGCTGCACTAGGAACATCAAGGTAGTTAATTTCTTTTTCTGAGATTTTCATGCAGAATTTTTTAATTTCGATCAATTCTTTAGGTGTTAATTTGCTATTCACCAAAGAGTAAGAGCAGCACCAACACGAATGTGCCCTCACCTTACCCTAGCAATCGCTTTGCCGTTGAGCATATTTTTCACGCTGTTTTTTTCATAGACAGTTTGAAGAGCGCTCTCCAAGCCTGAACCGTTCATAAAAAAATCCAATATTTCCAGCAAAAGACATCAGTGTATGTAAACCACCTAGAAGTACTACTATATCTAGAGACTTTTCAACAAAAATTTCAATTGTCTTTTTTCACAATAGTTGGTTAGAAGTAATTAAAAGTGTTTCCCTAGTTAGTATCTTTGATTGATTGATGACGATACTAAAGTAAAATAAATACATATCAAATCTGAAGGATTGAGATCAGTAATTGGTAACATTGTACTTGTGGATTTTGGTGGATGATTACCAATAGATATGTCTTGCATGTATATCGTCCAACTTAGCCTTGGTGTTTTCTTTTTTGAAAACAATCCTGCAGCTTTCCAGATGCTTTCCGCTAACAGATTTGAAGGTAAGACAAACGACTCTTCGTTAAAAGATAATTACTTTACTCGTCACTTCGTCTTTCAAAGAAGTCTACTAGATCTATGTAATTGTATTTCTTTTAAAATGTATTTTATCTTTTAACAGCCTCTTTGAGTAAAGTTTATCATACACTTCCTTGTCCTCGTCCATAAGTTTTTTTAATTTATTAAGAAACTGGCTAAGCTTTATAATTTCTGCAGTTGCTTCGAGCCATTCCCATGCTTGGTTAAATGCGTTCATTTTGCGGCCTTCCTATTTTAATGGATTTTGCTGATTCTTTTTTTGTTAGGAAATTTAAACTACAGCCCTGATGATATCTAGAGCCGATGAGTTATTTGCATTTTTTTTAACGTACATATGCAGTACGTTAAAAAAAATGCAAATAAACTAGCCTTTGTCTAATATCTAATATTGACACCATATGCCATCCTTTTTAATTTGGGTTTTTTAAATGCTGTATACATTGTTCAGCACAATAAAAACCGTTTATCTTCCAAGCAAAGGTGTCAATATATTTTTGATTTTTTTTTTTTTCATGAAAGTTCTTGAACAGCAATACGCCGTTTATTGTTAAAAACTTTCTACAGCTTTCGCGTACAAACTTTATAGTTTTACTCGATTTCGCTGAACAAAACTCTCTGTGTAACAAATCTTCATTTTGAACTTTGCTGAATTGTAACAATCCACTAACGTCTTTATTCTGTCACTTGAATCAAATTCTTTTTTATTGGTTCTTTACAAATAACACACTCCATAATTTGTATTATATAAGCAAAAATAAAAACAAAAGAATATAGTAAATTGTGAAAATAATAAATCATAGTTTACTTTATTCTCTCATACGAAAGCAAATAAATTCAGCAAAAAAGTGCCACAACATTTTAAATCTATCAAAAAATAAAATGCATTGACTTCTTAAGAGAAAAAGAAAGCCAAAAAATTGCTCTATTTGGGCAAAATTCGTCAAAAATCCACCATTTTTAAATATGTTTACCCCCTGAAAATAAATAACAGTATTAAATTTCATTCTTGAGGTTCACTTTTCTTTTAATAGTGATAAATCAGAAAAAGATAGTCAGATGCAGTCATTAATAACATTTTACAACCTGTAAAAGGTCTAATTTATGCAAAATTGGCTAAAAATCCGCCATTTTAACTTTTTTTTGGCCCCCTCTGATATTATTTCTTCTAAAAAATTTACGTTTTTTTTAACTTACATTTATATTTGATAAATATAAACGTAAATCAATGGAGATCAAGTTATTAACTGACAAGCTCATATTTTGAATCGAGGTGTTTTTAGGATTTCCTAAGAACACGGTGATTCAATACTTTTCACGGCGTAATTTTGTATATTTATATATATATATATATATTTATATATATATATATATATATATATTTATATATATATATATATATATATATATATATATATATATATATATATATATATATATATATATATATATATATATATATATATATATATATATATATATATATATATATATATATATATATAGGCTCATATTGGCTTTAAAAATTCCCAAAAGCTTTTTATAAGAAATGCGAATATTTATCAAAACTTGATCCATAACGTCCACAAATGATTTTTTTTTTTGAAAAATAGTTTAATAGTGTAATCTCTAACTTTAAATTAGGGCTATAAATATATTGTTTAATTATATTTTTTGAATTAAAAAACAAATTTTAAACATTCTTCATTTGTTTATTTAATATAATTTGCTCGTTAAAAGTTATAAGGATATTTAAATTTAAAAAATCGTTCTTTTTTTCGAAGGAATCGGCTTGATAGACAACATGACGACTAGCTTAAGTATCAATACAGTTACTTAAAAAGACAACTTTCAAATGGTTCTCAAATTCCAGTTTACAAATATTTGTCTTAATTAGAGTTATATAGTAGTTTTAAGCAAAATAACTATCAAAATGTCTGTTTTTAAAAGAAATACAATTATATTTACGACATCACTAAAAAAAAGATATATGTTGTAAACTGGAATTGTAGATTTATGTATTAGGAACCCATGTGGGAACTTTCAGATCATACGATTTATCATGGATGAAGGCTACCTAAGAGTTTGTTGGTTGGTTAATTTTTTAATCAAAAAGATGACTCAGAAACCAATATGGATTTTTAAAATATATTATCGTCGGTGTATGTTATTAATTGATGCATAAAAAATTAAATTTTGATATAATATCATACGTTTGGTAGGCTAGAAAGTGTAATTTTGTTAATAGATTTTAAAATAAACTTTTTCTAAGTCTGGAAAATTTTAGTTTAATATAAAGTATTTTAAAAAATTAGTTTTTTTAGTAACTTTTTTATTCAACTTAATTTTTTCCTGATTCAAAAAAAGCTTTAATTATTATATATTTAGTTTTTAATAATTAAAGTATGTTTAATAATTATTAATAATAATATAAATTTAACATGTTTATTAAATATTTATATATTTTTTTAATTCATTTAATCACGTAGCTTTTACTCGATAACAAAAACATGCCTTAAGAATAATAAATTTTAAAAATAAAAACGAACATGCAAAACCACTGTTCGAAATTATGAACATCTTTACGTTATACGAGATAAACGTTTATAAAATTTTATGTCTCATGTACAAAAGCAAATTTCAACAATGCCCCTCAATTTTTAATGATCTTTATGAAATAAAACCTAACATTAAGTATACTTTACGCACAACAGGCTTAATTGAACCATTGCACAGTGGGCCATAATGCACTTTTACTGGACAAAATTCATAACTAATTTAATATTAGAGCTATATTCACTAAAATTAGTATGAGTACTAATATGATGTTTGCGCTTTTTATGAAGGTAATATTTTTTTATTTCGTTGCTATGGATACCTTTATTTTGCTTAGCAATAACCTACTTTTGTTATCTGCAGATATTTTATAAGTGCTATATTCACTAAATTTGGCATGAGTATCAATATGAGATCACACTTCTTACAAAAGTGATATTTTTTTTAAATTTAGTTGTTATGGATACTTATATTGCTTAGTTACCGGATACTTTCCTTAGTTACAAAGTGGTAAATTGATATTTGAATATCTTATCGGATTTTTGACCCACCTATATTGAATAAAAATTGAGTATTTAGGTAAATAATGTTTTAGGAATAATAAAAGCAAAAAATAGTGCAAGAAAACGTTATCAATTTTAAATTACATCAAAAAATTATAAACAATAATATCCTTTGAAGATTGTTTAAGTAATTGTAAAACATCTGAAGGAAATGCTTTATGATTTGTTTGGTGTGATGTTGATTTACGCAATGATGAAATAACAGGATCACTGGAAACTAGGAGTCTATTGATAAGATCAGTATTTGTTGCTTTTCTGGATGTTTTTCGGCTGAAATTTTCGCGATAAGATTTAAAGTTTTTATTTCTAGCCTCTTGAGCTTCCTCTGACATAAGTCCGATGGGTAATGTAAGGCTTTTAATTATGTCATGTCCATGTATCAATACTTTGTGAACTGATTGAGCCATGTAATACCATGGATAAAGGGACATATATAGTCTAAAAGTGTCAAAACAATAATCCTTGAACTTTAAGCAGTCTATTTCATATCCTGAAGAGAGCGTTACCAAGATAATGTAAAATCTGAATATAAGGTTTTGGTCAATACCCAGAATTTCAGCTGTTTGTTCATATGCTGCAAAAGCACGCCTCGAGGTATTGCCATCATTACTTGTTCCAGAACCACCACTTTTAGGGAAATCAACAACAAGTCCCATTTTGTTCATAAAATCAGTCTGAATCTTTTGTTTAGCTACAGATGCCTTTTCTTTGTGTTCTTTAGATCTTGCTTGCCACTTTCTTGTTTCTTTTTTATATGCAATGTGCAATAACATCTCAAAAAATCGAATCCATGCATGAAGACTGGAAAGACCATATTTGAACTCTCTGTTAGTATAATCTATATTAAGGATATCAAGACTATTCATATTTTTTGGAGAGACACCACACACTGAACAGCATTGGTATGAGTTATTTTTTTCAGATAATATTGTTTGAACCTTCCCATCAATCTTTGTAAGTTCAATAATACAATTCACTTCAATAGAAGATCCGCAAACCTCTAATAAAATCATACCCAAGCTTTCTATCTCACTTTTAATGTACTGATCTTCTTCAATCACAGATTCCTTGGATTCCATTTTGCATGCAAATCTTATGGGTCTACAATAGGCTGTGGAGGACGACTTTTGATTTCTCCAAATAGGCACCTTTTCGTTGCTGTTGTTAAATCCAGTCAAATCCAATGGGACAAGACAAGTAATAAATAATGATTCTTCACGCTTTAAATCTCTGTTAATGTCGGGTTCTGATAAAACTTGTTTATAAATGCTTTGGCCAGTAGCACCATCAAAACCAGCCTTACACGTTAGTGTCATTGTTTTTATTGCTTTGTCGTTCAATATCAAGTGCCTTAGCACAGGTTCCTGAATTGCACAGATTCTTTGCAAAGTATGAGTCATTAAATCTTTTAAAGGAACTGAAGCTGAATAGTCCTCCACTGTTATGTTTGCAGGATAACATTTCAATTTTGCATCTCTGACATCATTGTAAGCGGGGTAGATGTTATATTCTTTCGCCAAGGCTCCGCTTCTAATCAATTGATAGGAAGCTTTTGTCAGACTTGCATCAATTATTAAAGCCAGTGCTTCGTCTGCTGAATATTTAGTTGCTTTATCTGTATTTGATATATTTAAAACATTCTTGGCAGTAATAACAACAGATTCATCTCTAAATTTTTTATTAGCAGCAAAAAATAATTCATTGGATGAATGAGATTCAATTAAACAAGATACACGCCGTTTTTTAGTTTTATTAGAACTATTATCAAATGCAACTGGTTTTCGACCACGTCTACTTGCAGTTGGTTCATTGTCTTTTTTTCTGACTATTAAATATTCATTAAGCCAGTTCACAAACTTCTTTTCAAAATTTTTCACAGTATAGTTTGCAGATTTCCACTTTTCTTTATACAAGTAAACAAATCGTTGAACAGCATGTCTTAAATCAACGTCTTTAAAATCAGCAAATTTTGGCTGAATAAATTTTAATATATTTTCAGTAATATTTTGTTTTGAAATACTAAGATTGTTTTTTTGGAGAAAATTATGAATGTCTAAGTTTAACAAAACCATATCTAAATAATTATTGTAACAAGTATTTTGTATTTAAAAGTAAAATGTTATAATATATATGCCGCCTGGACTACTAATACTTGTTAGTAATTAAGTTACTACAAGTGTTAGTAATTAAAATTAAAAGTAATTAAATTACTGTCAGTGTTAGTAATTAAATTACTAACAACTACCGAAAATATGTTGTTGCTATGTTATGCAAAGTTAGGTATCCATAGTAACCAAAAAAAAATAACCTCATAAGAATTCTGAATCTCATTTTAATACATACCCCCAATATTGTGTATTTAGCGCAAGTAAAATACTGTTAAAACAACGTTAATGTAAAAATGAGTTGTTGCTATGCAAAATTTAGTACCATAGCAACCAAGTTAAAACATACATAAAATCTGAACGGGGATTTAAGGGGACGAGCAATCAATTAAAACTCGATTGAAGCATCATATAGCTCAAATAAATATAAGACAACACATGGCAAATTGTGGTAATTATTAGTTATTGTGCGGCAAAAAATAAGTTTCTTAAGAAATTTTTTTTTTTAATCTGTGATTTTCAAAGTATAACTGAGATAACATGCTATGACAAATTTATTTCACACATTGGTTTTTCTTATCTCTAAATACTCTAGAATAACATGTACTAATTTTTTGTTTCAAAAACATTGATGTAATTGAAATATAACACAACGTTGATGTCACCGTTAATTACTTATTTATAATTTTTTTTTTTTTTTAATTTTATCTCAATATTTAAATGCTTAGAGTCCTGTTAACTAAGGGATTTAATATAAATAAATTATCAATAGATTTCTCCTAATATATGTAGATACTAAAATTAAATAGGTTTTCAAGATTAGACAACTAAAATTTTTCCCATTTTGTCCACCTACTAGCCCACTGTGCAATGTCACCTTTAATACTGATAACCAAACTATTATCACGAGGTCTATAGCGTGGAAAACCATTATGAATGGCTACTATGTTAGCATTAAATTGTTTAGGATAGTTTTTGCTGCACACTATATCTTTCATGCAGGGAGAATTTGGATTCAGTATGCCACATGGACCGTGAATCATGCAAGTTTTAACAACATCATTAACAATCACAATGTTCTGTTTCAAGCTATCATCATTTGCAAAGTGAAGTAAAATATTGGGTTGCAATTGAAAGTAATAAAAAGATCTGGTTTACCATGCTTTTTAATTATAGCCATAGCATCTTCAAATTTTTTTTTTAAAACTCTAGGACTTCCTACATAAGTTGATCGAAAAACTACAACACGTCTTGGTCTAACGTCATGATCATTCAAGGTGTTTACGTGTAAGGCATCATACTGTTCGTTTCTCAGTTTATTTTGGTTATTTCTGATGAAAGCAAGGCGCTGGCTTTCAATTTTAACATACGCATTAACAACATATTGCTGAAGCAGTTTTTTGTCTAACTCAAAGTTTATAATTGTAATACTGAGATAATGTAACATGATTTCTAACCAATGTAGCACGTTCAAGGTTGTGAACCAATTGATGATGCCAACTAGCATCACCCCTTGAAAAAAATAGAGTATAAATCAAAGGATCTAAGTTGGCAGACGTACTTGATATAATTTTAGGATGATGACCTTTTGGGTAAATAAAAACTTCCCTGAAAGCAGGTGGTGCACGACCTTCACCAACAAATACAACTGCAACTTCATTATGTGAAGGGAGATTATAATGACGTCTATCTTGCCCTTTAATTAAAGATATTTTAACTGACACTACGCAACCTTCCATAGCTGCTCGATGAATTTTTTCATCTTCGACTTCACCCACGTTTTTAAATGCAAGAGCAAATGGGTTCTCTTCACTAATAATAGTTTGCAATCGAAACATTAAATCATTTAAGCAAAGATCATTACCACGTTGTTGCGTTCCAAAATTTACTGCTGCAAAAGGATCATAGATGTTTAGTTGACAATATGTCGGTGGAACATCTTAATTTGGCGACCCATGATTCATGGGTTGAACTATATTAGCTTTAAATGAAGCAAAAGAAAGACAGGCATTATAATTTCTAATATATTTAAAAAAAATTCAGATTGCCATTTCCAAATGCAGAGTTTCCTTTAAATAAATCTTGTAAATCTTGTGGAAATGGTGAAGGTTGCGAAAAAATTTTCCATTATGGCAACATATAAAATGTGTTTCATCATGAAATTTCTTAGCACCACAATGCTGACAAATACAATTCATTTCTCCAAAATAATTATAATCTGGAATAGTATTACTTCTTGTTATACAATGCATTCTTTCGTATCTAGCAGCATTTCTAACATTTTGTCAATTATTAATTTCATCTCGCCTAATCTCTTTTATTTTTGCGACGATTATATTCAACACGCCTAACCAAGCTCTCCTCATTTGGGTTCGAATTATTTGCTGCTTGCCGAGCAGCATTTCTAGCATTTTCTCCATTATTAACTTCATCTCGCTTAAGCCTATCTCTTTCATTTCTACTACGATAAGTTTCCTATTACCATTTCCATTTTTTAAACGAATATCTGCTTCTAGCCTAATATCATTCATTTAAACTTAACTTTTAATTAAAAGTAGTAACAAAAAATCTTAAACGAATTCTGAAGGTTGCGATCTTTCCTTTATAATTTTTTTTCTACTCTAAATAGCACACACAAATAATTTTTATATATAACAATCTACCATTTAAAATAAATTATACAATAATCTTATGACTTTAAAAAAATATATATCAGCTTGGAGATGTTTGGAAAAAAATTAACTTAGCAAATAATATTTTAAAAAATTACTAAAAACCTGCAATTCTAATAATAAACATACTGCTAACACAGAAAAATCAAAAAAAAAAAAAAAAAGTTGTAAACCTTTTTTTAAAAACTTCAATATTATTTCTTAAAAAAATTATTTGTAAACGTTTTTAATAAATTCACAAAACTTAATAAAATTTAAAATAAAGATAAATCTTATATAAAAAATGTAACGAGTAAGTAAAAAAATAAGAAAAACATAACATACAAAAAAAAAAAATCAATGTACCTTATAGAGAAAAGCTGTTGTGATTTACCAGAGTAGTAAGGGAGACTGGTTCTCCTAAGGACGTCATGTACCTACACTCAAATATTTTAAGAATTTTGTGTAAGAGCATAATATTTTTTGCATGTGGCAACACTCCACCTCTTGAGGTCAGTTGACAGCCAAAGTGTCATCATGTTGGTGTGAAGCGTTGCAAAGTGGTGACTAAAAATTGATTTTACAACCATTTTGCGTAAGTTTTTTAACATTTTTCTTTTTAATTTTGCCCTTATAATGTATTTAACAAAATATTTCTTAGTTTATACGAATACATTATTTTGTTTGCTTGAATATTGCGTTAATAATATCTCTCAATTCCTAACCTCAAATTTTTATTCGGTGTTTTTTGTCAATTTGGCGCCCTGTTGTACCTAAGAACATGTACCTAGGGACATTTCCCTAGGTACAACAGAGTGTCGAACTTCTGTATCATCAGGAATTATTTGTCTTTTTATGTAATAAATAATTCATTTATGAATCGTGGTGTAATAAATAATATAATTGTGACTCGTTGTGCAGTAATTATTAGAAAATAACAGTTGTAATTAAATTTATGCCAATAATAATAAATAATTAAAGTTATAGTTATAAGTTATCTTTAGTATTTTTTTATTTTCATTCTAGATTTTGTTTGTCATGTCACGCAGCAAGAAACATAAAATCCGGCAAGATTCAGATCCAGAAGAAGTGAGGAAGGCTGTGAAGGAAATAATTGCAAATAAAAATACAGTCAGAGGAGCAGCAAAAAAATATGGAATATCAAGACCTATGCTTTGCCACCAAGTCAAAAAATTTAAGGAATCTGGACCTGAAAATTACTCATATGAAACAAATTATGCACATTAGAAAGTTTTTACTCATAGCGAAGAGTGTTTACTGCTTTAGTATGTTCAAAAAGCTTCTCAACTTCAATTCGGATTAACAACAAAGAAGCTGAAAGAACTAGCTTTTCAATTTGCCAAAATTAACAATAAAAAATATCCTGAACAGTGGGAAAAAAATCAAGAAGCGGGCAGTGAATGGTTGCGTACATTCAAAAACAAATTTAAGGAAATTATATCATTGAGGAAACCTGAAGGGTCTAGTTTGGGCCGGGCTACTTCATTCATTTGGGAAAATGTGAAGAATTTTTTCAATATATACACCAACATTCTACAACGACACCACTTCGATCCGTCAAGGATTTATAATGTAGATGAGATGGGAGTTTCAACTGTGCAGGCTTGTCCAAAAGTATTTGCGAAGAGAAGAGTCAAATAAGTGGGAGCAATGACTTCGGATGAGCGAGGCATTAATGTAACAATGATTGCCGCAGTGAACGCGATAGGAAATTCGATTCCACCTATGTTCATTTTTCCTCGAGTCAAATATATACAAATAACAATGATGAGAGTAGCTCCTCCAGGATCAATTAGGGCAGCAAATCCCTCTGGTTGGTCGAACAAAAGGACATTAAGTGAATTTTTAGATCATTTCGTAGCGCATGCTCATCCAAGTAAGAATAAACAGGTAGTTTTATTAATGGACAATCACGCGAGTCCCATTTCTATTGATGCTATTGGCAAAGCCAAAGAAAATGGCATTCATTTGGTGATATTTCACCCGCATACTACACATAAGATACAGCCGTTAGATGGAACCGTGTTTAGTCCATTTAAAACACATTACAATAACGCTGTAACCAATTTTATGATATCATCAGAAAACGCAGGAAAGCCTATTATTATTAATCACATTGCAGAATTAGCTGGAATGGCATACACAAAAGCGTTTACACTATCCAATATAATAAATGGTTTCAAAGTTTTTGACCTCTATTCTCTGAATCCCGATATATTTTTGGAACAAGACTCTTTGCAATCAAGCGTGACTGATAGACGCCTAACATCAGAAAATAATAACCCATCTACATTGTCTCAGGGCTCACTTTTGCCATCAAGTATGACTGAAAGACCACTAAAATCAGAAGATAATAACCCATCTACGTCATCTCAAAGCTCACTTCTTTCAACACCGCCAAAATCTGATTGTACAAATTTGAAATCTGTGTCTCCTTTCGATATAATGCCATTACCTAAAGCTGGTCCAAGGGCAAATAAACCTTTCCGTAAGGGTAAAGCACGAACTGTTACTGAGACGCCAGAAAAAAAGGAAATAGAGGAGAGGAAAAGAAAGAAAACAACTTGTAACGATAAATCGAAAAAACAAAAACGGGATATACCGCCGAAAAATAAAGTTTCTAAAAAATATAAATCGAAAACAAAAAACACACTCCGTTTAGTGGGATCATCTCCATGTTCCTCCAAACAAGTATTTTGCCGTGTTTGTCAAATTATAATACAAAATGATGATAAATGAATTAAATGCATAGTCAGCCGAAATGCAGTTTGTGTAAAATGTGCTAGGCCTGGTATTCTGCCATTTGACTTTTACTGTAAAAGATGTTTAAATGCTAATGACTACGATATTGCTGCAAATGAAGATTACAACTCAACGAACCAATCTTGTAATGAAGATTCTTCTTAATTAAAGTATTTTTTATTTTGGAAAAATTGGTATCACACTTTTTGAGCTATAATTATTAACTATTTTATTTTAATCACTGTTTTTTCTTAATTAAAGTATTTTTATCCTGGATATATTGGTGTTACATTTTTATCTATAAGTTTTAATTATTCAAAATATATTGCTGCTTCTCAATGCAATCATTTTTTTACTGGAAAAATTGATATCACTTTTTTTCCTCTACTAGTGTTAACAATTTTAAATAAAATGTTTATTTACAATTTAAATATTTGTTTGTTGTGGAAAAATTGATCTCATTGTTATTCATTTAATAGTGTTAACTATTTTAAATAATATTGTTACCTTCACTACAAATAAATAGTTCTTTTAACGATCTATTTCATTGTTTTAGTTTCCTTTCAGGATTTTTTACAGCTTCTTTTTTATTTATAGTTATTAGCTCAATAGCAGCCGATGTGAGTATTCGATTACCCAGCGTCCCTGGGTATTTTTGCGGCTAAAAAAAGTACTAATAAGCAGAGATTCTCATCAAAAGTGCACAAAGGACTGTATTTTCATAAACAGTTTTCAAAAGTTCAAAAATATTCCCCGATAAAAAATTACACTCATTAACCTAAAAAAGTCCCTAAGTGAGTCTCCCCTAGTTGTTAAATATTTTTTCATTTTAGCTTTTAGAAAATAATTTATGCTGGTACATCATGATTCTAAAATATTTGTTCAAAAATCATGTAATAAACAGCGCTAAAAACAAAAAATCAAATTGAGATAAAACAAATATATATATGGCAAAATAATTTGTCTTGGCTTTTAGTGAATGATTAAAAGCAGTAATATTTAATAATAAAATTACCAATTTATCATTTTTAACAATAGACACCAACATGAAGGTAAGCCAAATGTCTAACAACTCAAAAGATAATAAAAAAATAGCATCACAACAACAACATAACACCATAAGTTAATATAATATGCATATAACATAACTTAAGTAACATAACATTCATATATAACAGAACATAAGTAACAACATTACGCAAAATGTTATTAAAATACATCATTATGTACTTTAAGAATAATTGATAATAAAGGCTTGAAAACACCACGACCTAAAGCAGTAACAGTTTGACACTAAACACTGTCGCGTAACCCTCTGCTATAAATACATCACTTGGCTGGCAAGGTTGACAAATCTTGCCCTACACGTTTACCAAGTCACAGCACTTTGAAAACATGGAAACAACATAAAATAAACAAATGCACCAACTCTAAACACAATATAAATTTAACCTTATATACATATTTAAACACATTTATAAAACAATTATATAGCACATATTAACACATACACAAACAATAAAAAACACTATACATTATTATAAAAATACATTGATAAAACAACTATAAAGTAAATATTACCCCATACACATACTTATCAAAAAAGCATATGTGCAAACAAGAAACATGTGCAAACAAAATTTTTTTAAATGACGCGAGAAAAATTAAGAAGATTCAAAGTAAACTAAATATATATATATATAAACACTACTCTTTGCCTTTATTTTTTTTTCATAAGAACTGTAATCCTCATAACAAAATGTAACCTTTACATACAATAACATGTGACATGTTATGTCAGTGTTAGCACAAAATTTTAATTTATTTTTCTAAATTTTCTAAAAAAGAACAAAAATAATTAATAGCATCAGAGAAATTTCAAAGTAGTAATAACTAAATTTATGTAAATAACATTAGTATAACTTTTTTGTTGCATAAAAAATAATTAGGTATCATCCATACCCCTATTTTCCTTCTAAAAAATAAAATATAGCTCAATAAAAACAAAACTGCTAAAAAAATAGAGCTTAATAAAAACTAAAGCAAGCAAAATGTAAACGATTTAAAAAATTAAAAGGAGTGATCCTTTCTACTTTTTATCTAATAAAAATGTTAAATTTAAATTGCTAAACTATTTTCTATACTTACTTCAATTATAATATGATCTTAACGATAATTATTTATCGTAATATGATTCTATATGTAATATTTCTAAACTAATAAATAATAATTAAATTCCAAAAGGTAAAAAGTTTTAACTCGCTTGAGAGATCTTTTCCCAATGACCGCGTGCATTTTGAGAACGCGCACTTTCAAATTCAGAAAAACCTAGTAACTAATTAAGACGTTAAACGTTAAGCGTTAAACGTTTTCTGTGGCAATTTTATTATAGATTAAAACATCGACTTTTATTATGCGCACACGTTAGCTACAAATGTATAAATATTATTTTGATTACGTGTTGAGCTTTCATTATAAATCGTTTACCAGTTTGCTTGTTTGTTTGTGTTTTTTGTTGTTGGTAAACTATTTCTTGGGAAATGAAGCAAAACAGATCATAAATGAACTTGATTAAGTATAAGATTTAATAGATTTTAAAGTAGTAAGTACGCTTTACTGTGATCAACAAAGCTTTGTTATTAGCAAATTTAACATATTATATTAATTTATATTTTAGAAGAACAAAAATTTTTGTAAGATTTTGTTAAGTTGTTGATAATACTCCTCCCTTTTATCTTTTCAAAAATAATAATCTCTATTACCTGGCATTTTTTAGAAAAAAAATAAAATGGTTTTGAATAGGGTAGTTTTCACAAAAGTAGATTCGCAAATAATGGCGAGTAATCATCAACAAAAGTTTTTGGAAATGCTTTAGGAAAAGACAGTTTAAAAGGTGAAAGTAATATTGATCAAATATATAAATATATGGAATAAATATATCGAAGATTTCTGGGGTTTTTTATCTAGAGAAAATGTATATAAAGTGTTATACTACTCATAGAAACATCAAAAATAGAGGTGACAACGTTTTTGCTCTAAATAATTAGGTAAAATATCTAACAATTGAATGCAAATCTACTTGAGAATTTTTATTATGTTAGAAGATGAATGTCGTTTAATTTAAATAAAACTTGCTCGTGAATTTGCATTAAAAAGTAAAACTATTGGTAGAGCAGATTTTGACAAATGGATTTTCATGCTTGTCCAATCATTGTTTTTGAGTAGCGTTATTACAGATTATATTGAAAAAATTGCTCTTCCGGAAGATACAGTTGGAATACAAGTTTTGTTTGACCAAGAAAGTGCAGAGAATGTTTCAAAGTATATAAACCAAGAATACTTTATTATGAATTGAGAAAAAAAAAGAAAGTATTGTATTGAAATAAAAATATTATTCATTAAATTTACTCCGAATTTAAGTTAATACATAAAACTTGCTTTTGAATTTTGTACAAAATAGGATGTTTAAGTTTAATAAAAAGAATAAAGTTTTTGTAACTAATATTGATACATAAAATTTGCTTTTAAACTTTGTACAAAATAGGTTGATAAAGTTTAATAAAGAGGATAAAGTTTTTTGTTTTTTTAAGTTATAAATAATTTTATATGTATATCTAAATATGTGTCTGTATATTTATATGTATATATATATATATATATATATATATATATATATATATATATATATATATATATATATATATATATATATATATATATATATATATATATATATATATATATATATAAATATATATATATATATATATATATATATATATATATATATATATATATATATATATATATATATATATGTATATATATATATATACACACACATATATATATATAACCCCAATTTGTTGTAATGCCTGGATTTATACATTGGTTTGACTTATTTTGATGTTTTTTATTTATTTATAGCATCAATCATTGCTTGAATTTTGCAATTTGATTCTTAAGTTAGTTATAGACCTTGAATTTATAGTGTTTACTTACTATCTATCGAAGTGAGCCTGAAATTAAAAGAAAAATTTTCATATCATTTTAAGTGTCTAATATTATTAATAGTTCATACTATTTCTAAAATAATAATATTCAGGAACTTGGTAAATATCTAACTTTTTCGATTTTACTCTTGCAGGATGCTCTGTGCATCAGTAAACTACTTATTTGCATAATTTGATATTATTGAGTCCTATTTTGTCATCATGTATTGTATAATGGAAATACTTGTCAATTTTTAGATTTAGCAATCAAACAACTTATCGAATTTTATAGATTTATATGACCAGATGCCTCTGTAACACCAAAAATGCATTTACTTAAAAATCATGTATATCAGTTTAATGAATAATGGAGATACATGAGTTTATGGTGAAAAATGGAGATTAGGAATAAATATTTATGTTGAAAGTTTACACACCGAGTTCACCAATTTTAATAGATTATTCTAGCATATGGGTTTTAATCAGCTTGGAAGCATTATTAAAGATTATTTTATAAAAAATCACCCTAAAGCAAAGGATATAAACCTTAATGTAAAAAATAATAATAATTGATTTATTTGAAATTTATTATTATTATTTTTTACGAAGTATTTTTTGTAAAAGAAATTTGAAATTAGATTTATAAATTTTTGAAAATATAAATGATAAACAAAATCTTAGTTTCTTTTCTAACTTCCATATTGAGACCTTTTTGATTTTGACCCTAAGCAATGTAAATTTAAAAGTTAATATGAGGGGACTTAATAATATTGAACTAAAATGTCTTTATATTTTAAAAGCTAAATATATATTTTTATAAATTATTAGGAGTATGGCCTTTTAATTCAAAATCAAAATTTAATTTTTATATGATGCAGATAATCATTGCTAGAATTTAGATATTTTTTTGTTTTGTTTGTTATTTTTAATTTTAAACTGTTACTAAACTTAAAGTGTTGCTAAAGCTAAATGTTGAAAAACAATTTGTGTTTTATTAAAAAATACCTCCGTTCTGCTTTAACCTATATATTATTAAATTGGTAACTACTACTATATTCAAAATTAAACAAAAAGTATTATGAATTTCATGAATCACAAAAAATATCCTTAAAATACTTGGCAACATTTTTGTTGGCTTGTTTATTTTTGTTG
Organism: Hydra vulgaris; assembly: GCF_038396675.1. Lineage (NCBI taxonomy): Eukaryota > Metazoa > Cnidaria > Hydrozoa > Anthoathecata > Hydridae > Hydra > Hydra vulgaris. The sequence goes on from NC_088922.1 coordinate 8,631,771, forward strand.
CTTAATTTTTGTTTGTTTATTTTTGTTGTTTATTTTTTTTCGTTTATTTTTTTTAATATGTTTTTGTTGTTTATGTTTTTTTTGTTTATTTTGTTGTGTAATTTTTGTTGGTTTATTTTTGTTGTTAATTTTACTTTGTTATTAAGTTGGCTTTTTTATTAGCAATATGCTTATGTAGAGCAAACTTAAAAATGACATATTTATCAGCAACTTTTCTAGTTCTAAGTTCCTTTTTACTTACAGCTTAAACTGCATTTCATCTCATTTCGGATGATTGATCTTTCTTATATAATTTCTGAATTATTTATTATATAATTCATTTCAAATATAATTTCTTTCTTAAATAATTACTGTTTGGAATAATAGCATTCAGAACAAAATAAACTGAATTACACAAGTAATGTAAAAATAAAATATTTAGCTAAATTCAACATATATTTAAAAGATGAAAAATAGACACTAATTAGTTCAGAAAAAATAATACTGAAAGAACGATAAAACTTTAAACAAAATTTTTAGTTCTTATTAAGAAGACTGAAAAAGTTTTGCCGTATAAATATTAAAAATCTTTTTAAAAATAAATAATAACTTATATAATATACTTTTAAATATCTTTTAAACATCTTTATAAATTTAGATTTTATTGCATATAAACAATAATAAACTAATATTTAAAAGTTCAAAGTTCTTGAAAAGCGGGATTTTCTGCCTATCGAGATACTCCTTGAGATGGAACCTGATTATGTCAAACTTCCATCCAAGTGAAATCTTCATTGCGAATACATTATGGACATATACTTTTAAGTAAAGCATGGACTCAACAAATATGTCTATTTTTTCTTTGTAGGATATATCGAGTTTCATTCCAAAAGAGCATTCACCTACTAAATCAAACAAAATTTAACCAAATATTAACTTACTGAAAATAGTAGTATTAATATATTTGTGTCTCCTAATTTTATTTAGACTTGCTAGGTCAACAGTCCATTATCTGTACTAATTGGATTAAAAAACGTTCTAAGAAGTGTTTAAAAAAAATTTAAAAAGCAATGAAGTACCTTCTTTAAACCTCAGGGTTTGAATACATTCTAGATATTCAATTGGAGAATAAAGTGTCATTTCGACCAGTGATCTTAAAACTTTGGCACAATTAGGTCCATCAAAACCACCACCATTATACCCATGCCTGATAACCGTTGTCTCTTTAAAAAACTCCTTCAAATTTTTATCACTGAAGAGGAGATCAATAATTTTATTAACTTGGTGTTCATAAATATGATATTCAGGTGGTGAAATTATGTGGATAAATTCTTCAGTCAATTTCTCATCCCACAGACATAAGTAACATTTTTATAATATTGCATCTGTATATGAGATTTGTTATCAAATTTGTATTTTTCGAATTCATCTGCTAGTGATCCAATAGTCCTTTTTCATCCATCGGCCCATCACAATAGCAACTCAAATATTTTCCTCCGTAACCCTTGATTATAGAATATAACTTATAGGTATTGCTTCCTTAAAATATAAATGAAATAAGATACTTACTGATAATCCAATGATGATGTTGATCAATTTGAGGTCAGAAGCCAAGGTAAACTTCAATTGATTGAGTTGAAGGAGTTGGAAAAGTGTTTTCAGGTTGTGATGATTCTCTTCTACGTTTCGAACTATGCCTAAGATCATCACTTTGTTGACTCTAGTGTACTTCTGGTTTCTTGGTTAAAAATCTAATACTGATGAGTCAAACATGTTCATGACAATCTTTAGAGATTCCTGCCCTCCATCTATACCAACATGTACAACAGAATTAAAAATGTTCATTTTTCTGAAGGAACAAATTTCAGTTATGAGCATAGATATGTCATTACAATAAACAATATCTTTTTCAAAAAAGTTTTTACCGATCTTTAGCTGGCATTATATCACATCGTAAAACCTATTCAAGTAGCATGACCTATTCGGAACTTTGGCATAGGTGTTCTCCTGTATTCCAGACTGTCCAACATCTTTTCTTATCTTCTTCATTATTTCTAACTTCCTAACACTGCAAAGTTTGGAAGATCATGGTTTATCTTCAAGTTCATGAAGCATGATTGTTTCACTTCTTATATGTCTTATAGGTGATCGGTCTCTGTATACTTACCAACAACAGATATTTTTTGACGTACAAGAAACAACTCTGTCAGCAATATTTTGATTCTTTGAAGTAATTAAAGCGTGAAGATTATGAACAGTTTATTTTTGCTGCAAAGCTCTCGAATACCAGGACCAACAATTTGACAGCATTCTGAGCAAATTGAATTTCTTTTTTCGAATGTAATCTTTTGAGATTCTACATAGGTAAATACAGAAAGATTAAGTGTACTACTATAAGCAAATAGCACAATTGCAGTTGCCATCTTTTTATTTAATTGTTCTCAATTTTTTAACATGATCAAGACCATTTATTCAGGAAATCTCCACAGCTTTACTGATAGCTTTACCTTTCTGCTTTAAATATAAGTTTGTCTTGAAGCTTCCGTATATTCCAGACAGATGAAAACTTAGGCTCAGGCTGAATCGAGGGTCGACAAAGTTTTTGATCAGATGAATTAATGAATCATTCTTCTCGAAAGAAAGACATTCTTTGTCTTTATCGAAATAACAGAAACATATTCATCTCCTTTTTTTCTGAATAAGATCTTGCTTTTTTGCAGACTCATTTTGCACAAAAACATTTTTATTTATTATTTTTTGTATTAGATTTTTTAAATTTTATAAATCAATACTATAACAAATTGCTTAATTTAAACAAATTATTGGATAAGTGACGTAATTTATTTGTCTAAACTATCGTGTTTATGCCATTAGGTTGATATTAGATCATTTGTAATTAGTCTCTAAATAAAATTAACTTCAATTTCAGGCACAAACCACGTGATTTGCAAACAAGAGTAGAAATACCCTTGAAAAACGCCCCTGCATCCCCCTGTTTGACGAAAAGTATTTTTGAAAAGAAACAAAACATTATCTTGAATTCCATCATAAATTGTAATTAGGCTTCAAATTTTTTCAAAATATATTTTGACGCTCAAAAGATTGAGCCACATAAATTTTAGGAGATCCTCATTTTTTGAAAATATTTGAAAAGGTTTTAAATATTTAGAAAAATGGTCAAAAATGAAAAAAGATGCGATTTTAAATTCGTTTTTATTGGTTTCTAATTCATATCAACCTGCTCAAAAGAGTCGTTAAAAAAAATCTGAAGTAAAAATAACTTCAACTTAAAACCTCTATAAAAGAGCAGTGGAAAACATAAAACAACTTTTCTGGATTCTCTGTCACTCTTCCTTTTTTTGATAGGAACCTGTTTTTACAAAAATATGGCGCTGAAATTGTATTTTATACTCTATGCTGTTAATTACTTTCTCCATATTTATTTCATTCTCTTCACAGCAGTCACATCGGTCTGATTTTGGTCTTGAAAAACCTATATTAAACTCTGTATTAAACACTTCTTTTATGTTGCTTAACGTATTGAATTCTTTTTCTTGCGCAATGTTCAGTATATAAGTCATACATTAATGACAATTTCAACTTATTTTTAAGTTATTCTTTTTTGATAGTGCTTCTACAATAATGAGATTCAATACGTGGAAACAAATTTATGTGAGTACAAACTTTGTCCGACAATGTTTGTGAAAATTTGTATTTTATGTGCTTTCCTTTTTTCCTGTCAACTAGAACTCCTGTATGTATATCTATTAAATTGTTGTGAAAATAATGTACTCTTGCTTGAGAAATCCAAAGAACTCCTAAAAAAAAAACTTTTTACAAACCCTGTGAGCAATGCTGTCATTTTCCATAAAAATTGATAAGAATACTTTCTTCTGCTATTGTCTGAAACAGTTCTAACTCTTATTATTTCATTCCTTTTTGTAAATTTAGCATAAAAAGCATTTTTGCCTTTGTCATCTTAACTCCAGAAATGTTTGAATATAAGTTTCCTATATTCTGGGGTAATTTTTGATTCACAAGAAAATATGCACTTTAAGCACTTACTTTCAACAGGATTTCTTTCATCAACTTTTTCCCTCTTGAATTTATATAAGATTGTCCAGTTTCACTTATTTTCTTTGTGCAATTCCTTTTCCACACATCAGTATTTCTTGTCCGTTTTTGAGTTTTCTTTACTTGGTCTTCACTAAAAAGATAATACAATAATTTAATTTACAGGATAACAACAGCAGCAAAAACACTTGAATAATGTTTAATAAGATTAAAATAAACTTTACTCAATTATTATTAAGTTCTAAACAAATTTTTTAATAATTACTTAAAGATAAATTCTTTAAGCACTATTTGTTAAATAAATAAACAAAATAATTGCAGTTCGACTTACCTTATTGAATTACAAAAAAAGACATTTTGTGTAGTTTCGCAGTCTGCCATCTTGAAGTTGTCATCAAATTATAAAAACCAAGCTGCCTGATTGGCAAGAATCTGGTAGAACAAAGAAATAGTGTCTGGACTTTGTCGAATAAAATTCCGGTTTTCGAGAAATTTCGAGAATTTTTCGATAAAAGCTGAAAAATTCGGAAACGATAAACTATTATATCTCGTTTCTGTGTTTTTTTCGGAAGGTCGGAAGGAATAAAATATTTATCAATTCCTGTTCGGATATTTTCGATAAAATTTAATTGTATTCGATAAATTTCAAAAACAATTATTTTATATAAGATGTCTTAATTTGACGACATTATGTTTTTAAGGTGGTTCACCTACAGTGAGCAAAAAAATTAATCATGCACCATTGAAAAAACTTTTTAAAACTGAATTTAAACAAAATTAAGGTAAAATTTATGATTTATGAAAATAATAATATAAGTTACAAAAAATTACAAATGAAATAAAAAATCAAAAAACCAAGGCAAAAATTAAACATGCATAATTTAAAAGATTAAATTAAATTAAAAATAAAGAAAATTAATAACGCGTAGGTCCACCATTTGATTGAATGACGGCTAAACAACGTCTACGCATTGAATTTACCAAGTTTCTGGTAATATCTGACCCGATTTCCAACCAAAAACTCGAAATTAAGTTTTTCAGATCGGCTTTCTTTGAAATTCGCCGATCTTTTAAATTGTTCTCGACGTGAGCCCAAAGATGCTCGTTTGGGTTTAAGTCTGGTGATTGAGCAACTCATTCGAGCATTTTGAACCCTGAAACTTTTAAATATTCGACGACCGAACGAGCCGTATGCTTAGGATCATTGTCGTGTTGAAAGATAAAATTATCTTTCAACCCGACAATTTCTGCAGATGAACTTAAATTATCTTGCAGAATTGATTTATATAAATATTGATCCATTCTCTGATCAAGAAACGTCAATTTCCCAACTCCGCTCGCTGCCATTCATCCCCAGACCATAATATTACCGCCACCGTGTTTAACTGTGGCATTCAAACACTTCAATTGAAGCTCTTCTCCTGGTTTCCTCCATATCTTTACAGCTCCATCAGAGCCAAATAAATTGAATTTCGACTCGTCAGACCAAATGACTGAGTCTCAGAACTCTTGTTGCTTATCCACGTACTTTTTTGCCCATTTGAGCCGCTTCTTTCTATTGATTGGGCTTATATACGGCTTGTTGCGTGGTGTTCGTCCATGTAAATTCGCTTCATGCAAGCGATTTCTAATTGTTTTCTGTGTGAGAGACAAACTCTCCTCCAACTCTTTTGCTGCTGCTGTTGTTGAAGATCTTGGATTAATTTCGAATCTTTTGATCAAAGATCGATCTTGACGCGCCGTTGTCTTTCGTTTGCGTCCTCTTCAAGGTTAATTTTCGAGGTTTCCAACTTTTTTAAACTTTTCCTCGATGGGTTGAACGGTTGCAGGCGATATACATAGCGTTTTAGCTATTGATCTTTGGCTTTGGTCATCTTGCCATAACGCAATTACTCGTGAACGAAGTCCGATCGAATGAGATGTGTAGCTTCTATTAGATTTTATATTTTCAATGCTGGTCATTGGTGGAAAGTTTATTAATATAAATATATAGTTTAAATTAATATGAATAAATAATATAATTGTTGATACTTACCATTCAAATTTTCTTATTGCATAATTAATTTTTATGTCAGTAATTTTCAATAAAGTTAGTTCTTTGTTTTTTTAAATATAACAAATTCAAATTTTTTCTTTCAAACATATGATTTTTAATGTATTTTTTAAGCGCTATCTTTTGGTAAAACTAGTTTTTCAAAAAAGTTTATACTTTTTGAGAAAAATGCATTTTTATTAATTTCTAATGGCTGCATGATTTTTTTGCTCACTGTATAAGAAAATGCCACAAAATTTAAAAAAAAACTTTTTTTTTTGATAATTTTTTCACAAAATTTATTCACCTTCTTATTTTATAAAAAAAAGTTGAAAATATATACAGTGATCGAAATTTACTTAGCCGCACACAATTTTTAAGGAAAATTTATTAGGTAAAAAAGAAAATGTGATTTTTATTGTATAGCTTAGTTATTAAGTATTTTATTAGTAAAGTATTTATAATAAAAATATATCACATTAAAAATAGAAAAAAAAATAATTAGGAATGCACTTTTCATATGCGAATTTTCGTTAGACGCACTTTTAAAAATTAAATAATCAAAAGGAAAAAAATATTTTTTTTTAAATTTTAATATTTGGTGGGTCCTCCGTGGTTCTTAATCACTTCAAAAATTCTATTTGGCATTGAATTAATGAGCGATTGGAGTGTCATTGGTTGAATTTCTTGCCAACACCTATTGACTTCACCTCGAAGCTCTTGAATGCTGCTAAATTGTCGTCCATTTTCATAAACCTTTCGAGATAAAATTCCCCAAAGGTTCTCAATTGGATTGAGATCTGGACTATATGCAGGCCATCTCATCACTTCAATGTTTTTGGATTCAAACCATGCCATAGTTTCTCTTGATTTATGAATGGATGCATTGTCTTGTTGGAAAATGACTTGATCTTCCAAGTTATTTTCCAAAAAATCGATTAAGACATCTTCTAATAAATCTTTATAATTAATGGATTTCATTTTTGTTGATATAAAACATATCGATGTCTTTCCATTGATACAAAATGCTGCCCATGTCATCAATGATCCACCACCAAAATTGCGTGACAAACGAGGTGCATTTCATTTTTCGCAAATCATGCCAGTAATAGCTAAAACCATCTGGTCCATCAAGATTAAACTTCTTTTCGTCAGAAAATACAACATATTTCCACTTTTCTCCAAAATCCATATATTTTCTGGCGAATTCAAGTCGTGCTTCTTTGTGTATTTGCTTTAAACATGGTTTTTTTAGTGGTTTTCGCCATTTTATATTATCAGATCTTTACAATATTTGTTGAACACGTCTAGGAGTTATTGTCAAACTTAATTCTGATATGATTTGACTCGCAGTTAACTTTTGTTTTGTCGCTAATTGTCGAATTTGTTCCACGTTCCTTTTCGTTATCTTGCAGTTTTTACGTATTTTTTGATTGACGCCATATACTGACCCAAGTTTCAAAAAGTTTCTAATCACCTTTTCAGATCGTCCAATTTTTCGTCCAATTTCTCTATTAGATAACCCTTAAATGGAATCTTTAAATGCTTTAATTAAACCTTTTTCATGGTCATTTAAAAATTTTCCATTTGCCATTTGACTAAAAATATGAAACATTGAATTTTAAATTTATGAAAATTATTTTTATAAGTCAATTATGAAATTACTTACAATTTAAATTGATTTTTTCAACACCAAAACTAAAAATTATATCTCAAATTTAATAAAACAGAACTGCGTCTATACAAATTTCGCACTCAAATAAATCAAATAACTAAATTTTTTTATATAAAGAAATTATAAAAACAATGATATCAATTATCTTTTAATTATTAATTAACAAACAATGGTATAAATATATCACATACAGAAATTTCTTAATAAAACGTTTAATTAAGTCTCTATAATGAAAAATCTGATAAAAATTGTGTGCGGCTAAGAAAATTTCGTTCACTGTATATATATATTTTGTTATTTAACAAAATCTTAAACTGTGTATTATAAAAACGCATTGTATCGCGCATAGCGACGTACTGACAACCACAAATTTGTTTATAACATCCTTTCTTAAAGAAAGGATATTAATTAAAATTATTAATTAAATGAGATAAAGAAAGTTCTTTATCTCATTTAGTTAATATTTTTTGAAATATGAATGTTATGTATACCCAGTAAAAAATAAAACCGCGTCCCACATGGGTTACGCGTGGGTTCCGTGTGGGATTGATAGGATTTACGTGGGATGGATTTTCCCATGTGGTATCCGTATGGAAATTTGTCACCTTAAACCCATGTGGGTAATCCCACATGGGTTACATATGGGAACCATATGGTATTTACACACATGGGAAATCCCACGTGGGTTTCCTGTGGGATTTGTATGGGAATTAATTTAAAAGCTGGTAACTAAAAAAAAAACTAAAAAAAAAATTTTTAAATCGACATTGCATTGCGTTACGTTTATATTGCGTGAAAATATTTTATATTAATAGAGAGAATGGCAAGCAAGTATGTAAGTACCACGAATAATGCTTATCTTTCTTTATAGAAAAAAGATTAAGATATGTGCAAATAGACGTATTATTAGGATAATATAATAGTTATTTGAATTTAGATTTTGAGTTATTTGCAAACAATTAACTGATGCAAGTTGAAATGTTGTCAAAAACCAATCTTGCATGCATGGGACACTGCAGTGTCCCACAAAGAAATGCAGGTTTGAAACTCGAAGAATTCCCAATTTTCTTTATTAAAAAAAAAAAAAGTAGGATGGAGATGGGTTTCTGTAACTTTTTTTATGCTCCAAAACTTTTAACTTTAGATATAATAAGGTCCTTAAGACTTAAGGGACTTACGAGGTACATTGAGGAACAAAAACAGGATATTTACAGAAACTTTTCAATTTTTAATCTGGAGTACCACAGTGTAATTGGGAATAAAGTCTCTGGGTCCAGTTTTCAAAGTAATATGATCTAAAGTAATGTTTAAATAAAATAATATGCTTTAAAATGCATATAGTTATACATATAACTCCTGATAGTTAACTATATGTATAATTAGATATACATATAATTTGTCATAAAAACTTATTTTTTAAGGTTATGCTTGAACAAATTAGTACCAATTAATTCAAATTCAAGATTTAGTTCAAGTTCAAGTTAAAGTTCTTATTTATTCATTGTTTTTGTTAATTTTATATTTATTTGTTCAAATTTATCAGTTAGTACTATTTTTTACTACAGTAAGAATGTTTATCATTGTTGAACGTGATTTTATTAGTAACTTAATTTTATTTTCAATATATTTTGACAACACCCTTTACATTTTAAATGATGACAGCTTTACTTTTCTATTGGTGTTAAATTTATTACGTTTCAATAACTCAGATTGAATCTTAACTGAATTATTGTAAGCTTTGTAGGGGTTTGTTGTATATCAAATCGTGTTGTAAATAAAGTAAAAATAATATATATATATATATATATATATATATATATATATATATATATATATATATATATATACATATATACGTATATATATATATATATATGTATATATAAATATATATATATATATATATATATATATATATACAAATATATATATATATATTTATATATTTATATATATATATATATATATATGTATATATATATATATATATATATATATATATATATATATATATATATATATATATATATATATATATATATATATATATATATATATATATATACATTAGGGTGTGTCGATTTTTTTTTTTATAAATTTAAAAAACGGCAAGATGACTTTTGGTGAAGAATTTAAAGGGGATTCCGAATCCGCAAAAAAAAAATAAAAAAAATAATTTGTTGTTGGGTGGGTCAGCACTTTTTTTAACGGAAAAATGACTAAAATATGACTATTTAACGGAGGGAATTAATAATTAAAATTTTTTTTTTTTTCAATTTTTGAAAAACTTAATCACTATTACGTTGAACTTTAGGAAAATTTCATATTTGGTGCAAAATTTATAAAAATAACCACAGAAAGTGAGTTTTTGTGAAGGGCATTTTTACAAAAATAATCCACTTTTTTCATATTGTAGACAAAATGTGACGGTAGAGTGCGTTTATTTTTTTATCGAATTTTAAAATATTGGGTGTACATTTTTGTGAAGAATTTTATAAGGAATCCGAATCTGCAAAAAAAATAAAAAAATTAGATTTTAGACGGGGGAACGCTTCGTTTTGAAAGGTAAACTGACTAAAATGTGACTATTTAAAGAGAAAATATATTTACAAAAAATAGAAGTTGTAATATTTTTGATAAACTCAATATAAACAATATTGAACTTTATGAAAGTTTCATATTTGGTTAAAAAGTTGTAAAAATAACCACATAAAGTTGGTTTTTGTGAATGTTATTTTTATAAAAATTAATGCCATTTTTTATACTTTAAACACTCCATGTAGCTGTAGTGTGTGCCGTCTTTTCCAGTTATTATTATGCTTTAAATATAAGGGTATTTTATTTTTGTAAAGAATTGCACAAGGAATACAAATCCGTAAAAACAAAATAAGATCCACTTTATTATATCTTGTAAGATCCGCTTTATTATAGAAAAAATGACAAAATTATGTCAAAATACAAAGTTATAATAAAATTAGAGAAAGAAATTATTTATTTGCATTTTAATTTCAAATTTCGTATAAAAAATCTTTTTTAAATTTACATATAAGTAACAAATAATAGTTAATAAATTTTATTTAAAATTGGTAATTCCAGCTAAGTTAAATTTAGAATTGTTTTTGCTCATGAAACTCCTGCTGACGTCTTGTGCTCTTATATATCCTTCTCTCTTTTCATGCGAATATGTTTTTGAACAAGCCTCTGTAACCTATATAAAACAGTAAAAATAATTTCATTATGGAACAATTTTAAATAAATTATTGTATTCTTATAATTAGATAAAAAAAGAAACCTGCTTAACACAACGTTCGATGGATTGTTAATGACATGGCCAATCTGGAACAACCATAGGCTGGTAAAAAAAATTTCTGATTTCATGGGTTGTGAGGCTTGTAGTAAGAAGTGGTTCGTATAATGAATCTTTCCAATCAATTAGATTGGTTAATTTATCAGCATCAGTAATTATGCATGGTGTTTTGCGACTTCTTACTGAATCATCTCCAAACTGGGTGTTATCATCTCCTTCCCCTCTAATTTCTAGTATCTTTTGCACTCCGAACTTTCGTTCCTCTTCATTGTTGGAACACAAAAGAGTCTGAATAATGCACTCACTAAATGCAAACCATGCAGATCTTTTTACAGTTTTTATTACTATTCCAAAAACTTCTTTTTTTTGAAATTTTAATTGTTTCAATTGGAATAAAATATGCCTTGGTCCGTCTATCCAGGAATGTTTTACCTTAATTTGAAACCAGCAAGGAAAATAAACACCAACTATAAATTCAATAATTAAGCGTAGGTTTCTAAGGTTCTTTTCTGTTAAAAAATGAACTGAAACCCACAATCTACAGAAACGATTAGCAGTAGTAAACCATCTTGAATGAGAAACATGACCAATTTCAAGGTTTATTAAATTTTCAGGTAAAACTCCAGATCTTATTGCTGTTACAATTCTGTATCCGTAAGCTTGATGAGACGAAAGATCCTTAACTATTTTGTCTGGCAAAACAATAAGTGGTTCACCTAAAGTTACCATTTCAAAGTTCTTGTTTATTTTCAAATCTGTAACTGTATCCAATAGTTTTCCTAAATCACCGGACCATTTGTTGTTTGAAAGTGTTTTTCCATCTAATTCAACTATTAGATGTCTGAGGGGTAGTTCATTTGTATGAAGAGCGCATATTAGCCAGTTCAACTTTTTATCAAGTTTTAATTCGACAAATTTTATGACACCTCCTTCCCATCCAGTATTAACATTTGTAGAATCGCCTCCCAATGCTTGAATTGTTTTGTCAACACCATGTTGAATCATCCATTCGACTAAATGATCGGCAACTATTTCGGCATGCTTTTTTTCTTCAGATGATTTTTGTGGAGTAAAATGAAACAAAAATCCTCCACCTGGTTCCATGCATGTAGTGTAATGTTCCTCTTTATTAGATCCAGGAAAAAATCGACTGGATCCTTCTACTTCTACCTTTACTTTGGTAACGTCTTTTCTACTATCAAACAAAATACAATTGATGTTCCCATTGCCTATATATTTTAAATTTTTATTTTTCAACTCATTCATTACATTATCTTAAGCTCTTACAATTTTTTTATGGTCAACAATAAACTGTGTATCTTTCTCAGTAATCAATCCAGCATCAATCCAGGCAGCTGTAGTCAAAGCCGCAGCAGCTCTAGAAGAAACTCCGTATCTAAAAATAGAATTTGTTTTTAGATAGTTAAATAAAGAATTTTGTTTAATTTAAAATAAAAAGTATATATTTTACCTTAGACTATGTATTGCGACATTTCGTACACTTTTAGTATTATATTTAGACTTTTTTACTTTCGAATTTGAAGTACTAGGTTCTGTGTTAAATTCTTCATTAGAAAATTCATCTTCAGTCATTGAAAAATCATTGTTTAAAATTGTATTTGTTGTTATGCTGTTTGCCCTTTTTCTCTTAAAAGCTTCTTTATTAGAATGGTTATATAATTTTTTAACCTGTCTGTTGTGTTCAGGCATATCTTTGGAAGATATTTGAAGCAAACCTTTAGCACCGACTTTATCTCTTTCGGTTTTAATATAAACGTCTATTTATAGGAATTTTATATTCCTTAGAGCAGTTGCATGTAATGTGGGCTTGTTGTTTACAAATAACTTTGCAACCAAATTGTTTACAATCAGAAATTATACACTTACAATTTAAAATATCAAAAAGTTTATCCAATATAAAGTAAAAAAAGTTTATAATATAAAGTCTTTTTTATTTTCTTTATTTTCTCTGTTTGCTGATATTAAAAATGCAACATCCCAAGCTTTTATAATTTTGTTTACAATGTTTTTTTCAGAATAAATTATAGGAGCTTTAAAATTAGAGTTTGCTTTTTGCCACTGGGTAATAACGGCACATGCAACCTTTTTTGCCATATCTTTTATTAAAAAGGTTCTGGAGTTTTTATCACACTGTTCTCTTAAAAGGACTGCATATCGAAGTGTGTCTCTATATGTTGGAAGTTCAGATAGTAGCAACTCCTTTCCAGTACCAATTAACTCAGTTATTGAGGTTTTATTCATGTTTCTTGTCTTTATTGTTATTTTTTTGTTAAAAGATGCCATATTAATTTCTACAATTTTTTCTATTTTGTATGTTTATATATAATCAAATTTTCTTTATAATATATAATCTTATTTAATCGCTTTTATAGTCGCTTTTAAGAAACTTCTTGAAGAAAGTTACTTTTATAATCGCTTTTAAGAAACTTCTTGAAGAAAGCAAATTGCACAGGATAAATGGTAAGTATTCCGTTGTTATATACGATAAGCTTATTGTTAGAGAATTTATAAAAAAAAAAAATAATGATAAATGATTTTCTTACGTTTTTATATTACTTTTTGAATTTTAATATTGCTTTAAGTTATTTCTGATTTAAAATGGCTGATGAAACTGTTTTAACAAACATAAATTTTAATTCATTTGTATCAAAAAAGTCAATACTATTAAACAACTATTCGGATCCTAATATTAATTTTTATAATAATGATGAAATAATTAAAAATATTAACCCTTTATATTATGACCCAAATTCTAAAAAAATTGCTAATGGAATGGAGGATAACTATTTTTCAATGCTTCATATTAATATTAGAAGTATTCAAAAAAATTTTGAGTCATTAAAACAACTTTTATATAAAATTGGCATTAAATTTCAAATAATTTGTCTAAGTGAGACATGGTGTAAAGATAAAAACATTGAAAACAATTCTAATTTTCAATTACCTAATTATAAAGTAATTCATCAAGTTAGAGCATCTAATAAGGAAGGTGGGGGTTTGTGTATATACATAAAAAACTCAATATTATTCAAAGTTAAACCAAATTTAAGTTCAACTACTACCGATTACGAATCGTTATGTATTGAAATTATTAACAAAACCTCAAAAAATATTGTCATTCATGGTTTATACAGACCGCCTTCAGGAAGCATTAAGGTATTTGAAAACCACATTAAAAAAATAATTAAAAATAAATCGTCTATGAATAAAGCTGTATATTTTATTGGTGATATCAATCTCAATATATTAGATTATGAAAATAATATATATATTAAAAACTTTTTTAACACCATTTTTCAAAATAGCTATATTCCACTAATCAATAAACCAACGCGAATAACTAAGGAAAGTTCAACATCCCTAGATCAAATTATAACAAATGAATTTATAAATGAAAATATAAGAACAGGAATATTTACAACTGACGTGTCTGATCACTTTCCGATTTTTATCCTATCGCAAAAATGCATATATAATGCCCAAAATGAACGGGAAAAAATAATTAAAACAAGTTTAATAACCGACACTTCTATTAGTCATTTTTATAAGCTTCTATCCTGTGTTAACTGGGACACCCTAAAACTAAATCTAAACGCCAATAAAGCGTATGATATTTTTCTAACAGAGTTTCTTAATCTTTATAACAAGGCATTCCCAGAAGTTACTAAAGTAATCAAAACAAAAACACTTTTAAACCCTTGGATCACGAAGGGCATTCTTAAATCTTCAAAAAAAAAACAACGCTTATATAACAAGTTTCTTAAAAAAAGAACTCTTAAAAATGAAACTACCTATAAAAACTATAAACGGCTATTTGAGTCAATTTTAAAACGCTCAAAGAAACGTTACTATTCTGAACAATTAATAAAGCACAAAAATGATTTTAAAAAAACTTGGCATATTATTAAGGAGGTAATTGGAAAAAAAAGCTTATACAGAAATTTACTTCCTCTAAATCTTAAATTTAATAACAAACAAATTGTAAATAAATCCTTAGTCGCTGAAACACTTAACCAGTTTTTTGTAAATATAGGTCCTACTTTATCATCTAATATAGCAACTACTCAATCACACTTTAGTTCGTACTTAACCTCAACCAACCTTAATGTTATGTCTAATTATAAACTTACAGAAAAAGAATTACTAGACGCAGTCTCTTTATTAAAACCCAATAAAAGTTTAGGATTTGATGATATAAGTAGTAATGTCATTATCAAATCAATAAAACAAATTACAATTCCATTACTACATATTTTTAATTTATCTCTAAAACAAGGCGTTTTTCCAGATAACCTAAAAATTGCAAAAGTCATTCCAGTGTTAAAATCAGGTGATCCTTCCGATGTTACGAATTATAGACCAATCTCAATTCTTTCTTGTTTTTCTAAAATATTAGAGCGGGTTATGTATAATAGACTATATTCCTTTTTAAATGTTAATAATATTCTTTTTCATAAACAGTTTGGATTTAAATCTGGTCATTCAACTGATCATGCAATCACTCACCTTGTTCATGATATATTTAAAGGGTTTGATGAAGACAAGTATACCCTAGGTGTATTTATCGATTTAAGTAAAGCTTTTGACACTGTCAATCATCAAATCCTTCTATCCAAACTGAAAAGTTATGGTATAATAAATACTAATTTGTCCTGGTTTGATAGTTACTTGTCTAATAGAAAGCAGTTTATTTCATATGATAGCGGAAAAACGGAATATAAGTCAATCACCTGTGGTGTTCCTCAAGGATCAATTTTAGGACCACTTTTATTTCTCGTTTATATTAACGACTTATATAAATTTTCTAACATTTTAAACTTAATTTTGTTTGCAGATGATACAAACTTGTTTTATTCTAATAAAGATATCAGTAAATTATTTCAAACAGTAAACAAAGAACTTGAAAAATTAACCCAATGGTTCAAATCAAACAAACTATCTTTGAACATCAATAAATCCAAATACACTTTGTTCCATCGTCTTCATTAAAAACAAGATATTCCATTAAAACTTCCTGATCTTTTTATTGATAACGCATTATTAAAAAGAGAGCAATCAATAAAATTTTTAGGTGTGGTTCTGGATGAAAATTTAACCTGGAGGGACCACATTGGTCTAATTGAAAATAAAATATCAAAAAATATAGGTGTTTTGTATAAAGCCAAGCAGTTTTTAAATCTATCTTGTTTAAAAAACTTATATTTTTCTTTAATTCATTGCTACTTAAATTATGCAAACGTTGCTTGGTGCAGCACAAACGCAACAAAAGTAAAATAACTGTTTAGTAAACAAAAACAGGCTATAAGGATAATTACAAACGTAGACCGTTTCTCTCACACTCAAACATTATTTAATAAACTTAATATTCTAAATGTATATAAATTAAACCTTTACCATATTCTTATCTTCATGTTTAAACTTGATAAAAAAATATCACCAATGTTATTTAATTCACTTTTTGAAAAAATAAACCACATATACCCTACCAGATTTTCAAAAAACAATTACATTCAATCCAAAACACATTATTCAGCAACCAAATTCTCAATTGCTAATCGAGGTCCTAAGCTGTGGAATACAATATTAAATAATGAGCTGAAATCTAATTATTCTTTAAACCAGTTTAAAACAAAACTTAAGCAATTACTGATGATACATGAAAATGAATTAAAGTTCTTCTAAAAAGCTTTTTAAACTAGCAAACAAAAACAAAAATTAACCTACTAATTACTCTTTAATATTATATTTAATATTCTAAACAATAGTCTGCTATTGTAAATGTATTTCTTATCTTATAAGTTTTGAATTTACAAACGATTTTTTTAAGTTTTATTATTTGAAACACTAATTACTAAAAATATTGTAAAATTTTATAATTTCAATTTTTATTAAAAAAAGTTATTGTAAATTCTTTTTGTAATATTAATACTTATATATCATCTTATTTTACTAATCAGTTCTTAAATATAAATACTCTTTGAATTACTAAATATTTTAAACGTTATATATTTTATTTTTTGCATTTTGTTAAAACATTTTATTTGATGAATATGCATTTTTTTAGGGGGGGCTTAATGATAAGATGAATTTTGTCTTCTTCAAGCCCCAGTCATGTAAATATTTGTTTTTATAAATTACGAGTGTAAATTATTTTCAATCGGCAAATACAATACTAAAAAAAAAAAAATAGTCAAAATTTAATTTTAGTATCATACTTGTCACTTATTTATCAGTAGTTGTGAATAATTATTAGATAATAAAATTATATTGCTTAAGTAATACAATTTTAATTAACTAATTTAATAGCTGTCGTCAAAACTCTACCGTCACATTTTGTCTACAATATTAAAAAAGTGGATTATTTTTGTAAAAATGCCCTTCACAAAAACTCACTTTCTGTGGTTATTTTTATAAATTTTGCACCAAATATGAAATTTTCCTAAAGTTCAACGTAATAGTGATTAAGTTTTTCAAAAATTGAAAAAAAAAAAAAAAAATTTCAATTATCAATTCCCTCCGTTAATTAGTCATATTTTAGTCATTTTTCCGTTAAAAAAAGTGCTGACCCACCCAGCAAGACATTCTTTTTTTTAATTTTTTTTTGCGGATTCGGAATCCCCGTAAAATTCTTCACCAAAAGTCATCTTGCCGTTTTTAAAATTGATAAAAAAAAAAATCGACACACCCTAATATATATATATATATATATATATATATATATATATATATATATATATATATATATATATATATATATATATATATATATATATATATATATACAAATATATATATATATATATATATACAAATATATATATATATATATATATATATATATATATATATATATATATATATATATATATATATATATATATATATATATATATATATATACAAATATATATATATATATATATATATATATATATATATATATATATATATATATATATATATATATATATATATATATATATATATATATATATGTATAATTCATTTTATAAAATAGAGACTGACGACTGATAGTTAATGGATGTAAATACAAATTATAAAAATCATGTAAACTTCATTTATTATTTCTAAATACTATATTAATGTTAGTCGACAAAGTTAAAATCAATTTAGAGCATTGTTATTAGTTCTTTTGCGATTCGCACTTCCACTTCTGTCTCTCAAATGTATAAAATAGGTGGTCAAAGCTTGCTCAATAGGTAGGTTATCAGCATAACAATGCTTTTTTCTTACACTTTCTTAAGAGAAATATGGCAAATTGATTACTTATTTTACCTAAATCGGGTCATCTATGCATAATGATGTCAGATGATGACCCGTTTATTGAACACCTTCACCCTTTATCAAACTCAGTCAATTTTTTGCCATCTCCCATTAAAAATGATGTCAGTTTTTGTTATCATATTATGATGGTATATCTGAATTGTTAATATAATATAAAAAATGCATATACCATCAATTTTTTTCTGGTTCAATTATACATTTATTCTCAACAGTACTACAGTTTTAAGCAACAAAAGCAAGAAGTTTTTAGACCACATTGTTGGTGTAAATACCTCTAAAACCTGCTCATAGCTAGCATATATTGTTTTACTTTTTTTTTTAATTAAATATATTACTTTTTTTTTTAATTCAATTTTTTAATTGACATTATTTTGGTCTCAACTTCCCCTCCCCATTGTCAATTATTGTTAAACTCACACTGCCCCTCTATCTACTGGCATCATTTATGGATGATCCCATAGCCTAAATACTATATATATATATATATATATATATATATATATATATATATATATATATATATATATATATATATATATATATATATATATATATATATATATATATATATATATATATATATATATGTATATTCTTTTTACTTTATTTACAACACCATTTGATATACAACAAACCCCTACAAAGCTTACAATAATTCAGTTAAAATTCAATCTGAGTTATTGAAACGTAATAAATGTAACATCAATAGAAAAGTAAAACTGTCATCATTTAAAATGTAAAGGGTGTTGTCAAAATATGTTGAAAGTAAAATTAAGTTACTAATAAAATCACGTTCAACAATGATAAACATTCTTACTGTAGTAAGAATTAGTACTAGTTAACCAATCTGAACAAATAATATAAAATAGTAAAAAAACAATGAACAAATAAGAACTTGAACTTGAACTAAATCTTGAATTTGAATTAATTGGTACTAATTTGTTCAAGCATAACCTTAAAAAATAAGTTTATATAATAAATATTATGTATAACTAGTTATACATATAGTTAACTATCAGGAGTTATATGTATAACTGCATGCATTTTAAAGCATTTTATTTAATTTATATATTACTTTAAATCGTATTACTTTGAATACTGGACCCAGAGACTTTATTCCCAATTACACTGTGGTACTCCAGATTAAAAATTGAAAAGTTTCTGTAAACATCCTTTTTTTGTTCCTCAATGTACTTCGTAAGTCCCTAAAGTTTTATGAACTTTATTATATATAAAGTTAAAAGTTTTGGAGCATAAAAAGTTACAGAAACCTCCATATCTCCCTCCTATTTTTTTTTTTTTTTTGAATAAAGAAAATTTGACTTTCAAACTAGCATTTCTTTGTGGGACACTGCAGTGTTCCATGCATGCATGCTTGGTTTTTGACAACATTTGAACTTGCATCAGTCAATTGTTTGCAGATACTCAAGAACTATATTCAAATATCATATGAACATGTTAGAGAATGTTCATATGATATTTGAACATCACAAATTTAATAACATTGTTGTGATATGTTATATAAATAATACCATAATAGATTATGATATGAAAATAAGATAGGATATGAAGGCAATGATCAAAGAATAAATTTACTTATAGAAATTTAGATGTTTGTTTATTAGTTTCAGAATATAATATTATGTGTGACCACAGCCTTCTATAATAACAGACCTTGACATCGCGCAACAAAGTTGTTAAATTGAAGGCCAATTCCTAAAACTGTGTTTACATTTTCATCTTTTAACATTAGACGAAAGTTTGTGTTCATGCTTTTTTAATAAATCTTTAAAATTTGATTGGTTTATAAATTAGATATTGCAACTTCAAGACCATAATGTTGTAAGGTTCAAGGCATTACATTGTAAGATAATAGTATTGTCAAACTAACGGTAAGTTTTTTTAATAATTAAAATGCCTTTAAAATGCTGTGTATCTCTTTGCAAGTCGAACTATCTCAACTACAACAAAAATATAAATTTATACAACTACAATATCAATACTCAACTACAACAAAAATATCAATTTATAAATTCCCGAAGAATCTAGAGGAGAGAAAAAGATGTAGTGAAGCTATCCCAAGAACTGGTTTTATTGTTACAGACTATACAGCAGTATGTCAACTTCATTGGCCAAATGAAGCACCTTTTGAAAGCAAATATGGGAAGCAACGACCTTTAAACCCACCATCTGTTTTTAAAATTTTACGCCTAGTTGTTTAGCCACACCAGCAAGTTAAGTTAGAAAAACTGTAACTTCAAGCGGTTTTCGAAGCAATTTACCAAATGACTTAAATGATTTTCTATAAGAGGATGAACTTATATTTGACGATATTCAATCTTTGTTAAATGATAATAACGATGTTATTGTTTTCCAGCTTAATAAAAAAAGTTTACACATTCAATCAAAAATGTACAAACTTGGTGTTCCATTATTTATTTTAGTAATTTTCAATGATTATTCATTTGTAATTAACCATAATGGCACAACTTGTAATATTTCATCTTTAGCTGTAAACAAATTAAAGTTAATAAAAACAAAATCAGCTTTATTTGAAGCAGTTAGATTTTTAAAAAATAAAGAAAATTCGCTTCAGTTAAATATTCTATTCGAACACCTTAATGCTATGAGAAAAGTTAATGTTGGTGAAGTTTTATATACTCCAGATATTATATGTAGAGCATATGAGTATTTTGCTATGCGACGAAGCTTATATGATTGTTTGTGTATTGACTACAAGTTGTCAAGTATAAGGACTTTAACAAGATTGACTTCAAAAATAAGCTTAATGGAGGACCTAAGTTTCATAAATAGTATTTTTATGAATTTAAATCCATTGAAAAGAACTTCCATACTACTAATTGATGAGGTCTATGTCAAAGCTTCATTACTTTACTAAAGAGTTGCTTTGTTTGGTCAAGCAGTAAACTACCCTGAAAAGTTAGCTAAAACAATGTTATCATTTATGATTAAATGTCTTTTTGGAGGTCCAGAATTTATATGTAGAGCTCAACCTGTTGCAAATTGTTCCTCTCAATTTCAGTTTTCTCAATGTCAACAAATTGTTCATACGATAAATAATATTAAAAATAGTAAAACATTGGTAATAATTACTGGTGGTAACCGTGTAAATCAAAGATTTTTTGGAATGTTTAAAACAGTTGATAGTAAACCATGGTTAACAAGATCAGGTATATATTTTTTTTATGATTATGCGCATCTCTTAAAATCTATACGAAACAATTGGTTGACAGAAAAGACTGACGAACTTCAATTTTTAAACAATAAAGAACTGGCTTTGGCTAAGTGGAGTAATTTATAAACTTTTCTAAATCACTCCACTTAGCCAAAGCCAGTTCTTTTAATCTAAAACTCTCATTTAAAAACTGAGTGCAATTGTCTTTTTAAACTCTCTAAACTTACAGCTAAATCAGTTTATCCAAAACCAATAGAGAGACAATCTGTAAAGTTTTGTTTGTCTGTTTTTTGTGAAGAAACAGTAGCTGCATTAAGAACGCATCTAGAGATTGAAAATAAAGCATTTGAAGGTACTGCTGTATTTATTGAAAAAAAAATTTTTTTTTCGAATGTTGGTAATGTCAAAGCACCTGGTGCTGGCATTCGGTTTAGAAATGAATTATGCGGAGAAATCCACTCAGTTGGTGATCAACAGTTACAACTGCTACGAGATATTGCTGAACTGTCAAATTTTATGAAACCTACAGGTAAGCGTGTAAAACAGCTTACGCTAGATACTAGCAATGCAATAGCGCATTCATGTTATGGCTTTATTGATCTCGTAGAAACTTTGTTGAGTAATGGAGCAAAGTATGTCTTATTAGGTTGGTTTTCAACAGATCCACTTGAAAAAGCTTTTTCTAAGCTTTGACAGGGATCTGGAGGTTTACTTTATAAACGCTAAATCTGTAATTGAAAAAATTAATATTCAACATACTAAATTGATATTACAACTTAACATTCCTGTTGATGGTATTGATGGTCATACTTGTGACATATGTTTTAGAGATATTTCTACTGATGAAAAAGAACTTCCAGATAATATACATGATCTTGAAAGCTCAGTTAATAAATCTACATTAGTGGCTATAGTTTACATAGCTGGCTATGTGCAAAAAAGCGAAATAAAAATTTATGATGATTCTACCAATTATTATTATAAGTATGGAAGTTATCTGTATAGCCTAAACAGAGGCGGACTTGAAATTCCTTCTGATACTCTTGTCTAATGGTCAATATTTTGCTTTTTTATATATATATATATAGAGAGATGGGTTCAAGGTGCTACTGACCCTTTATGCAGAACATTCTGTGTTACTCAGTTTCAGTTCATTGCTGCTAAATATAGATTTAAAATCACAAAAAAACTGCTAAAGAATTACTCACTAATTACCACTCCCAAAGTACTAAAGCTATCATAATTTATGTGAAAATTAGTTTTGTATTTTATTATGCTATTTACTTGTTATGTTTTTTATTTTCTCATTAGCCTATATGTCTCTCAATATGTTTGGATTTGTAAATATTTACCCTGTTGAGATATATTGATAAAACTTTTTTTTTGCTTGAATCGACTTTTGTTGGTGTTTTTTATTGTTGGTAATTTTTATTGTTACCATTTTTAGCAAAAAAAATTAAAAATACAGTTATCTTTCTAATATATAGATATATACTTTGTTATAGTTCTGCTTGTTATTGATACTATTTAATATTACATAAATTTTCTTAATGAAATTTGAAATACGAAAAATATGATTATCTTTTAACAATTTTTTGGTTTTCTTTTTATATTTCCGTCTTTACTAGAGATTATTTTTAGAAAACATAGACTGCCATTAGACCCAACCTAATATAAAAATATATCATATAAGTAAAAGTGAAAGTTTAATCGGCCTTCAGTTTTTACGGCATTTTGCGTGATGTCAAGGCCTGTTATTATAGAAGGCCGTGTGTATGACGAAAAAGTAAAGATATTTTTGCATCCACTGGCTATTGCACCCAAGGTCTACATCATTGAAAAAGTAGGTTTTTACATTTTTGTTTTTGTTTTTTTGTTTAACTACTTATCCTAATTGATCACTTTTTTTCAGGATTCTCCTTATGAGTTCAAGCTCATTACGCATAATATGTGTTCAATTACCCATAATACGTTAGTCATTGTAAGTAATAAATTAGAAAATAATTATTTGTGAAATGTTGTAGTCATTAATGATTTCAACCTGGCTAATAATTAAAATTGCTCGACTAATAAGGTTCCTTATTAAAATTGTTCTCTCTCTCTCTCTCTCATATAAATATATATATATATATACATATATATATATATATATATATATATATATATATATATATATATATATATATATATATATATATATATATATACATATATATATATATATATATATATATATATATATATATATATATATATATATATATATATATACATATATATATATATATATATATATATATATATATATATATATATATATATATATATATATATATATATATATATATATATTTGTATTTATTTATTTTTTTTAGAAAATGTTTGAAGAAAGTTAGAAGATACTAAAAAACTTGGTATTATGCAAGCCGAAGCGATTTATATTAATTCAATCGATAAAAAACGACGTGTAAAGCGCAAAAGAAAAAATAATATTTTTAATATTCATTTTGGATGAATTAATTAATAGCATTTATTTTGAAATAAATTCATTTTGCAACACGGTTTTTAATTTTATAAAATTTCGTCATAATAGTTTAAGGTAAATCGCACAGGTTATAGGTGGAAAACATCACATGTAAAAGATCAAAAATGCTACACATTTTGAATACCAAATGGGATAAAGTAGCAAATACCAGATTAAGTTAAACCTCTCTGAAAGCTTCAATGAATAATTTTAAATTACTATTTAAGTAATTTTTAAATTAAAAGAATTTTAAAAATTACTTAATTTAAAAATCATAGAAGCATTCGGACTTTCATTTGTCTAGTATTGACTACTTTTATACCATTTGGATTAAAATATGTGGCATTTAAGATCTATAGCATGTAGTATTTTCCACCTATATCCCATGTAGGATTTACCACATAAAACCCATGTGGGATTTACCATATGAAACCCACATGGGACAAAATAATAATCCCCACATGGGTTACATATGGAAAAATCCACGCATATCCTATGTGCGCTTTTTCACTGGGTACTTTGCTTTGTTTGTTATGCAAATTACAAACACTTTTAGTCATGTTTTTAAGTAACAAAGGCACATTTTTAACACAAGAAATAAAGCTTTTAGGTGTTATATGAGAAGGAGGATAGCCCCAAAGTACCAGAAGCGTCATTAACCCCAAAACCTCTAAAGAGAAGGCAACTATCAGAACAAGGTTCACAACAGAAAAAAAGAAGAGTATCCAGAAAGTCCAATGGACCAGAGGATCTGTTCAAAACCCAATCTCAAGCTAGAGAAGGTCAAACCTCAAATGTTGAGTTCATCTAAGTGATATATAAGATAATAAAAGTGACCAAATTAAGTCAAATTTTAAGTTCAGTGATTAATAATTATAATTAATAAAGTTTGTTTTTGATAAAACAATTTTTTATTTTAGTATAAAGCTGTGGAATTAAAAACTAACAATTAGAACTGTTAATAAAAGTTTGAGTTTTGAACTTTTTATGCCATATAGGCTAATTACTTCAAAAAGAATTTATAGATTACAGTAAAAAAAATTTCGAGAAAAAATAAGAAACTTACAATTTTTCGATAAAATAAGATTACCAAAACATTACAAACAGTTTTGAAAAATTTCTATAAAAATATAGTAGGCCTAAATAAAAATTGAGAACCGGTTGAACTTAATTTTTATTTAGTAGGCCTACTCAATGAATTTTATTAATTATTAAGTAGGCTGTGCTGTCTATTCTACTTTTATAAATATTTTTACATTCAAGTATTTGGTGTTTAAAAAAAATGTGTAAAATTAAAATAGAAACATGGATTTAATTTTTTCAGATGAAAAATTATATTTGGAAGATGCAGAAAATGAGCTTAGCCACCGATTCGCGTATGTGGTATCCTGGATGGGTCTCGTATATTCCTTTCTAACCCTCCTCAAGCAGATGAAGATTCTCTAATTAATTGCCATCATGTCTATAGCATAAATGCAATGGCAGTATGTGGACCCAACACATCCATATTTTATGCAACGACAAACAGTCCAGGAAGGTGGCATGATGCACTTGTAAGTCTTTCACTAAATTATATTTTACAACTGCTAGTGCACTAATGCTGGCTATTCAACTAGTACGTGGCATTTTTCGGTATATTCATGTTTGAACATATTCTTCGAACTATTATTGCTAATTATAATGTAACTAAGATTATCTAATATAATGTATTTTAATGTAACTTTCACTTAAAGTTAATTTAAAAACTGTAATTTTACTACTATTAGGTTCTAAGGTATTGTAACCAATGGAACAAGTTTGAAATTGGAGAGCTTCCATTTAATGAAGCGGTAATTTTATCTGGCTCTGCGTACCCATGTTGAGAATGGTTAATTCCACTATTTCCTGGTGATCCAGACGGAGCTCAAAAACGTTTCAACATAGCACAGAGAAAAACTAGAAACATAATTGAGCGATGTTTTGGAATTGTCGAAAACAGGTTTTATGCTTTGAAAACAGGAATTCGTTTGCATAAGGACGAAGATGCTTCTAAGCTTATGGTGTGGATTTGTTATCCATTACTTGTGCATTCAATATGAAGACAACGGTATTGATTTTGAAAAACGCGAAGAAGAACAAGCTGATGAAAATCTAGCTCAAGCAAATCAGAATGATAGGGCTTTAAATAGACGATTACAACTACTTAACAACTTTACTTAATAATATTGTTTAAAAAAAAAAAGGTTTTATGTCATATACAATTTGTGCTAGAGCATAGGATCTATCAAAATAGTTTAGACATGGATCATAGATTTGTGTCTAAATTAGTTTAATTAAAATTAGAAAAAAAATCACGCATTAATTTTTTAATAGAAGCAAAAAATTTTATAAAATATTAGACCATAAAAATATACGTTCTTAATTGTGAAATATGAATGATATTGTACCAAATATCCAATATATACATAAAATATTCTTAAGTAGAGTGCTGACCCAAAAAAAAGCAGTTGAAAAAGGGAATTTAGAAGTTAAGGTAAAGTTCAATTACTAGCCAATGCAATACCATAAATTGAACACGCTATTTAAATGCGGTAGTGGTATAGTTGTAATGCTTGGATCGATTTCACATTGCAACAGCATTGGTTTTAATGTTAGTGTGAAGTTTTAAAGAATTTGCTACTGTAAGGCAATGGTGATAAATAATAAATAAAATAACAATAACAATTTCAGGTTAGAGTTACTTTTTTATTTCATTAAAAAAATGCAATTGGTTCTGCAATGCAAATGGCTCTACAGTTAAATACCTTCTAGGTAATTGTTTAAATATAGTTATACAATATTTTTCGAAATTTAACATAAAATTATAATATAGCTCTTCTCTTAATGTTCGAGAATTTCCTCCTAAAACAACAAAAAATTTGATAATTATAAAATTTGTTAATTATAAAGTTTAATACTAAATATTACATCAAGTTATATGTTTCTGTATTTATAAAATGTTGCTGCTTTAAAGGTTGCAATTTTTCATTTATTAGCTTTGTTGCTGCTGTGAAATAAATTGTTAGAGTTGTTATTGTTTTTGAAGTTGTTGTTGTCTGAGAGCAACGCCCAATTTCAAAAGTTTAAATCTAAATTCTTGTTCTTTTTCTAATCTTTATTTTTCTAACCCTACAACACTTACTTTCAATTTTTTTAAACTTACATCTACCAAGAGACTTGCTTGTTTTCTTTTTAAATTTTTAAATTTTTTTTTAAATTTTTTAAATTCTTTTTAAAATTTTTTAAATTCTTTTTAAAAACTCTCTGGCTTGTTTTCTTTTTAAATTTTTAAATGCCCTTTGATGGTTTATTTTGAGTTGAATCTAAAAACTTAGTTATAGTTGTCAAAACAAGATCTCTTGATTAATGCGATGAGAAAGGGGGTTTAGATTCCTTTAAAAATAAGAATTTTTTGATGTGATGTGAAAAAATAAGACTCAAATTGAAATTTATTATATATATACATGTATATATTATATATATATATATATATATATATATATATATATATATATATATATATATATATTTATTTATTTGTATACTTTTTAGAATTTTATTTTATTCTCATATTGATTCTATACAAATTAATTATTTATATTAGACGCAAGATTTGATTTCGTTTCCTCCTCTCATTTAGACAATACCACTCTTGTTTGGTGAAAGTCGTCCGATACTTCAAGGTAATACAATTCATAATTTTTTTTTTTAATCTCATTTGTAACACAATAACATAATATAACTATATATATATATAGTATTATATGAGTAAATGTTCCAGGTAACAAAATAAAAACTATTCAAACTAAGATGAGTAAAATATATTAATTTTTTAAATTTTGACAAATGTTTATACATATATAGTTATATTATATATATAATATAACTATACATATACAATATAATATAACTATACATCTTTTTATTTAAATAGTTTACTAATTAAAACATACTAAGTGTCCCAAGAAGAACCTCTTTGTTATCTCTGATCTTCATTGCTAGTAATATTTTAAGTTCTTTAGACAGCATTTTATCTTGTTGTGTATTTGTGCATTATATGGATTATTTGTCGACTATTTATTCTTTGCGTTAGTCAAACATTATGAAAAATTTGGCTAATCAAAATTACTTAGATAGCCTACATAAAAAAGTATGTAATGTTAAATAAATGCATGCTTTGTTAACGAAACACCACACGGAACTGAATAACCATTTTATTATGGAGTTACCAAAATGCTTGTCAGTTTTATCTAAAAATATCTTTATAATAACACAAACGAAGAGTTTTTATGATTTTAAATTGCTAACGTTGTTACAAGAATGATGCTAAAATCATATTAAAATCATTCATATACTAGGTATGTTACATGAAATTTTTAAATTAGTTAATATTTAGATTGTTCTATATCATTAGAAAGAGCTCTAATTCTGTCTTTTAATGGTGAAAAATAAAGAAAATGGAACAATTCAATAAAAAGTTATAAGGTTTTAAGTAACAAATTTTTGATATATGGATTTCTTGATGAAACTGTGGTCAAAATTAAGTTATTCTTAACGTAAATTGTTATAACTTTGTCAATTCTTATCAAAACGCCAACAACTTGGTATCAAAAGAAAGGTGTAACATGTAAAAATGTTCCAGTTGTTTAAGAAAAAAATCACAATCTTTATTTTTAGTTTATCTGACACATCATCAGTGTCATTATTTAGTATACTGATAAGCACCATATTTAGAACATTGTAAATTTCAAAGAACAAAATTTTTATATTGAATAAAGTGTATGTAAAAGAAATTTTAATGTATACAAAATTGAAAATAAGGAAATGACTTTATTCTTCATTTTTGACAATTTGTGCTATTTTTTTGCTTGTTATAATAAGTATGACATTCTTAAAACAGTTTCTGCATAATGGCATAATATTAAGAAATTACTCCTAATTATTAAAACAAAATAAATAAAAATCTAAACTAGAAAATCATACATAAGTAATTTTTACGTAATAAAGTAAGTTTTATCATTTTATTATTTAAGTAAGTAAGTTTGATTATTTTTATATATATTTTTATTATATATATATATATATATATATATATATATATATATATATATATATATAAATATATATATATATATATATATATATGTATATATATATATATATATATATATATATATATATATATATATATATATATATATATATATATATATATATATATATATATGTATGTATATATATATATATATATATATATATATATATATATATTTATTAAGTAAGTTTTATTATTTTATTATTTACGTATAAAGTAAGTTTTACTAAGTTATAATAACAGGAAAAAAAAAATTTTTATATGTTTATTACATTTTGTAAAATAAACTAAGGTATCTCATAAAAGTCTCAAGATTTTAGTTGATCAAATTATGGTGAAAAGTTAAACCAATGCAATACTTAATAAGACAGTACTTTTTAAAAATAACATTTGTCTGTGTCATTTAAACTATTTTTGTGCAAATAATGCATGAGCACATTAAACTACAATAAAACACTAATTATAGGTGTTGTAATAAATGTTACCTCCTCTGCTTGCTTTCCTGTTCCCCCTTCTGTTCCCACATCTTCCATTAAATCTCCGACCACCACTATCTGGCCCAGCACCTGAGTAGGAAAGATTACTTGCCCACCTAAATCCTGGCCTATCTTCCGCACCATGGTGGACCCAATTTAAAAAAGATTGATTTGTTAAGGGTCCTGGGTGCTGAGCACGATAGACTTTATAATCATCATATGTTAACGCTGAAGCAAAATATAAATTATGCAAAATATATGTGAGAATAATGGTTATAATAAATGAAACATAACACCTGCATATGAAAATTTTGTAAATAAATAAATTATATGTAACCCTATCAGTGGTAGCCGAGGTGTATGCAACTAAAGATTAAAAGAGAATGTATTATTTCTATGATTTTATATTAGATAATATAAATGACTTATCATTACTTACACAAGTAAAATAAAGAACCTTACTTGTGGTAACAGAAGGAGACACAACTAAGAATTAAAAGAAAAAGTATTATTTAAGTAAAATAAAATTATAAATAATAAACTATAAAAGTTTAAAAAATGAAAAAAACACTCTCACCAGGTGCAACAGAAGGAGGTGCAACTAAAGATAACAAGAAAAAAGATTTTTATGTAATAGGTAACAACTTCATAAATAAAATTTTTACTCTTAGCAGAAAAAAACATGTGAAATCTTAATTTAACTCCAGTGGTTCTAGAACCTGTTGTAATAGAACCACTAGAGTTAAATTAAAATATAAATTAAACTAAATTAAAATTTAAAAATCCGTCAAAGTTAGGAACTAGTAAACATTATATCTCATCAAATCATTCAACTTTATTTTACTTACTATTTCTTTTCAAATCGCCTTAAAACAAAAAAAGAATGAAATCAATTAAAATAAGTTAAACTAAAATAGCTTTTAAATTAGAACTGATTCGAAAAAATAATTATTGGACACATAGCACTATACTTTTAACAAATTAAAAAACAAGATAATTACATACTAACTTTCCTTACTGATTTCCTTTTCTAATTGACCTATAGAGAAATAAAGTATTATTAAGTAAAACTATGAGTATAATGGATAGACAGCATAAAATACTGTGAGTCTCTAAAACAATGTATAAAACTTTCAAATACAAGTAATGCTGATTGAATAAAAAAACCAAATTTTTAAATAGTAAATTACGAAAAGAAATAACTTAAAAAATAATTCTAACTAATTCTCTCTAGCGCTTGTTGATCTCAAGAATCAAAATTTCAAACTCATCAATTAAGTTTCATTTACAAACATAAATTTAAAACATAAAATAATTATATTTATAAATTGAAATAAAAACTTTTTATACTTTTAGCAAACCACTTTATAAAAGTGAAACACAAAACTAAAAAGAGAAATATAAATAACATATTACTAAAACTAAAAGGGGAAATACGAATAACTATTACTAAACTAAAATAACTAACTGATGTTTGCATTGTCTGCAGTTTGATCTGACAAATTTCTCATAGACAGAAAAGAGATAAAAAAAAAAAAAAAGATAATATCATCAACATTTACTAAGCACAAGAAGGACAACTTTTTGATATAATTAAATAACACTATCGTCAATATATTAAAAAGATATTCTTTAAAAAAGCACAACTATTCTAATTTTAAAAAAACTTCCAAGTTAATATAAAGTTCTAAAAAAATATGCTACAAAACACCATCCTACCATACTGCCTAAACGCCAAGTTCTAAAAACGAGGAACATTTCTTAGCACAAAAATCGGCTTTGTAAAAACGCGGGACTTGACATCCCTACATATTCATACATACATATATATATATATATATATATATATATATATATATATATATATATATATATATATATATATATATATATATATATATATATATATATATATATATATATATATATATAGTTCTATAGTTTGTTGGCTTTAGGAAGAGCGGAAGGAAAAAAGTGATTCTTACGCCAACACATACGTCACTTTTAATTACTTTTGACTTTCGTCCAACATTTCCGTGTTGGACGAAAGTAAAAACCATTAATTTAATTACAAATTAATCGTTTTTTAAAAAAACCACAAAAACTCAAATTTAATTGACCAGAATGTTTTTAAAAACATTCTGAATGTTTTTATAACATTTTGAATGTTTTTAACAATATAAACAATGTTTTTATTTTTATTTTTTTTAATAAAATGTTTTTATTTTTATTTTTTTTACTGTAAATCATGCGCGGAGTGTTGCTACATCGACTATCTTATAGCCTGACTCGCAAGGGAGTGCTGCTACATCGACTGACAAATAGCCTGACTCGCAAGGGAGTGCTGCTACATCGACTGACAAATAGCCTGACTCGCAAGGGAGTGCTGCTACATCGACTGACAAATAGCCTGACCCGCAAGGGAGTGCTGCTACATCGACTGAGGGTTTGGTTGGGGCAGGCAGTCTATCATTATTAAAAAAAAAAAATTCCGGTCTTGCATTTTAATTTTTACTTTTTGTCAACAAAATATCGAAAAAACTTTCGGACAACATCTAAGGGTTCTATATATATATATATATATATATAGTTCTATAGTTTGTTGGCTTTAGGAAGAGCGGAAGGAAAAAAGTGATTCTTACGCCAACACATACGTCACTTTTAATTACTTTTGACTTTCGTCCAACATTTCCGTGTTGGACGAAAGTAAAAACCATTAATTTAATTACAAATTAATCGTTTTTTAAAAAAACCACAAAAACGCAAATTTAATTGACCAGAATGTT
Source organism: Hydra vulgaris (assembly GCF_038396675.1). Taxonomy (NCBI): domain Eukaryota; kingdom Metazoa; phylum Cnidaria; class Hydrozoa; order Anthoathecata; family Hydridae; genus Hydra; species Hydra vulgaris. The sequence goes on from NC_088922.1 coordinate 8,664,259, forward strand.
TTTAAAAACATTCTGAATGTTTTTATAACATTTTGAATGTTTTTAACAATATAAACAAAGTTTTTATTTTTATTTTTTTTAATAAAATGTTTTTATTTTTATTTTTTTTAATAAAATGTTTTTATTTTTATTTTTTTTACTGTAAATCATGCGCGGAGTGTTGCTACATCGACTATCTTATAGCCTGACTCGCAAGGGAGTGCTGCTACATCGACTGACAAATAGCCTGACTCGCAAGGGAGTGCTGCTACATCGACTGACAAATAGCCTGACTCGCAAGGGAGTGCTGCTACATCGACTGACAAATAGCCTGACCCGCAAGGGAGTGCTGCTACATCGACTGAGGGTTTGGTTGGGGCAGGCAGTCTATCATTATTAAAAAAAAAAAATTCCGGTCTTGCATTTTAATTTTTACTTTTTGTCAACAAAATATCGAAAAAACTTTCGGACAACATCTAAGGGTTGTATATATATATATATATATATATATACAGAACCCTTAGATGTTGTCCGAAAGTTTTTTCCATATTTTGTTGACAAAAAGTAAAAATTAAAATGCAAGACCGGAATTTTTTTTTTTTTTAAATGATAGACTGCCTGCCCCAACCAAACCCTCAGTCGATGTAGCAGCACTCCCTTGCGGGTCAGGCTATTTGTCAGTCAATGTAGCAGCACTCCCTTGCGAGTCAGGCTATTTGTCAGTCGATGTAGCAGCACTCCCTTGCGAGTCAGGCCATAAGATAGTCGATGTAGCAACACTCCGCGCATGATTTACAGTAAAAAAAATAAAAATAAAAACATTTTAATAAAAAAATAAAAATAAAAACATTTTATAAAAAAAAATAAAAATAAAAACATTGTTTATATTGTTAAAAACATTCAGAATGTTTTAAAAACATTCAGAATGTTTTAAAAACATTCAGAATGTTTTTAAAAACATTCCGGTCAATTAAATTTGCGTTTTTGTGGTTTTTTTATATAACAATTAATTTGTAATTAAATTAATGGTTTTGACTTTCGTTCAACACGAAAATGTTGGACGAAAGTCAAAAGTAATTAAAAGCGACGTATGTGTTGGCGTAAGAATCACTTTTTTCCTTCCGCTCTTCCTAAAGCCAACAAACTATAGAACTATATATATATATATATATATATATATATATATATATATATATATATATATATATATATATATATATATATATAAATATATACATATATATATATATATATATATATATATATATATATATATATATATATATATATATATATATATATATATATATATATATTTATATACATACCTATTGTACATTATCATTATCAAGGATATTTTAGTGCACCTGGTAATTTTTTGTCCTCGTAAGCATCGTTTTTTTGTAAAAAAAATGTCCGTGTAAGCAACTTTTATAGAGAACAAAAGTACATATATCGACTATCAAATAGCCTGACTCAAAGCGGAGTGCTGTTACATTGACTTAGGCTTTCGTTTAGGACAGCATCAACGTCCGGCTTAGAGTTGAGGTTACGGCAAGGTTTAAATTTGGTTACATTACCGTAATTAATCGATTTTGTAAATAGATGAAAATAAAAATGAAATATGATATATAATAAATAGATAAAAAATAAAAAGGATAAATATAAAATATATATTTTTGTAAAAAAGAAATCAATTTAAATAAGTATAAATAAAAATATTATAAAAATTAAAAATTACTAACATTTATGATAAAATTGGTATAGAAAAAGGAAAAAAAAACAACAAAACGGGAACAAAAAAAGCATACTCCCGTAAGCACCAACTAGGAGTGTATATATATATATTTAGATAAATATACATATATATATATATATATATATATATATATATATATATATATATATATATATATGTATATATATATATATATTTATATGTATATATATATATGTGTGTATATATATATATATATATATACATATATATATATATATATATATATATATATATATATATATATATATATATATATATATATATGCATTCAAAGCAAGCTTATTGTTTGCTCCTGACCAAACAATTGTATTCTCTATATTGGTGCCAATCACCATTAGAATCATATTCTAAACAATGCTCCTAATATTCAAGTCACTTGGATGCTATTTTCCTGCTCTAAAATTTTTACTGTAATTACTAAATAAAATACTTTTAAAATGTTTTTTATAAAGAAATAAGAAAACAATAAATATATATATATATATATATATATATATATATATATATATATATATATATATATATATATTTATATATAAATATATATATATATATCTATATATATATATATATATATATATATATATATATATATATATATATACATATATATATATATATATATATATACATATATATATATACATATATATATATATATATATATATTTATAAACGATGCAAAAACTATATAAAAATTTTAAAAGTAATATTAGTTTTATATAAAAAAAATATAGAGAAGACAATTGTTTGGTCAGGAGCAAACAATAAGCTTGCTTTGAAAGCAATGCCATTAAAATTATTGGGTAAGAAGAAATTTCACTCTATATATAATATTTGTATATATGCATATTATGGTCTTACAAAAAATATTCTTTTAAATTTTATATCTATTGCTATTTTATTAAATAGAATAGGGTTGAGGTGCTGAGTATTAAAAAAAAGTTGTTTTTTTGATTACACTAACGTTTATATCTGTGAGTGTAATATACATTTTAGTTATACATTTTAGTTTAAATATTTTTATTGAATATATGAATATATTTTATATATTATATGTTGTCACACAATATAGGTTAACTTTGTGTTATTTAGATGCTGTGAAATTCAAAACTTTAATCTCAGAAGGATGAGGAGAAGAGTTTGAACATTAACTGAAAAGATATTTTTAGCTTTTCGGGGATCGAAACGGCGGACGAAAATATTGAGAGGAAAGTTCTTTGTATAATAAGTTCTTTGCATAAATACTAATTTGAACTTTTAATAACATATTTTTATTTATAATTTCATTTTTTAACACACTTTTGGTTGGCAATAAATTGCCAACCAAAAGTGTGTTAAAAAAGAAATATTCATCGTCATCCAAAAGTAAATAAGTATTTTCGATGAATTAAATATATTCTTCAAAAATACTTATTTATTTTTGTCGAAATAAGTTGGAATAAACTTTGAAAAGATTTTATTTGTTTGATTTATGTGGGATAACACATTTGTACAGAAACGGCTAATAATAACGTGCTAGTGTATGAGTTAGTAAAAAGTAACGCCTTAGTTCTGACATGCGACCATGAATAAATGTTGGAAAATGATCACGGATCATTACTGGTAACAGATAATGGGCTAGTGCTGGCAAATGATCCCGGGCCAGTGCTGGCAAACGATTGAGGGCTTGTGCTGGCAAACGATCGCAGGCTAGTGCTAGCGAGCAATTGCGGGCCAATGCTGGACCATGGCTAGCGGCCCAATGCTGGCCTATTGGCCGTTTCGATGCAGGCCCGTGATCGACGGCCATCATTTCGTCGTAGTCGCAACGGTAACTGGACCAGTATTGGGCCGCTAGCGGAAGGCTGTGTGGTTAGTCTAAGATTATTATTTAAATTTGTAAAAAATTATTACAACTATTATTTTAAAACATTTCTAATTATTTATTTAACTGTTTTTTAGGTTTGAGGTGAGCAATTTAAAATTTTGTTTTCCCTAGAAAATGGATACACTGATGCATCTTTGAGTTTAGCAAATTTTTTTTTATGCTAACTTATCTTATTTTAAATAATCTAAAATATGTTCTTTTTTGTTTTCTTTTAAAACATTTCTAGAATTAATTTTTTCAGATTAACAATGGGAAGGAAGCACACTTCTCTGCCCTATGTCAATGTGTACACCATTAGTATGTGTTATAAGATATCGAAGTTTAATTTTTATTTTTTTTTGTTACATTTACACAAACAATAACATGAATATATTGATTTTTAACAAATAATAAGATAACTATTTGTTACAAAAATTAAACTATTTTCGATAGTATAGTGTCTTAAGCCCCACATCCATCCTTAACTTAGTTGAAATTTGTATATTGTTATAGGAACTTTTTGTATTGAAAAGTAATTAGTTTCATATAAAGAAAATGTTTTTTTTTTATGAAAAAAATTTGCATTTTTTAAAGATGAAAATGGTGATGTGGTACTCCCTACTTGTACCTGGATGAAAATTTAAAAATGTATTCTACCTTTTGTTCAATTATAATATTAATTACCAACTTTTTTTTTATTTTAGGCCGCCAACTGAGACTCATATTTGGCGAATACTACTTGAATACATAATGGGGATAAAGCTCACTTTTATTCCGTTTATTTTATTTTGAGAACTGGATTTGAATGAATGACGTTTAACATCAAACGTTGACTGAAAATAGTAATAAAAATTATTTTTCAGTAGTTAATAATAAAATAGTTTTTTTATGATGTATATTTATATTTATGTTATTTATAGGTATATTTAATGAAATGAAATATTAAAAAGTTTAGTTTGATGGGTTGTTTTTACTAAAAAATAATCTGGTGATACTTTGTTTCTAATTCTTCGTCTCTTTTCTATAAAATATAGTCACAAGTCACTGCTCCTAAAATCTTTTGAAGAAAAACACAATAACAAACACGTTAATGATTAATAACAACATTAATAAAAACAAAGTACAATTATTGAACAATGATATGTTTTAACATAACATATGTTTATATCAACGTAACATATGTTTAACATATTTAATGTTTATTTGACTGACGGAGCCGTCCAGTTACATAGACCTGGGAGATGTGAATAAAGAAGTAGATTGCAGATGATATCAATAGATAAGAATCATGAATGAATGTAAAGACTATTTTGTAGGAGGAATGAAACTTTAGGACTGCAGGGAGAGGGTGAACAATAACTCATGCTCTAGTCATCCTGAGCAAAGTATAAAATAATGGTCTATGAGTAAACAAGTATGTATGAATCCCTTGGTGTATTAATTGCTATCATGACTAAAAATATTATACAATGTAAAATGATAAAATAAAATAAGTAAATAAAAAGATGGCAATAAAAAATGGTTTGGGCAATATAAAAAGAAAAAACAAGTTATACGTGTTCTACAAGGTTCGAACTCTGAATCTGCAGGTAATGACGCAGCGCACTAACTAACGCGCTATAGTGTAATCGTAAAAAAAATGATTATAAATATCGTATAAATAATGTGCTAAACAGTAAAAAATAGGAAACTGACTACTACCAGTGTTTCAGCAAAATATTTATTATTGTGAATAAAATAAATATATAATAAAAAGCTAATAAAGCGTAAAAATATATGGGTACAAGAGGTAAAAATATGTTATAACATAAACTCAATAATATATAACAGCAAATAAAATAAAAAGTAAAAGCAAATTCATTACTTGTTTTTGTTCGTTTTTATGTATTAATCTTTAAATAAAAAGTAGTTGAAAACCTTTTAATAAAATTTTAAACTTTTTTTTCTTTAACATTTTAGTTCAGTATGTGCAAGGTTTTATATTTTTAACTTTTTTATTTCAAAGTATTTGATTTGATTTCAAATAGTTGTTTTTATTTTAATAGTTTTTTTCTGACTATTAAACCTTTAAAAAAATGAAAGGAAAAAAAAATCAAAAGCAGGTTTGTTTTGTTGATGTTTACGATGAAAAAAATGAAACCGTTCCGAAAAAAAGAAATCTCAATGCTTTACGCAATAAAAGTAAGGAATACTCCAGTTCAATTACAGTTCACGGGCTAACAAAAGTTTTTACTGGTAATTGGTTTGAAAAAATATTCTGGGGGTTTACGATCATGTTAAGCTTATGCACAGTTGTAAACATTGTTTTGACTTTGTCCATTAAGTACAACAAAAGAGAAGTTTATACAAAAGTTCAGACCAAAGAATATTTAGCTTCAGATATGCCCGTTTTCACAATTTGTCCTGCTGATAAGATAGAGAAATGTAACTTAACACAAAATCCCAACACAAATTGTTTCATTAACAATATCCCAAAGGTGTCAGATAATTACAGCGAGTGGAGCAACGAAAATATGTATTTATATGTATATTATTTAATGAAAAAAGGATATTTTGTTGGCGATTTTGTTAAACCTTCATACTTTAATTGCATAAGAATGGATTTAAGCTTTTTAGAAACGTCATCAAAAGCATTTATTTCTTTTACAACAGTTTATCCGAGTGATGCTATTCAAATTTATGTTCATGATGCTGACGAACTCTATCCCTTTTTTCGACAAAAACCAGTCATCATTTTAAGAAATAGCACTTCTGAAATAAGTATTGATATGAAACAGTATAAACGACTGCCACACCCATTTCCGTCAAAATGTGTTAAAAGTTTTGATTCATTGATTTACCCTGGTAAATACTCGAAGCTAAAATGCCATGAATCATTAAGATGTCTTAATGCACTTAAAACTTGCGGTGCAAGTTTTAACGAGTGTTTAGGGTTCCTACCTGATAAGGCAAAAGTCACACACGCTGAAACGATTAGAAATAACCTTGGTAATGTAACTACTTGCTTAAATTCAAAATATGTTCAAAATTATGAAAGTAAATGTATGTTACCTTGCGATGAAAGAGTTTTTACTACCATTGCATCAAATTCAATGTTTAACTCTTTATTTTCAGAATACAATATGGATTTTTATAATTTGTTTATTGACTATCCTTTAAATCCATACTACCTCGTGTACGAAGAATCGGAGTTGTATGCTTTCGAACAACTTTTGAGCGAATGTGGTGGATTGTTTGGATTGTTTACAGGTAGTTCTGCAATTTCCTGTGTGGAAGTTTGTTTTTTTATAAGTTTAATTATTTTGCGAAAATGGTGCAAACTTTGCAAATAATTACTTTATAAAAAGAACTACAAAAAAAAAAGTAAGAGATAACGCCTATGAAATATCCAATTATAATGGATTTGTATTTTTTTGAAACTTTCTTGCCATCTATACACTGATACTTTACAGTATTTCATGATGTTATTTACAATAAGTTTTAAATTTATATAGTTTTTTATGAAAAAAGCAACCTAAAATTTAATAAACCATAAATAACTCCGGAATAAAAATCCGTTATTTATAGCAAAATAATTATTAATTTAGTTTTCGAAAGAGTGTTTAAAAGTTTATGCTGCCTATAAATGTATCCGGCCAGCACAATACATACATACATATATACATACATACATACATACATACATACATACATACATACATACATACATACATACATACATACATACATACATACATACATACATACATACATACATACATACATACATACATACATACATACATACATACTTACATACATACATACATACATACATACATACATACATACATACATACATACATACATACATACATACATACATACATACATACATACATACATACATACATACATACATACATACATACATACATACATACATACATACATACATACATACATACATACATACATACATACATACATACATACATACATACATACATACATACATACATACATACATACATACATACATACATACATACATACATACATACATACATACATACATACATACATACATACATACATACATACATACATACATACATACATACATACATACATACATACATACATACATACATACATACATACATACATACATACATACATACATACATACATACATACATACATACATACATACATACATTCATACATACATACATACATACATACATACATACATAAAGATAAATTTTCTGTAGCTATAATCGCAGCTGAATAGCAATATTTAAAATAATTTCAAATGGGGTGCTGCTAAGTTTGTCCCAGTTTCAAAACCAAAGTTTTAAACTATTTTCGTTGGCTAATATCAGGATGCAGAATCTTGCGGTATTATAAACCTATTTTCAAACCTATTAAAAACCTAAAGTATTTTGATATTTATTTGGTTTGATTTTAAGATTAAAAAATGTTCAACTGACGATCCCAAAAACCAATTTAACTTGATTCAAAGAATAAATGAATTTCCTTATTCAAATGCTTAAAACGTTACTTATAAAGTTATAGATAATAACAGTTATTTTTCTCATGGTGAAAATACTCTTAACTGAATGTTAGTCGACGAGGATGAAGTGGCCAGAAAGAAAGCGGTTAATAAAATTTTGCATTTAAAATAGACTTTCATTATGAAGATGATTTTGTATGAGAAACGGTTGACAGTGGCAATGAAAATAAAGCCAATATTAGTAAAATGATTATCCCAAAATGAATAAAGATGTAAGATAATCTCTCAATGATTGAAGATATAACTGTTTCTAAAGCCCAAAATTATTTTTAATGCTGGATGTTATTATAAAATGACCTAACAATTCTACACAGTTCTACCCGTTTTGAGACTGATTGGAGAAGATAAAATACTTAAGTTTATCGGAAAACCATTTAAGTTAAGATATGAGTATCACAGCTTAAATGTTGAAAAATATGTAAAACTTGTAATAGAAGCAGCAGATTTTCTGATTATACACAATTGCACAGATGGGTTTATTTGAAACAAAAATATTTTCAGAAAATTTATTAAAAATTTCACATCAAAAAGTAATTTTAAGTTCAATTGTAAGGATTTTGCATCTTGTATGTTAATTTGAACCTAGATATAATATGTTGAAAGTATCCATTGTCATATTTTTGAAGTATATGACGCATTTTAATTTTCACAATTATTTCACAATAATCATTTCCTCCAATACTTTCTCCTTTTTCGATAAATATACCAAATTATAACAAACATTAAACAAATTTATCGATATATCGATAAATATACCAAATTATAACAAATATCACATTGTTGATGTTTGTTATAATTTGTGTTAATTAACATAATTCCAGTAAGGAAAACTATAAGTAAAAGAGTTGGATTAAAAACATAAAATGGGTAGGATATAAATGTATACAGACAATGTGTAGATCTAAATGCGGGTGAAGAATTATCACATAATCGCGCAACCAAATAGCTAAAAAAGCTTCTAACCGAATAACTTAAAAACTAATAATAAGACGGAAAATGTGGAAAACAATGAATTGCAGTAGTCTAACGTAGAGCTTTTTTTTAGACTTTTAATTTAGCTTAGCTAGGATGAACAAATAGGTTGTTAAAAAAAAAAATACATTTTACTAAGTTAGACAAAAAATAGGTTTTTAAGTTAGACTGTTAGTTCACTACTTTAGTGGATTAACATTCTAATTAAAAATACTTAGTTCACTAAACTAGTGAAAAATTTAGTTTGACTAACTGATAATAATTAATATTACGTAACTATTTAAAGATAATCTGGTGATGGAGATTCCATTTTTCTACTTTCCATCCTACATAAGTTATTTAAAATGTATATTTAATATACTTTATTGTTTTTTTATAGAGTAGATTTTTTTTTTTTTTTTTTGTGTACAATGTAAGTCCTGATACAATAAAATAAACTATTAAAAGCATTTACAAATATATATATACATATATATATATATATATATATATATATATATATATATATATATATATATATATATATATATATATATATATATATATAATATATATATATATATATATATATATAAAGTATACGCAACAATAAAGTAGAATATATTTATAAAATTTTTTACATAAGCTATACTTTAAACAATATAAGCAACATATATAAATGTAAAAACAATATAAATAGTTGTAATCAACAAAACTTTAGAGAAAAATTATAAAAATCCAAAATTAGGTTAAATAATAGATAAATTAATTAGTAATACTGTAAAATGTTATCGAGGGGAAAAAGTAAATTTTTTATTTTGTTTTTAAAAAGACAAAGAGAATTTGGTCTATCAAAATCAAAGTTTGGTAAAACAAGTTTATTCCATAGGTGCGGTGCACGATAGGCAAGAAAAAATTTATTAAAATTTGTTTGAAAAAAAGGTTCGTTAAAATATTTTTTTTAAGGGTGTATTTGTTGCTGGGTTTTAAACTGAAAAGATCTTTAACTAGTGGGATGGGAGAAGGAGGGGGAGGGGGAAGATTGCTTTTCCACATATAAACAAAGCATAACATTTTGAAAACGTTGAGTTCAAATGTATTTAAAATTTTCATTTCAATAAAATAAGGTTTAATATGAGGAAAACGATCAGCAAAGTTAATTATGAAATTGCTCGTTTCTGACAGCGATAAAAACAATGCAATTTACTTTTTTCAGTATTTCCCCAGGCGATATTAGCGTAGTTTATATAGCAGTGAATAAATGAGAAATAAAGCTGTCTTAAGTTTTTCTTATTTAGATAAGTTCGAGCTTTGTATAAAACTCCAATGTTTTTAGAGACTTTAGTGCATGCATAATTAATATGTTGATTCCAAGTAATGTTCTCATCGAGATAAGAACCAAAGAATTTAATAACGGCGACCAAAGAATTTAATAACGGAGTCTCTTTTTATTTCAATTTTATCAATAAAGATTCGAAGTAAGTTTAAAGGTAAAAGGTTTAAGGGTTTTTTTACTAAGCAAATGAAAGAGAGTCCATTTAGTTTTGTCAGTATTTAATATTAATTTATTGGAATTAAACCAGTGGGATAAAAGTTTAAGTTCTTTATTTACGTTGGCAAAAAGTTCATTAATATCATTCTTAGAGATGAATAAATTAGTATCATCAGCGAACATGATGCTCAACAGATTAGTTATTATTTAGATCGTTTGTATAAATTAAAAAAAGGAGGGGTCCGAGGATTGGACCTTGTGGAACTCCACAGGTTATATTTAAACAATTGTTGGGATAGTTGTCATTACCCACAACAATTAGATTTCTGTTTGTTAAGTAACTTCTGAACCACCTTAACACTTGGTTATTTCCTCCATAGTATTTTAGTTTTTTGATTAGGATGTGATGGTCAACCGTATCGAAAGCTTTCGATTGGTGAATAAAGATACCTAATGTATATTTTGATTGTTCAAAAGATTTTGAAATTTCATTTAAAAATTGGATAGTTGCTTGCTCTGTTGAGCTATTCTTTTTAAAATCAAATTGATTAACATAGAATAGGTTATTTTTGTCAAGGTGTTTATATATTCTGTTGCACATAATTCTTTTTAGGATTTTTGAAAATACAGAGAGCACATTGATGGGACGATAATTAGTTATTTCGGATTGATCACCCTCTTTATAAATAGGTGTAACTTTGGCAATTTTTAATTGTTCTGGAAAAATTCCTTGTTTTATTGAGGCATTGAAAACTTTGAAAAGAACATCTGTTAATTGCTTTTAAAGCAATCTATAATTACGTTTTCATTTATTTAGTCTGGTCCACATGATATATTTTAAATTAATTTGAGCGCCTTTTCAAGTTCTTCAATTGATAAATCAGAGGATAGCTCATCAGAGCATACCCACTTATCCAAGAGTAATAAGAAGTTACTAAATAAAGTTCTGGTGATAGGAATCTTATTTGATAGTTTAGGATGTACTTTTGTAAAAAATTTATTAAATTCATGTGATGTAGCATTTGGTTCAAATATACTAGTATTATCAGTTTTAATCATTTTTGGCTGAAAACCAAAGCACGATTTTTGTTTTCCGGTAATTTCCTTCATTATCCAAATGCGCTTAATGTTATTTTTGAAATTGTTAAGTAATTCCGAGTAATTATTTTTTTAAGTTTTTACGAATTTTCTCATTTTAAGAATTTACGAATTTTAATTTCAATTGTTAAAACTTCTTTGTCGCTATCAGAAACGCTCAAATCGCCTCTTAAAAAAAGCCTCAGTGCTTCCTGCGAATAAATTAAAACTCCACCACTCTTGGTTTGTTTGTATGTCTTTCCAAAGAAATGATACTAAAATGCGGAATTTGAAAATTACTATTTAGATCTTTCGATGTAGTCCACGTTTCTGTTAAGCATATTATATTAAAAAGGTTCTTCCTTTCTTCTAGTAGATTTAGAAGTTTTACAAAGTTACTATTTAGACTTCATATATTGAGGTGGAGAATTCTAATTTGATTCGAATTTTTGTCAATAACATTTTAAAAAAAATACTCTTCTAGTTCGTTTGCAAAAATATACGAGTAATCTGAAAAAGCCTAACAGTAAAAGTTGTTTTCAGGGTCTAAGTTTCGTCCTGAGAAAAAAGTTCTTTTTTAAAAAAAATTAGACCCAAGAGACTCAAAGTTATTTAATCCAGCCACGATTCTTTATAAATGTTTAAAAGAGTTCTTTTTTAAAATGTGAATTAGTTTACTTTTTTCTATTGTTATCATAAATATAATTTTTATAACAAATAATTTTATCTCTCCGTTTAAGCGTCTTTGTTTAACGTCAATAAACAATTTTTTCCCGATTGCAACGGTTACGAGTGAAAAGTCTTCGCTATCGAAAATATTTATTCCTTCCAATCGATTTAGTTCTTTTAATATTTTCACTTTATTTTTGTATCGTTTTCTTGAAGAGCGCGGAGCAAAAGTCCAGTTCCGTTTAACAAGTGCTTCAAAACCAAAATATTTTTTCATAGTTTTTTTTACTTTTTTTTTTAAGATTTAATTCAACTTTTTACAGTTTAAGTTCACTATATAATTCACTGATCACATGAGTACTCTAGTGCTCATTTAACTAGTTAATTTTATTCTGAAATGTTTAAAACTAAATTGTGAATTATGATTTTTTATTTGTGAGTTTTTTATCTAAATTGTGAGTTGTCACATGTCTATTGTGACTTCTTTATACCATTTACATATATATATATATATATATATATATATATATATATATATATATATATATATATATATATATATATATATATATATATATATATATATATATATATATATATATATATGACTATGAAATTAAATCCTATATTGATAAGAAAATGAACCCATCTGTGTCTAACATTGTTAATAGCTTAAATATAAGATACTTTAAGCTTCCATACATTGGAATGTACTCTAACTACACTAAAAGGAAAATTTCAAAAATTGTTCATAAATATTGTAAGGATATTCTAATAAAAATAATTTTCACTACTAATAAAATACAAGATTGTTTTTGCTTAAGAGTCTTTTCCTAAACTGCTTAAATCTCATGTTGTCTATAAATTTTCTTGCGCTGGCTGTAATGCCAGTTATATTGGAGAAACCTCCAGACACTTGGCAACTAGAATAAACGAGCACCTTAAAAGTGATAAACAATCTCATATATTTAAACACTTAAATTTATCTCTTAATTGCAAAAATTTGGCTAACTGTGATTCTTTTGAGATTTTGGATAATGCCCCAAAAAAACACAAATTAAAGATAAAAGAAGCCCTCCACATTAAATGGGAAAGTCCCTCACTTAATAAACAAGTTTTACATTATACTATAAACTTATCTATTTAATTTTACAGTCAGTTTATTTATATATATATATCTATATTTTTTTGACAGTTGGTTATTTTAATTGGTTATTTACCGAGTTATTTTGTAATAAATATATTGGTTTATTATGTATAATTTTTTGTCCGTTAATATTTCTCTGTAAAGACTTCTATTTTTTAATATATTTTAGAGTTTTTTATTATTGTAAAATAATCTTTTGAAAATGTAAATAAAATTTTACGAAACATGTCAAGAATAAAAAACTTCGTGTTATTTTTAAAAATAATTAGGGGAGATGGGGGCGCATTGATCGCCGGGGCAGTATGATCTTTTGGCTTTTACTCGTTCATTTTTGCCTTACTAGAAGTGAGGTTGCAATTTAATTAACCATTATGCTTCCCTAATTGATTATTCGTAATATTTTTTCATAAGGTTATCAGCGTCAAAAAAAATAAAGAAAATATTGTTTTTCGTCATAAAAAGTGATTTTTTTAAATCGTACTATAATTCAAATATATTTTTATTTAGATGTCTGTATGGGTTAACAACAATTTTATTTTAAATTTGTAAGTGTTAGGTGTATAATATAATATATAATTTTTATTTGGCTGCAATTTATACAGTAGATATTGCTATCAATATGTTACCTATACCTATTGGGGTACATTGATCTTTGACTATGCGGGGCCCATTGATCGGAGGATCAAAGTGCCCCATAGAAGACGAAGTGCCCCATGTTTTTGTTTATAAGCAATACAGTTAAACGAATGGAATTGTATTTATAATTAAAAAAAAACTATATATAAACAAACAATAGCTTTTAGCATTTCGTTTTTTAAATCTACTTATGTTATAAGCTAGTAATAATAATACTATTATTTTATAATATCAAAAGAATAATATTTAACATAATAATTAAAAAATATTTAACATAATATTATTATGTTAAATATTAGCATTTATTAAAAACATATGTTTTTATTGATATATTTTTTTACAGATCTTAAAATGGTTAGAAATAGAATTAAAAAAACAAATAAAGTTGCTATACCAAGTGAAACAATGAAAGTAGCTGTTAATAAAGTTTTAGAAGGAACACAACTGAATGTTGTAGCACGTCAGTTTAACATAGATAGAATGACTTTAAAAAGATATTGTCGTAAAAAGAGGCTTAATCCAAATGAAGCTTTCAAGCCTAACTACAACAATAGACAAGTTTTTACAGCAGAAGATGAAAAAAGTTTATCAAGTTATTTACTAATTGCATCAAAAATGAACTATGGCCTTTCAACTAGGTCAACGCGATTATTGCCATATGAATTTGCTTTAAAAAACAATAAGATATGCCCATCATCATGGATCAAAAATAAAATTGCAGGCATTGATTGGTTGCAAGGTTTTATGAAAAGACAACCTCGATGAACTCAGAAATTTTCATAGAATGGATTAAACATTTTGTTAAATATTCAAACTGTTCTCAGGAATCTCCAGTTTTGTTACTTTTCGACAGTCATGAAAGTCATATTTCTGTTAAAGGCTTGGAGCTTGCAATTCAACACGGAATTACAATGATAAGTTTTCCTCCCCATTGCAGCCATAAATTGCAGCCATTCGATAGAACTGTTTTTGGACCATTGAAAAGGTTTTACAATTCTGTGATAATTGGATGGTTTCAAACCCAAGACCAATGACCATTTATGATATTGTTTCAATAGTTCGAGAACCGTATACAAAAGCTTTCTCACCATCTAATATACAGACAGGATTTAGAGTAGCTGGCATTGAGCCATTCAATTCTGAAATTTTCAAAGATGACGAATATTTACCATCATCAGTTACAGATAGAGCTGCTCCAGATACAGTTACTATCACTCCTGTCAACAACATGGAATCTGAAATGATACCAGCACATGTTAATCACATAGAGTCTGAAATAACTATAGTAAATATTGAAACAAGTATTTTAAACAAAGTGTCAAAGTGTTGCTTCTATAATCTCACCTGAGGTTTTAAAACCTTAACCAAAAGCATCTGCTAGAAAAAAAAATGTTAAAAGTAGGCAGTTAAAAACAAGGATCTTGACTGATACTCCTGTCAGAAATGAAATTCGTTTGTCAAAAGAAAAGAAAATTTTGAAGCAAACCAAAAATCAACAAAAAGTCTCCACAAAAGATAAGAAAGAAACTAAGAATTACTTGCTTAGGAATAAAAAACAATGTAAACCAAAAGCTGCTTCACAACTTGATTTTCACAAATGATGAAATATTCTTTATCAAAATATTGTGCTTTTAACAAGTTTTGTAAACTTAAAAGTTGTATTCTTATTTCAGTCTTTATATTTCAGTTCTTATAAATTTCAAGTTGTTGTAAAGTTTTAAACGTATATAAAGCGGGTAGGTTATAGCTGCTGTGATTTATACAATTTTTAATTAAAAATTAGACTAGTGGGTTTAACTGCTATATTTAAAAAATAATGAAAAAATTTAGATGTATTATATGTTATACAATATTACCCTTTGACTAAATTATTTACAAGATTTAGTTATAGAAGTGTTAAACATTTAGATAATATTACGCATATAAGATCAATGTGCCCCAAGTCGGAGATCATAGTACCCCATAGTTTGGGGTACATTGATCTTTTGAGAGGGTTGTTTAAAAGTTAAAATTATTCATGTTTATCGTTTTTTTAAATCAAAATATTTATATATTCCAAAAGCCAGATGGTTCTACATGTGTTTCGTAGTTAATAAGTTTTTACATCTCTTTCAGGTTCTGCGCAATTTTCAAAACACTGCTACGGCGATCAATGCGCCCCCATCTCCCCTACTTATTTTATGCTATTACGACGTTCAACAAATATATTTAACGATTTAGCAAATTCTTCACAAGCAGGTTTAACTTTGCATATTTTACTTTATTTAAAATTTATTACTAATAATATATTTTTTGTTATTATTATTAAATATTTATTACTATATATTTTTATAATTAACATATTTATACTACATATTTATTATTATATATATTTTTTATTTTTATTATATAGTTTTATTTGTTATTGTATAGATTTTTTTGGATAATATCATAATAAATATTATTTAATATTGATTTATATTATTTTAGTTTAAATATTAGTATTTTATCATTTTGTCTTTCTAATTAAGCAATATTATAAATTATTGTTTATTCATTGAAAGATAATCTACTATTATATTATTAACTACTATATTATTTAATCGTTGTTATGTATATATATAAATATAATCTATGTTAGTTAGTTGAATGTTGTTATATGTTATTTACCTATTTGTTGTTATACTAAGTATTTTAATATTTATTATTAATAAATTATCGCTAAGTATATAACTTTATTAAGTTATTATAACATTAACTTTAGTTTTTTTCTTATTAAAACATATATTTAAATTGATTAACCAAAATTACGTAAATATAATAGCAATATTTGTTTATTTATATTTTATTGACTTTGTCTTATTATCTTAATTGTTTAGTTTAATATTTATTAATTTATTTTAAATACTTTATATTATAATTAGTTTAGTATTTGATTCTTTTATATAGTTACGTTTAAATCTTATACATAACAATACATTAACTTTAACACTATACTCATAACTCTATTATGAAAAGTTTTCCTTGCATTGTATGCCACAAAAATGTTGCTAAAAATCACAAATCTATTCAGTGTGACAAATGTAATTGCTGGGTACACATCAAATGCAATAACATTAGTAGCAAACAGTATTCTGATTTAATTTCTGATCCACAGACCTGGTTCTGTATTATTTGTGATCCTCAACCTAGTTCAATTAAAACACTTAATTTAAATGTTTCAACTAATTCAAAAAGGAGTTTGGCTGGATGAGAGTCTTTCTTTTAAGTACCATCAAACTTACTTACAGACTAAGCTAAGCCGATCAGTTGGAATGTTAGCCAAGATCAGACATTTCGTAAATTTTGAAACACTTATGAGTATTTATCATGCCATATTTGGATCGCACCTTAGGTATGCGTGTCAGATTTGGGGTAAAAAAAAAGGTCCGTTAAACCAGCTAGTTTCACTTCAAAACAAAGCCCTTAAAATTATTCACTTTCAAAATTTCCTATTTGACAATGTTTCTCTACTGTATAAATTGTCTAAAATTCTTCGGCTTAACGACAATATTACTTATTTAAATTGTTTATTTGTATGGGATTATCTTCATGATAAACTTTCAATTTCCTTCAAGAACTTTTTCCTTCAAATATGTAACAAACATTCTCACTTCCTAAGATCCTCTTCATGCAACAATATCTTTGTAGAACATACTAGAACAGTAAAATTTGGCAGCGAATCAATTAAACATCAGTGCACCAATTCTTGGAACAATCTCCCTTATTCTTTTAAAACTGAAAACTCAATTTCTCGATATAATTTTCTCAATAAATTAAAAAAACACTACTTGGATAGCTACTAGAATAATAACATCAATAAAAAGCAATATATCACTGTTAATAGTCTTATTAAAAATACTCTCTCTTGTATATTTTATTTATTTTATAATTTTTTTTTTTTTTTTTTTTTTTTTTTAGAATCTTTACATTTATGTACAGCTTTTTTGTCGTCCTTGTACAATGATTGAATGTGTATGTGCGTATGCCTGTGTGGGTATATGTATGCGTGTGTGGGTATATGTATGTGTGCAAATGTGTGTATATGTGTATGTATGTGTGTTGTGTGTTAATATGTGTGTGAATGTGTATGTATATTTATGTATGTGCGTATGTAGATAAGTATAGACATATTTAAATATACCATTGTTATTATTATTACTAACTTTATTTTTATTAATACCATTATTTTTATTGTTATTAATACCATTTTTATTATTATAGTTATTATTAATGTTATTATTATTGTTAACGTTATGATTTTTAGAGTTGTTATTATTTTATTCTTATGTTCTTTATTATTATATTCATTATTATTAGGTGTTTACGCATCATTAGTAATTATACTATTAGTAAACATCCTTAAATTGTAAAATCATGTAATTCAGAATATATTGATTGATACGAAAACTTGAAAAACTTTATATTAAAAGCAACAAAGCTCGCTTAGACATAAACTTTTTAAGAAATTGCAAACTATTCAAAGCCTATCCGAAATATCTTGGTTTCAACATACCACATGCAAATTTTTATGATATAATCTCGATTAAAAAGCGATTGCTTAAAAGTGCTTTACATAAAAGAATAAATGAAAAGAAATTATTGGACAAAGAGTTAGAAAATTTGAAATCTCAAGTAAGAAACTGTTCAACTTTGCAATGGTATCTTTTAACTATTGTAATCAAAAACAATTTAAAAAAGAAAGAGATTTCAATTATTAAAACTCACGAAAAGAAATTATGTTCTCTCACAAAATCAGCAGTTCTTCCTTTTAAACATCAAAATGTTATTCAAAATCTATCCTCATATACATTACAAGATGATGAACTTGATTTACTAAACAATGGTCTTGGTTTCGCTTTGCCACCAGCGTTTATAAAAAAGACGGATGTATTCGCTCAATTTGATTGTATTTCGCAATTTCTTAATAATCAACTGAAAAACAACGATTCAAAACCTCAACTTAAAAGTGAACTTTCCCATTTGGCTAACAACTACGTATACAAATACACTCCATCTGAAAATTGTCTAAGAAAACATAAAATATTAAAAAGACTTCGGAATAATGAGAACATTGTTATTACACGACCAGACAAAAGAAATGGTATAATTGTTCTTAATAAAATTGATTATATAAATTCATTAGATAATATTATAAGTAATAAGACTAAATTTAAAGAATTAAAAGAGAATCCAACTATAAAAAGAGAAATATCTTTACAAGGGTGTCTTAGAAAACTTTATAAGCTTAAATGTTTTGAAAAAGACATTTACACTAAAATCTATCCTGTAGGATCTCAACCTGCAAGAATTTACGCGTTACCTAAGATGCACAAAGTTAGTAAAGATAGTTCTCTTCCAACATTTCGACCTATCATCTCAACAATCGGAACATATAACTACAACCTTGCCAAACATCTCTCTCTCTATACCTAAACAATTTTGCACTTTAGACTCATTTTCTTTTGTTGAAGAATTAAAACAAATTAATGTAACTAATAAATTTATTGTTTCATATGATGTTAAAAGTTTGTTCACAAATATTCCTCTTAAAGAAACCATCAACATTGCAACTGATTTATTTTTTAAAGATAAAATTAACTCAAAACGTTTTTCAAAAGTTCAATTTAAAAAATTTCTTCAGATCTCCACATCCGGTTCACATTTTCTATTTGGCAGGAAATATTACGATCAAACAGATGGCGTTGCTATGGGTTCTCCTCTAGCGCCCATCTTAGCTAATATTTTCGTCGGTTATCATGAACAAACATGGGTCAATAACTGCTCTTTTACAGCACCATTTTTTTATAAACGGTATGTGGATGACATAATTGCTATTTTTAATTCTGAATACGAAGCTCAAGAATTTTTCAAACACCTCAATAAACAACATAAAAATTTGAAATTTACTATGGAAAAAGAACAAGATAACCAGATTGCTTTTTTAGATGTACTTATTAAAAAATCCAATTCGTTTACGACTTCAGTTTATCACAAAAAAACGATACAGATCTTTTACAAAATTTTTTTAGTTTTATTCCCTCTTGCTACAAATTTGGACTTGTTCGGTGTCACGGTCGTTTAGACTTTAGAAATAAGTGGAAAGTTATTATACGCAAGCGCAGTAGAGTTAAAAATAATTCAGAATTTTAATAATGGCTACGGATGCAACGTTTTTAAAAACTTATCATTGACAACGAGTAACTTGTTTAATTTTAGATAATTAAATAGACTTTTAACTATTTTTTTAAATGAAATTATTGTGAAAATAACTTGCAGCTGTACTAAGAAATGTTTTAAATAAAATACAAGACAACTGAATGTGAATAAAATCTACTTTCGGCTAAAGCTACTTTTACTGTTTTTGTTTATAATCTTTAAACCTTTTTTAAAAAAATTTTGAGCGTAGAAATTTTAAAATTTTTATTTATTCAGCAAGATGAACCTTCTATCCTTTTTGCATTTTTTGCTTACATAAGGATTCAATTTTTTTTGCAGGGTTAAAATAAAATCTTAATCGTTAACTTTTTGTAACCTGTTGCTACGGTACTCCTTTCCGATGTATGTATGTACGTATGTATGTATG